>NC_041381.1:402637811-402758036 GCF_002162155.2 Triticum dicoccoides | reverse complement strand
CGAAGCGAGTAGACTGCGGGGCCCCCTCGGGGAAACTCGAGGTCTGGTTTTACTCGTAGGATGTCTCATCCGGTGTTGCCCTGAGAACGAGATATGTGCAGCTCCTATCGGGATTGTCGGCGCATCGGGCGGCTTTGCTAGTCTTGTTTTACCATTGTCGAAATGTCTTGTAAACCGGGATTCCGAGTCTGATCGGGTCTTCGTGGGAGAAGGTATATCCTTCGTTGATCGCGAGAGCTTATCATGGGCTAAGTTGGGACACCCCTGCAGGATATAATATTTCGAAAGCCATGCCTGCGGTTATAGGCAGATGGGAATTTGTTAATGTCCGGTTGTAGATAACTTGACACCAGATCCGAATTATAACACATCAACCGCGTGTGTAGCCGTGATGGTCTCTTCTCGGCGGAGTCCGGGAAGTGAACACGGTTTCGTGTTATGTTTGACGTAAGTAGGAGTTCAGGATCACTTCTTGATCATTGCTAGCTTCACGACCGTTCTACTTGCTCTCTTCTCGCTCTTATTTGCGTATGTTAGCCACCATATATGCTTAGTCACTGCTGCAGCCTCACCACTTTACCCCTTCCGTTTCCTATTAAGCTTTGCTAGTCTTGATACCCATGGTAATGGGATTGTTGAGTCCTCGTGGCTCACAGATTACTACAACAACAGTTGCAGGTACAGGTTGTGCGATGATCATGACGCGAGAGCGATGCTTGCTTGCATTGAGTTCTTCTTCTGCTTCTTCTTTGATCAGGGGATAGGTTCCAGGTCGGCAGCTTGGGCTAGCAGGGTGGATGTCGTTTGAGTTTCTGTTTGTGTTTCATCTGTAGTTGGATGATGCTCTTATGTATTGTGATGTTGTATTCGTGTGGCATTGCATGCCTCTTGTATGTATCCCCATCTATTATGTAATGTTGATGTAATGATATCCACCTTGCAAAAGCGTTTCAATATGCGGGTCTATCCTTGGTGGGACCTTCGAGTTCCTTTTGGATAGGGTCGCATATTGGGCATGACAAGTTGGTATCAGAGCCTCGACCGACCCTAGGAGCCCCCTTGATTGATCGTGTAGTTTGGCCGTTGTTGAGTTTAGAAGAAAACTATTTTGAGTCTTAGAATTATATATATCGGAGAGTAGGAATTCTTTTTACTCCTCTGCCCCTTCGTCGCTCTGGTAAGGAATCTTGACGTAGTTGTTTTGAATTATTCCTCTTCCCATTCAAATTTTCTTTAGGATCACGCAGTTGGTTTTCCGATCGTTGGTTTTCAGCTCTTTTGATCCGGTGCATTTCTCGTCAGTTGACTCGAGCCTCTTCATCTTTGCGAGTTCAATCCTCAGTTGTTTTATTTTCCCACCCACCCACCCTTCTTCTTCTCGGAGCCGGAGTCCGTAATCGAGTATCCATCCTACTCGTGTGAAGTCTTTGCTTTCTTTCCTCAATGATTTCAACCGGTGTTCTCTATTCAAGATATTCGTCGGTTTCCCCTTCCAAGTTGCCTTTGTTTTCCCGCCCTCCCACCCCTTTTTCTTCCCGAAGTTTGAGTCTCTCTCGACCATCTATTTCATTCGTGCGGAACCCTTTAGTCTTCCGTAATTTATTTCAACCAATGAATTCTCGTTTTGTTCGACATTCTTCATCTCTTTTTCTTTTTCCAGTGGATTCAATTCAAGTTTTTCGGTTGATCATATTCTTTCCCTTGGATCAAGTGTTTTCCCTGCTCGTTCGTCTCTCGCCAGTTTATCCTTCCGGAGTGTTCTAGACATCTCAGGAGATTCGTCTGTGTTTCAATTGATTCAAGGTTGTCACCTCATTCAAATATTTCAATTGTTCCAGTGCATCATCTATTTGTTCAACATCCTTTCCGACGGTGTTTTTCTCGTCAGTGAGCCATAACCCACAGGTCTTTTCCCAGGATCTTACCTGACTCTTCTAATTCCCCCGGAGTGATTCTCAATTCTTTTCATATGTGACGTAAGAATGGATTCCATCAGTCACATGCCTTCTCCAAGATTGCTTTCAAATTCTTTTCATTGTTGACTCTACCTCTTCGCTTTTCATTCTCCCGGAGTATCTCAGTATTTTGGTGGTGTTTCTCGTCGTCATTTGAAGATCGAAGAAGAGTTTTCCTTTAAATCTTGCCCGTTCTCTCGAAGTTTCATTGTTCTAGCTTCATGTTATCCTCTCGATTTATTCCATTTGTCAGATATTCTTTTCTTATCCATCCGGAGTATGTCAGAAGATGTTTTCCCGTTTCTTTTCACCGGAGGCCATCTTTCCAGAAGAATTCTTCGCCCTCATCATTCTAGCTATCGTCCTCTAATTATCCCGGTGCTTCGTTCAAGTGTTCTTTAATCAGCTCATGATCTCTTTGTTCTTCTGCATCTAAATCCCCTCAAGCATATTTGTTCTTCTAATTCCTCCCGGTGATTAAGTCTCTTTCATCAATCATTTTCGAATTCTTACGGTGGTTCGTCGAAGATTCTTTTTCTTTGATTATCATTTTAATCGATTCCTTCTTTCAATCCTACCAGTGGTTCATGAAGACCTTCTCAAGTTTGCGATATGTCACTTCTCAATCCTTTTCAAGAAGAATAAGTAGTATGCAAAAATCCTTTGCTTGTCATCAATTTAATTAGATGAAGGATAAGCATACAATAAATCTTATTCTTGTTTCATCAGAGTGATTAATCCCTTCCTTTGGAGTTTGTTCTTGATGAATAAATTCTAGTTCCAGGTGTTTTCATCTTTTCTTTTCCGGAGTTCAATTTCCTCAGCTATTTCGTCGGAACCTCTATCTAAATCATCGCAAGGCTCATCTTATTCTTTCTTCCTTCATTCTATCTCATCATCCTTTTGTCACCGGAGTTCTTCATGGTGGTTCTTCATGATTTAATTCATTCTTCAAGAGTTCATCAAGATTCTTGTTGGTGGAGTTCAAGTATCTTTTCTTCTCGCGTCTCGAAGCGCAAATAATTCTTCATTTTCTTTTGAAGTGAAGTTTTGCATTTCTTTGTTCTTCTAAGCTATCAAATCTTTTCCGTTTGTGGTAGTTTATCACCTCATAATTTTTTGAGAGGTTACCCATAAGTCCACATAAAGCTTATCCTTTCGTTGTTGATTTTCTCAACAACTCCGTTCAACCCTTCCTTCTAAGTTCTTTTCATTCAATTCTTTTAATTCTTCCGGAGGCTTTGCGTTGGTCATCTCGTCAAGTGTCATTCCATCTTGTGCAGCTTGTGTTCTATTCCTCCATGTTTTGTCCGGAGTGCTGCCTAAATCCTTTCAGTCTTATTCGTTTCTTATCTCATTCTAACCGGAGTTGTTTCATAATCTATCTGATTCCGTGAGTTTTCGATTCTCGTCTTTCTCGTCGTTCCTCTTTTCTTTGTTTCTGCTCGTGAGTTCTTGTTTCACCTCTTCCTTTTTCTCTTCCGTCTCGGTCCTAAGATCTCGGGACGAGATCTCTTGTTAGTGGAGTGTTGTAACGCCCCGGTTCCGATGCGCCAGGTGTCTGCCAGTTATTTGCTATCGTTGCCATGCCATTTGCTCGCGTGTTGCATTTTGTCATGTCATCATGTGCATTTCATTTTGCATACGTGTTCGTCTCATGCATCCGAGCATTTTCCAGTTGTCCATTTTGCAATCCGGCGCTCCTATGTCCTCCGGCGTCCCCTTGTTGCCTCT
This sequence comes from Triticum dicoccoides, assembly GCF_002162155.2. Lineage (NCBI taxonomy): Eukaryota > Viridiplantae > Streptophyta > Magnoliopsida > Poales > Poaceae > Triticum > Triticum dicoccoides. The sequence continues at coordinate 402,754,347 of NC_041381.1, read as the reverse complement.
CTTCGTGAGCGGGTGTTAAACTTTCTCGGAATGGCCCGAGGTTTGCCAAGTGGCCTTGGTATAGCACCGGCAGACCACCTGTCAAGTTTTGTGCCATTTGGAGGTCGTTTGGGTACTCCAACGGTTAACCGGGTAACCGTAAACCCCCCTTCTCTTTGCAGCCCAACACCCCTTCCAAAGTGGCCCAAAACCCAGCAAACTCCCCTCCATGCTCTCGGTCGTTCGATCACGATCATGTGGGCAAAAACCGCACCCCATTTGGAGTCTCCTAGCTCCCTCTACCTATATATTTGTGCCTCCCCCCGAAAAATCCCGCAGATCAAACCCTAGCCCCGCTCCCCTCACGCGCCGGACATGTCCAACCCCGCCAGACATGTCCAGCTTCTACCTCGCTCAGGCCAATCGCGGCCGGCCACCTCAGCCACCGCCACCCCGCGCCCAATCCGAGCCTGACACGTGTCGCCGCCGCCATCCCACTGCGCGCCGCCACCCAGGGCCCAGATCCGGCCCACCCCGGGCCGCGCCGGGCCCGTCCCTCGCCGCCTTCGCTCCTCGCCGGCGTCCCGCTTGCCGGAATCCGCGCGCCGGGCCCGGATCTTCCCCGCCGCCGCCGGGCCGAGCCGCCGCCCGCCGCCTCCGGCAGCCCCGCGCCCTCCGCGGAGTCCCGCGCGCCCCGGCCGCCTCGGCCGGCCGGCGCCGCAGCGCCCCCGCCGCCCCGGTGGCCGCGCCGCCCGCGGCAGATCCGACCCTGCCGCCTGCGCCTCTGCCGCCAGCGGAGCACCTCGGCCCCGCCTTCGCCCTCCGCCCGCAAGACCTCGCCGGCGCCGCCCCCGGCCTCCTCCGCCTCTCTCGGACCCCTCCGGCCACCGTCCCAGTCATCTCCGGCGAGGTTCCGACCAACCTCGGGATTCGTGCCTCGGATCTGGATCTGGAAGAAGAGGTTGACTTTCCCTCCTCCGAAAATTCGTCTAAGTCCCCAGATCTGTGTAATTTTCATGCCATGTTCGACCTGCCATATCTCTGTGCATGTAGCTCCGTTTCGTGCATCTAATATGTCAAATTGTTCGTCTCGACGAGTACATCATTTCATTCCATTGCATCATATTCATTTGAGGTCATCTAGATGCCTGAATCATCATTGCAAGAGTGCTTCATGATGTTGTCTGTTGTTTGTTAACAGAACAAGCTCTTTTGTCATTTTTGCCATGATTGATGTGTGCATCCTAGGAGGTTGATGTCTACATGTGTTTTGAACTATGCCATGTCTTATTTACAGAGGTGTTTACCATGTATTTTTTTGTGATCAATGTGGTGACTAGCAAAAGCATGTAAACTAGGCATCGTGATGTTGCTGATTTTAGTCCCTGTTCTCCTGTTATTTTGATGCCATGTAAACATGATGCTACAGAGAGATCCATGCATATTTTGAGATACTTCAGTAAGGGAGTTTTGAACATATGATTATTTTCTATCCATTCATGCCCCTTGTTGCAATTATGGAGTAGTCTAGCATGTCATTTTCGTGCTCTACTTTTGCTTCAAAATGTTTCCTGGCAGATTGTTTACATGTTATTCAATTTTGCCAAGGTTTCTATAGTTGATCCTTGCATGCTATGAACTTGTTCTTGCCATGCTTAGCTTCACAAACATGCCTTCTTACTGTTGGTTACCTTGCCATGCCATGTATTTCTCTGTAGTGAGTGGTACAAGCTCATCTGCATGCCTTCATAATTCTGTTTCTGCCATGTTTGAATCTGTATTATAACTTGCTATGTTTACATGGGTGCCATCATATTTTCTGATCCTTTTTGGCTCATGGTCAGTACAGGACATTTGATCTATGCATTTAGTAGTATCATGCCATGCCTTTTTTTGCCATGATAAGTTCCTGTAACATGTTGTTTGATAGCTCTGAACATTGCAACCTGATATTATTTTCTGCAAAGTCTGAACTGTTATTATTTGCAATCTTGCCATGTGTGTTTGAGCATGTTCTAGTGATTTCTGGAGATAGCTCAGTGTTCATGTTTTGTTATGCTTTACCTGTACTTCATGCCCATGCCTTTTGTTATTATGTTGAGATGTTGTAGCATATTGTTTTGATGCTTGCAAGATGCCTAGTTGTTGTTTTGGACAGATTGTTGCTATAACTTGTTTTATGTGTGTGTGTTGAACCGTTGCTCTGTTTTGAGTGTGCTCTATATGAAACTTGCTTGATTTTGCATGTAGCTTCATATTATCATGTTGAATCCTTGTTTCGAGGTGTTTGCTTGATGTTTGGGTGCATTTTGCATCAATGCCATGTTTAACTTGTGTTGCTCATATCTTCTAGGCCGTAGCTCCAAATCTAATGAACTTTATATGTAACTTGACTAGAATCTCGTGTAAATCATCTTGGTGCATCTTAACTTGATGTTTAACAACTTGAACTTAAGGTTTATTCAGATATGGACTAATTTCGAAATTTGCATATGAGGACTTACCGGAATTGTTATATGTTGTTCCCGGCCTCATTTAAACTTGCCTTGATGTGTTGCTCTTGTTTGCATCATCTCTTGCCATGAGTAGCTTCATGTAGCCTTGTCATGAATCATGCTAGGTTGTCCATCATGTCTTGTATATGTGTGGTGTGTTTACCATGTTGTGTGTTTCTTCTCGATAGTTCCTGTTTCGTTGTGATCGTGAGGATTCGTTCGTCTACGCTTGGTTCGGCTTCATCGTTTCGTCTTCTTCATGGACTCGTTCTTCTTCCTAGCAGGATTTCAGGAAAGATGATCGCTACCCTGGATCTCACTACTATCATTGCTATGCTAGTTGCTTCGTTCTATCGCTATGCTGCGTTACCTATCTTTTGCTCATCAAGCCATCCCAAATTGCCATGAACCTCTAACCTTTGACACCTTTCCTATGCAAACCGTTGCTTGGCTATGTTACCTCTTTGCTCAGCCCTCTTATAGCGTTGCTAGTTGCAGGTGAAGCTGAAGATTTCTCCATGGTGGACAGGATTTTGTTGGGATATCACAATATCTCTTATATTATTAATGCATCTATATACTTGGTAAAGGGTGGAAGACTCGGCCTTATGCCTGGTGTTTTGTTCCACTCTTGCCGCCCTAGTTTCCGTCATACCGGTGTTATGTTCCCGGATTTTGCGTTCCTTACGCGGTCAGGTGATTTATGGGACCCCCTTGACAGTTCGCTTTGAATAAAACTCCTCCAGCAAGGCCCAACATTGGTTTTACCATTTGCCTCACCACCACCTACTTTTCCCTTGGGAGTCGCTCTCTCGAGGGTCATCTTTATTTTAGCCCCCCCCCCCGGGCCGGTGCTTGTCTAAGTGTTCGTCCGAACCGAGTAGACTGCGGGGCCCCTCAGGGAAACTCGAGGTCTGGTTTTACTCGTAGGATGTCTCATCCGGTGTTGCCCTGAGAACGAGATATGTGCAGCTCCTATCGGGATTGTCGGCGCATCGAGCGGCTTTGCTGGTCTTGTTTTACCATTGACGAAATGTCTTGTAAACCGGGGATTCCGAGTCTGATCGGGTCTTCCTGGGAGAAGGTATATCCTTCGTTGATCGCGAGAGCTTATCATGGGCTAAGTTGGGACACCCCTGAAGGGTATAATCTTTCGAAAGCCGTGCCTGCGGTTATAGGCAGATGGGAATTTGTTAATGTCCGTTTGTAGATAACTTGACACCAGATCCGAATTATAACACATCAACCGCGTGTGTAGCCGTGATGGTCTCTTCTCGGCGGAGTCCGGGAAGTGAACACGGTTTCGTGTTATGTTTGACGTAAGTAGGAGTTCAGGATCACTTCTTGATCATTGCTAGCTTCACGACCGTTCTGCTTGCTCTCTTCTCGCTCTTATTTGCGTATGTTAGCCACCATATATGCTTAGTCGTTGCTGCAGCCTCACCACTTTACCCCTTCCATTTCCTATTAAGCTTTGCTAGTCTTGATACCCATGGTAATGGGATTGCTGAGTCCTCATGGCTCACAGATTACTACAACAACAGTTGCAGGTACAGGTTGTGCGATGATCATGACGCGAGAGCGATGCTTGCTTGCGTTGAGTTCTTCTTCTGCTTCTTCTTCGATCAGGGGATAGGTTCCAGGGCGGCAGCCTGGGCTAGCAGGGTGGATGTCGTTTGAGTTTCTTTTTGTGTTTCATCCGTAGTTGGATGATGCTCTTATGTATTGTGATGTTGTATTCGTGTGGCATTGCATGCCTCTTGTATGTATCCCCATCTATTATGTAATGTTGATGTAATGATATCCACCTTGCAAAAGCGTTTCAATATGCGGCTCTATCCTTGGTGGGACCTTCGAGTTCCTTTTGGATAGGGTCGCATATTAGGCGTGACATGATAGTAGTGAGATCTAGGGTAGCGTTCATATTGCCTGAAATCCTGCTAGGAAGAAGAACGAGTCCATGAAGAAGATGAACGGATGAAGCCGAACCAAGCGTAGACGAACGAATCCTCACGAGCACAACGAAACGGGAACTATCGAGTAGAAGCACACAACATAGTAAACACACCACACATGAACAAGGCATGATGCACAAACAAGCATGATGCAAGACAGGACTACATGAAGCTACTCATGGCAAGAGATGATGCAAACAAGAGCAACACATCAAAGCAAGTTTAAATGAGGCCGGGTACAACATATAACAATTCCTGTAAGTCCTCATATGCAAATTTCGAAATTGGTCAAGATCTGAATAAACCTTATGTTCAAGTTGTTAAACAGCAAGTTAAGATGCACAAGGATGATATAAACGAGATTCTAGTCGAGTTACATATAAAGTTCATTTAGTTCGGAGCTACGGCCTAGAAGATATGAGCAAAACAAGTTAAACATGGCATTGATGCAAAATGCACCCAAACATCAAGCAAACACCTCAAAACAATGATGCAACATGATAATATGAAGCTAAATGCAAAATGAAGCAAGTTTCATATAGAGTACACTCAAAACGGAGCAACGGTTCAACACACACACACTATACACGAGTTATAGCAACAATCTGTCCAAAACAGCAACTAGGCATATTGCAAGCATCAAAACAACATGCTACAGGACCTCAACAAGAAAACAAAAGACATGGGCATGATGTATAGGTAAAGCATAACAAAACATGAACACTGAGCTAACTCCAGAAATCACTAGAACAAGCTCAAACACACATGGTAAGATTGCAAGTAATAACAATTCAGACTTTGCAGAAAATAACATCAGGTTGCAATGTTTAGAGCTATCAAACAACATGTTACAAGAAATTATCATGGCAAACAAAAGCATGGCATGAACCTACTAATTGCATAGATCAAAAGTCCCTTACTGACCATAAGCCAAAAAGGATCAGAAGAAATGATGGCACCCATGTAAACATGGCAAGTTATATTACAGATTCAAACATGGCAGAAACAGAATTATGAAGGCATGTTGGTGAGCTTGTGCAACTCACTACAGAGCATTACATGGCATGACAAGGCAACCAACAGTAAGAAGGCATGTTTGTGAAGCTAAGCATGGCAAGAGCAAGTCCATAGGGTGCAAGGATCAACTACAACAACCTTGGCAAAATTGAATAACATGTAAACAATCTGCCAGGAAACATTTTGAAGCAAAAGTAGATCACGAAAATGACATGCTAGACTACTCCATAATAGCAAACGGAGGCATGAATGGATAGACAATAACCATATGTTCAAAACACCCTTACTGAAGTATCTCAAAATAAGCATGGATCTCTCTGTAGCATCAAGTTTACATGGCATCAAAATAACAGCAGAACAGGGACTAAAATCAGCAACATCATGATGCCTAGTTTGCATGCTTGTGCTAGTCACCACATTGATCACAAAAATACATGGTAAGCACCTATGTAAAGAAGACATAGCATAGATCAAAACACATGTAGACATCAACCTCATAGGATGCACACATCAATCATGGCAAAAATGACAAATGAGCTCGTTCTGTTAACAGACAACAGACAACATCATGAAGCACTCTTGCAACGATGATTCAGGCATCAAGATGGACTCAAATGAACATGATGCAATGGAATGAAATGAAGTACTCGTTGAGTCGAACAATTTGACATATTACACGCACGAAATGGAGCTACGGATGCAGAGATATGATGCGATGAACATGGCATGATAATGTCAAAATACTTCGGGGACTTGGTCAAATTTCGGAAAAAAAACATATGAGCGTCATATACTTAAAGTGCGCACGGGCGGGATTTACAGGCATAGCTCACCGTGGGCTAAGCCCAGCTGAGGAGGAGGGAGCTGGGCCGGGCCTGGAGCGGGGATGGGCCGCGAGGAGAGGCCGGCCCACGCGGGGTCGACGCGGGCAGGGAGGCGCGCGAGGCCACGCGCTCGCTGGCCTTCGTCTTCCCGAACGAGGACGGGGCGGCGGCGACTTGCTCTCCGGCGAGCGGGCAGGCACGAAGGGGCGCCGGGAACCGGCGGATCTGGGCGGCGCGGTGCCGGATCCGGCAGCGGGAGGAGGTTGGAGGGGCTCTGGCGGCGGCGAGCTCCATGGAGGCCGTGGCGGCGCTGCAGTAGAGGGAGAGGGAGGTTAGAGGAGGAAGGAGAGGAGAGGAAGGAAGAGCGGGGCGGGACGGCGCTGGCCTGCTGGCTCCGGCGGGGCTACCGGGGTCGCCGGCGGGAGGCGCGAGGCGGCGGTCTCGATCCAGCTCAGGATCGAGCGGGAGGAGGAAGCCAGGGGCTCGCGGGGCGCTCGAGCGGCGAAAGGGCTCGAGCGGGCTTCGGCGGGCCCCAGATGGGCCTGGCAGGGCCGCGGTGAAGTGGGCGCGGGGGAGGACGCCCGGCGCGCTGGGGTTGGCCGCAGGGCGCTGGGAGGCGACGTGTCGCGCCCGGATTGGTCCGGGACACGGCGGCGGCGGCGACAAGTGGCGGAGGTGGAGTGGGGCGGCGCTGAATCCGAGGAGGAGGGGTGGTTGGCTGCGGCAGGAGGCAGGGGAAGGGCTCTAGGTTGCCCAAAATGGACTAGGGGTGTCCATATATAGCAAATTTGCTAGGGTTTGGGGGTTAGGAGTCGTTTTTGGACCGTACGATCGCGATCGTGCGGCTCCGGTCAGAGGGGGGACTAGGCCGGGCCTAGGAGGGGTTAGTGGGCTGTGAAGAGAGGGATTGGACTGAGGGGAGAGAAGAGAGGTGCCGCCCGGCGGCAGTTTCGGAAGCCGAAATGTCCGACGAAGGTACCGACGGTGGTACCGCTATGTTTAACGGTTGGGTAGTCAAACGGACTCCGAATGCGACGAAACTTGAGAGGCGCTCTGTCTACACTATAATAAGACCGCACGAAAAGTTTCATCCCATTCCGAGAACATTTTAATGCCACTTATAAAATAATATTTCGGAGGTGCCGCGGGCGCGTGTGAGTGTGGTCGGGCTCAGAACGAACAACGGAGAGAACCGGCGGAACCCGAACGGATGCAAGTTTCGAAAAACATGCAGATGAAATGCAGATGATGACATGGCAAAATGCAACACGCAAGCAGCTGACATGGCAACAACGGCGAATAACTGGCAGACACCTGGCGCATCGGATCCGGGGCATTATAACACTCCTCCACTAACAAGAGATCTCGTCCCGAGATCTTAGGACCGACACGGAAAGGAAAAGGGATGAGGTGAAACAAGAACTGAAGAGAAGAAGCAAAGAATAGAGAGCACTCGAGAATAAGAGAGGAACGACGAGAATGACAAGAATCGAAAGCTCACGGAATCAGATAGACTATGAAAGCACTCCGGTTAGAATGAGATAAGAAACAAGTAAGACTGAAAGGATTTAGGCAGCACTCCGGCTGAAACATGGAGGAATAGAACACGAGCTTCACCCAAAGAGATGGCACTTGACGACATGAACAATGCAATGCCTCCGGAAGAATTGAAAGAATTTAATGAAAAGAACTTAGAAATAAGGATTGAATGGAGTTGTTGAGAAAATCAACAACGAAAAGAATAAGCTTGTTGTGGTCTTATAGGTAACATCTCAAGATCATAAGGTGATAACCGGCCACAAATTGAAATGATTGGATAGCTTAGAAGGACGAAGAAATGCAAAACTCCACTTCAAAAGAATATGGAGAATTAATTGCACTTTGAGACGCGAGAAGAAAGGATACTTGAACTCCACCAATAAGAATCTTGATGAACTCTTGAAGAATGAATTAAATCATGAAGAACCACCATGAAGAACTCCGGTGACAAAAGGATGATGAGATAGAATGAAGGATGAACGAATAAGATGAGCCTTGCGATGATTTAGATGGGGGTTCCGATTAAATGATTGAGGAAATTTGAACTCCGGAAAAGAAAAGATGAAAACACTTGGAACTAGAATTTATTCCTCATGAACAAACTCCAAAGGAAGGGATTACTCACTTGGATGAAATAAGAATAAGATTTATGTTATGCTTATCCTCATCAAATTAAATTGATGACAAGCAATGGACTTTACATACTACTTATTCTTCTTGGCAAAAGGATTGAGAAGTGACATATCGCAAACTTGAGAAGGTAATGATGGTACCACCGTTGGGATTTGAAACGACGAATATTTGATATGATAACGAAGGAAGTGAAATCTTGAACGAACCACCGTAAAAATCTGAAAATGACTGATGAAAGAGAATGAATCACCGGGAAGAATTAGAAGAACAAATAAGCTAGAGGGGATTTATATGCAAAAGAACAAAGAGATCATGAGCTGATTAAGAACACTTGGATGAAGCACCGGGATAAATAGAGAACGAAAACTGGAATGATGGCCTCCGGTGAAAAGAAACGGGAAAACAACTTCTGACATACTCCGGATGGGTAAGAAAAAATCTCTGACAAATGGAATAATCCGAGAGGATAACATGAAACTAGAACCACAAAACTTCGAGAGAACGGACAAGATTTAGAGGAAAACTCTTCTTCGGTCTTCAACTGACGACGAGAAACAACACCACAATACTGAGATACTCTGGTAGAATGGAAAGCAAAGTGGTTGAGCCAACAATGAAATGATTTGGAATCGATCTTGGAAAGGCATCTGACTAATGAAATTCATTCTTACGTCAGACTCTGAAAAGAATTTGAGAATAACTCCGGGGGAATTAAAAGAGTCAGGTAAGATCCTGGGAAAAGACCTGTGGGTTAGGGCCCACTAACGAGAAAACACCGTTGGAAAGGGATGTTGAACAGATAGATGATGCACCGGAATAATTGAAATATTTGAAAGGGGTGACAACCTCAAATTAATTGGAACACAGACGAATCTCTTGAGATGTCTTGAACACTCCGGAAGGATAAACTGGCGAGAGGAGAACGAGCAAGGAGAACACTTGATCCAAGGAAAAGAATGTGATCAACCCAAAAAACTTGAATTGAATCCACCGGAAAAGAGATGAAGAATGACGAACAAAAGATAAATCACCGATTGAAATAATTGAGGGAAGACTGAAGAGGCTCCACATGAATGAAGTTGATGCTCGAAATAGACTCAAGCTCCGGGAAGAACAGGGTGGGAGGGCGGGAAAACAAAGGCAACTTGGAAGGGAGAACCAACGAATATCTTGAAGAGCAAAACACCAGTTGAAATCATTGAGGAAAGAAAGCAAAGACTTCACACGAGTAGGATGGATACTCGATTACGGACTCCGGTTCCACGATGAAAAAGGGTGGGTGGGTGGGAAAGAAAACAACTGAGGATAGAACTCAAAGATGAAGAGGCTCGAGTCAACTTGACGAGAAATGCACCGGATCAAAAGAGCTGAGAACCAACGATCGGAAAACCAACTGCGTGATCCTAAAGAAAAATTTGAAGGGAAGAGGAGTAGTTCAAAACACCTACGTCAAGATTCCTTAACAGAGCGACGAAGGGACAGAGGAGTAAAAAGAATTCCTACTCTCCAATATAACTAGACTCCGAAAACAATTTTCTTCTAGACTCAACAACGGCTAGACTACATGATCAATCAAGGGGGCTCCTAAGGTCGGTCGAGGCTCTGATACCAACTTGTCACGCCCAATATGCGACCCTATCCAAAAGGAACTCGAAGGTCCCACCAAGGATAGACCCACATATTAAAACGCTTTTGCAAGGTGGATATCATTACATCAACATTACATAATAGATGGGGATACATACAAGAGGCATACAATGCCACACGAATACAACATCATCTTACATAAGAGCACCATCCGACTACGGATGAAACACAAACAGAAACTCAAACGACATCCACCCTGCTAGCCCAGGCTGCCGACCTGGAACCTATCCCCTGATCGAAGAAGCAGAAGAAGAACTCAACGCAAGCAAGCATCGCTCTCGCGTCATGATCATCGCAAAACCTGTACCTGCAACTGGTGTTGTAGTAATTTGTGAGCCACGAGGACTCAGCAATCCCATTACCATGGGTATCAAGACTAGCAATGCTTAATGGGAAAGGAAGGGGTAAAGTGGTGAGGCTGCAGCAGCGGCTAAGCATATTTGGTGGCTAACATACGCAAATAAGAGCAAGAAGAGAGCAAAAGGAACGGTCGTCAACTAGTAATGATCAAGAAGTGATCCTGAACTCCTACTTACGTCAAACATAACACAGAAACCGTGTTCACTTACCGGACTCCGCCGAAAAGAGACAATCACGGTTACACACGCGGCTGATGCATTTTAATTCGGATCTGGTGTCAAGTTATCTACAACCGGACATTAACAAATTCCCATCTGCCTATAACCGCAGGCACGGCTTTCGAAAGATTATACCCTGCAGGGGTGTCCCAACTTAGCCCATGATAAGATCTCGCGATCAACGAAGGATATACCTTCTCCCAGGAAGACCCGATCAGACTCGGAATCCTGGTTTACAAGACATTTCGACAATGGTAAAACAAGACCAGCAAAGCCTCCCGCTGTGCCGACAAATCCCGATAGGAGCTGCACATATCTCGTTCTCAGGGCACACCGGATGAGCCAGACGTCGGGTTGGCATAGACTCTAGTTGCCCAGGGGCGCCGGACATCGCTCGGTTTGGACCAACACTTAGACAAGCACTGGCTCGGGGGGGTAAAATAAAGATGACCCTCGAGAGCGCGACTCCCAAGGGAAAAAGGGCTAGGTGAGGCAAATGGTAAAACCAAGGTTGGGCCTTGCTGGAGGAGTTTTATTCATAGCGAACTGTCAAGGGGGTCCCATAAATCACCCGACCGCGTAAGGAACGCAAAATCCGGGAACATAACACCGGTACGACGGAAACTAGGGCGGCAAGAGTGGAACAAAACACCAGGTATAAGGTCGAGTCTTCCACCCTTTACCAAGTATATAGATGCATTAATAATATAAGATATATTGTGATATCCCAACCAAAATCCTGTCCACCATGGAGCAATCTTCAACTTCACCTACAACTAGCAACGCTATAAGAGGGCTGAGCAAAGCGGTAACATAGCCAAGCAACGGTTTGCTAGGAAGGGTGTCAAAGGTGAGAGGTTCATGGCAATCTGGGAGGCTTGAAGAGTAAATGATAGGTAGCGCAGCATAGCGATAGAATGAAGCAACTAGCATAGCAATGATAGTAGTGAGATCCAGGGTAGCGGTCATCTTGCTTGAAATCCCGCTAGGAAGAAGAACGAGTCCATGAAGAAGATGAACGGATGAAGCCGAACCAAGCGTAGACGAACGAATCCTCACGATCGCAACGAACCGGGAACTATCGAGAAGAAGCACACAACATAGTAAACACACCACACATGAACAAGGCATGATGCACAAACAAGCATGATGCAAGACGGGACTACATGAAGCTACTCATGGCAAGAGATGATGCAAACAAGAGCAACACATCAAAGCAAGTTTAAATGAGGCCGGGTACAACATATAACAATTCCGGTAAGTCCTCATATGCAAATTTCGAAATTGGTCCAGATCTGAATAAACCTTATGTTCAAATTGTTAAACAGCAAGTTAAGATGCACAAGGATGATCTACACGAGATTCTAGTCAAGTTACATATAAAGTTCATTTAGTTCGGAGCTACGGCCTAGAAGATATGAGCAAAACAAGTTAAACATGGCATTGATGCAAAATTCACCCAAACATCAAGCAAACACCTCAAAACAAGGATGCAACATGATAATATGCAGCTACATGAAAAATCAAGCAAGTTTCATATAGAGTACACTCAAAATGGAGCAACGGTTCAACACACACACACTATACACGAGTTATAGCAACAATCTGTCCAAAACAGCAACTAGGCATATTGCAAGCATCAAAACAACATGCTACAGGACCTTAACAAGAAAACAAAAGACATGGGCATGATGTACAGGTAAAGCATAACAAAACATGAACACTGAGCTAACTCCAGAAATCACTAGAACAAGCTCAAACACACATGGTAAGATTGCAAGTAATAACAATTCAGACTTTGCAGAAAAAAACATCAGGTTGCAATGTTTAGAGCTATCAAACAACATGTTACAGGAACTTATCATGGCAAACAAAAGCATGGCATGAACCTACTAATTTCATAGATCAAAAGTCCCTTACTAACCATAAGCCAAAAAGGATCAGAAGAAATGATGGCACCCATGTAAACACGGCAAGTTATATTACAGGTTCAAACATGACAGAAACAGAATTATGAAGGCATGTTGGTGAGCTTGTGCAACTCACTACAGAGCATTACATGGCATGACAAGGCAACCAACAGTAAGAAGGCATGTTTGTGAAGCTAAGCATGGCGAGAGAAAGTCCATAGGGTGCAAGGATCCACTACAACAACCTTGGCAAAATTGAATAACATGTAAACAATCTGCCAGGAAACATTTTGAAGCAAAAGTAGAGCACGAAAATGACATGCTAGACTACTCCATAATAGCAAACAGAGGCATGAATGGATAGAAAATAACCATATGTTCAAAACACCCTTACTGAAGTATCTCAAAATAAGCATGGATCTCTCTGTAGCATCAAGTTTACATGGCATCAAAATAACAGCAGAACAGGGACTAAAATCAGCAACATCACGATGCCTAGGTTGCATGCTTGTGCTAGTCACCACATTGATCACAAAAATACATGGTAAGCACCTCTGTAAAGAAGACATAGCATAGATCAAAACACATGTAGACATCAACCTCATAGGATGCACACATCAATCATGGCAAAAATGACAAATGAGCTCGTTCTGTTAACAGACAGCAGACAACATCATGAAGCACTCTTGCAACGATGATTCAGGTATCAAGATGGACTCAAATGAACATGATGCAATGGAATGAAATGAAGTACTCGTTGAGTCGAACAATTTGACATATTAAACGCATGAAACAGAGCTACGGATGCAGAGATATGATGCGATAAACATGGCATGATAATGTCAAAATACTTCGGGGACTTGGTCAAATTTCGGAAAAAAAACATATGAGCGTCATATACTTAAAGTGCGCACGGGCGGGATTTACAGGGGTAGCTCACCATGGGCTAAGCCCAGCTGAGGAGGAGGGAGCTGGGCCGGGCCTAGAGCGGGGATGGGCCGCGAGGAGAGGCCGGCCCACACGGGGTCGACACGGGCAGGGAGGCGCGTGAGGCCACGCGCTCGTTGGCCTTCGTCTTCCCGAACGAGGACGGGGCGGCGGCGGCGGCTTGCTCTCCGGCGAGCAGGCAGGCACGAAGGGGCGCCGGGAACCGGCGGATCTGGGTGGCGCGGTGCCGGATCCGGCCGCGGGAGGAGGTTGGACGGGCTCTGGCGGCGGTGACTCATAGCGGCGGCGAGCTCCATGGAGGCCGTGGCGGCGCTGCAGCAGAGGGAGAGGGAGGTTAGAGGAGGAAGGAGAGGAGAGGAAGGAAGAGCGGGGCGGGACGGAGCTGGCCTGCTGGCTCCGGTGGGGCTGTCGGGGTCGCCGGCGGGAGGCGCGAGGCGGCGGTCTCGATCCAGCTCGGGATCGAGCGGGAGGAGGCAGCTAGGGGCTCGCGGGGCGCTCGAGCGGCGAACAGGCTCGGGCGGGCTTTGGCGGGCCCTATATGGGCCTGGCAGGGCCGCGGTGAAGTGGGCGCGGGGGAGGACGCGCGGCGCGCTGGGGTTGGCCGCGGGGCGCTGGGAGGCGACGTGTCGCGCCCGGATTGGTCCGGGACGCGGCGGCGGCGGCGACAAGTGGCGGAGGTGGAGTGGGGCGGCGCTGAATCCGAGGAGGAGGAGTGGTTGGCTGCGGCAGGAGGCAGGGGAAGGGCTCTAGGTTGCCCAAAATGGACTAGGGGTGTCCATATATAGCAAATTTGCTAGGGTTTGGGGGTTAGGAGTCGTTTTTGGACCGTACGATCGCGATCGTGCGGCTCCGGTCAGAGGGGGGACTAGGCTGGGCCTAGGAGGGGTTAGTGGGCTGTGAAGAGAGGGCTTGGACAGAGGGGAGAGAAGAGAGGTGCCGCCCAGCGGCAGTTTCGGAAGCCGAAACGTCCGACGAAGGTACCGACGGCGGTACCGCTATGTTTAACGGTTGGGCAGTCAAACGGACTCCGAATGCAACGAAACTTGACAGGCGCTCTGTCTACACTATAATAAGACCGCACACCAAGTTTCATCCCATTCCAAGAACATTTTAATGCCACTTATAAAATAATATTTTGGAGGTGCCGCGGGCGCGTGTGAGTGTGGTCGGGCTCAGAACGGACAACGAAGAGAACCGGCGGAACCCGAACGGATGCAAGTTTTGAAAAACATGCAGATGAAATGCAGATGATGACATGGCAAAATGCAACACGCAAGCAGCTGACATGGCAACGACGGCGAATAACTGGCAGACACCTTGCGCATCGGATCCGGGGCGTTACATATTTCCACTATGAAAAATAAAGAGAGGGGCTAAAATGACTTCCCCAAAATAAAGAAATATTGAAGGGAAAATATTAAAATCAAATAAGTATTTTATTCGGAGTTTATTGCTATTTTATTAGAATTAGGAAAAATGTATTTTTGAAAATTGCATTAGAAGCCCAAATAAATGTTCACTTTGTCCGTTGTATTTTTAGAGGACGGTGAAAAATTATTTCAGGATTTTTGGAGTCCGTTTAGTATTTCCTTTATTCGTTTTTATGCGTGTCGGAATTTAAAAAAAAACTGACCTACCTGGCCGTGTCCGACTAGGACACCGCGCCCAACAGGCCTTTAAAAGCCGCGGCCCGCCAGCCCCCCCAAACCCTAGCCGCCAGCCGCTGCAATCCTCGATCCGCGCCGTGCTGCCGCCGCCACGGGCCGCCGCCGCTGCCACGCGCTGCCGTCGCCCCGCGCCCCCGCCGCTGCTGCCCCGCTGACCCAGACACCCGTTGTCGCCGCCGGAGTCCGCCGGAGCCGCCGTCGTTCTGCCGCCGACCCCACCGCCGAGGTAGCCGCCGCAGCCGGTCTTCGTGAGAAAACCGATTGGTGTTTGTGAAAACCCTAGGTTGTTTTTTTATCGGGTTTTTTTCCCGGTTTAGTTTAATAGCAGACATTCGTCCGTACGTTCATTTTAATGAACGGTGTTCACTCGTTAGCCGCAGACAGCGAACGTTCGTTCGTTAGCCTGTTCGTCAGTTTTTCCTTTTCTAGGGTTTTTTCGCCATTATTTTCGATCGTGATTTCTACCCTGATTTTCGTTTTAGTTTATCTTTTCGCTCGTTTATCGGAATCAGGCGATTCAAGTGCCTAGATCTTCATCTCGAAGCCCTCCTTCTGTTTAGCCAACTTGAACAAGATTTTGGTACTGTAAAATTTGACTTTAGTCCAGATTAGTAAACGGATCTTGTTTCTTTCGCAGTTTGAGTTTCGTTGCTTTGTTTGATTTGATTCTTTTTGCAAACCGGAGTTCTTAAGTTGAACTTTCTGGTTAGATGTATGTATCTGTTTGAGTTTTACCCGAGCTTCTAGTTCGAGTGCTTATGTATGTATCTGTTTGTTTGTGATAGAGTACCCGGAGAGCGAAGCGTGCTACTACGAGTCTCTAGGTTTTGCAGATCATCGGCAAGGTAAGTAACACTTTGTTCATATCCCTTTACTACCCAATTTTAATTGCATTGGATCAACCCTAAAACATTGCATGGTTAGGATCTGATTAACATGTGGGTTTTGGGAAGTAGATGATGAGGTAGAACCTATTGTATTGTTTATTATCAAACCTTTGGGAGTTACTTCTACGTTGTTTATATCGCTATGCTATGCTCGTAGATGTGGTTTGGGTGAGTTTATCCATGATAGAAGTGAGTATTGCAAATTAATGGTTAACTTAAGGTGGCAACTTGAATACACATCTGGGTGGATTGCTTGAGGCACCCTGGAGTACCCAGTGGTTGTCAGGGCACCTGGAGAATCCAGTGTTATCCGAGGTTATCCTGGAGTACCCGTGTGATCATCCTACGGTCCGCCACCCAGGCTCAAAGGGATCATAAGATTATTGACGCTAGAAACTTCCGTGTGCAGCCACAAGCTATTATGGGCTCTAGCATAGTTGAGTATGTTGCATGACCTCTTTCAGTGGTGGGCTAGCAGATGTAGGGGAAAGTAGGTGTAACTGTCCACCCAGAGTAAAGAGTTGTTGTTTCGGAAAGACTGTGTCTCGATTCTCCGACCATGGATGTAGTCGAGTCTTATGGGGAAAAGTGCGCAAACCTCTGCAGAGTGTACAAACTGATCATGATTAGTCGTGTCCCCGATTATGGACGTTTTGACTATCTGGTTCTTCGATTATCATGTTGATCTCATCACTCTAAACTAATTTGATTAGGTTAATGATGATGTTTAATTGGGATTGATTTGGAGGAACCTTTTCAATGTTTAACAACCACCATGATATTTAAATAAAATTTGTTCTTTGTTGTAGGGGAAAATTGGCTTTATGCAAAACTATAACCATAAAGCTTTCTACCAGCCATATATGCATGTAGTGATAGCATTCATTCTGTTCATTACTCTATGTGTTACATTGCCAGCATATTCGATGTGCTGACCCGTTTCGGGCTGCAACATTTCATGTTGCAGACTTTTCAGACGACGAGTAAGGTGCCATAGGTCATTGTCTTTCACTCAGCTATGCCGTTGGACTTGATGGACTCACTTTATCTTCCAAGCCTTCAGCTGTTATCGATTTTAGATGGCCTTAAGCCATATTATTGTAATAAGTTCTCTTCTGAGACATTCGATGTAATAAGTGTGTGATTGCTACTCTGTTATAAATCCTCAAGTACTATGCATGTCAGCATTAGCGATCCAAGGATGACACTGATGCACAAAGATCAGAATGTTTGAGGTCTCGTCGCTACAAGATGGTATCAGAGCACACGCTCACTGTAGGACACGACCACTAAGCTAAAACCCTAGATGACTACTCTCTTCTCATTTCTGTCTTCTCTCCCTTTTCTACTCTATAGGATGGCGGATGCAAGGAACAAGATCACGCAACCGGATGAAGATACACCTTTTGGACGACACTTGAAGGAAGTCACTAGGTACCTGAACATCGGAATACCAAGCTTCATCAGGACCTACATCGCCACTTTACTAGAGGAGGAGCGTTGGATGATTTGAGTTCAAGTTCCAGGAATGATGTTCATGCCAGTCACCGAGCCCATAGAGTTTTCCTTTGATGCACCAACCTAGAGTCTAGGAAAGAGCATGGCAGCCCACATCACCATTGGATGCATTGTAGAAGTTTACCACAAGGATCTCAAGGATACTATCTACCAGATTTGTGGGCGCCGAGATGAGCAATGGGAGATGATCAGCACCAGTAAGGATAGGTCCATTGCAGCTTTCATCTAGGAGTTAAATCAGCACATTCGATGCCAGGAGAACCAAATGTGCGCAGACTGATAGATCTGAAGAAGGGAATGATAAAGATCACTGAGCTAGAGGAAAAACTCAAGTCTACACGCGATGGATATGAAGAGGAAATGACGATACTAGTGGAGAAGAACGATGATCTGACAAGGAAGCTAGGAGTATTCATGGGAGACCCCGCGCCAGGAGGAGAAGACGACGATTCCATTCGTTCGGAGGACTACATCATCATCGATGACACCGACTCATACCCTGACGATAGTGATGATGACTATGTTGATGAAGCTGGAGCAGATATCATGGAGTCTTCCACCGATTAAAACTTCTAGTCGACCACCATATCAGTAGTAGTATTCCCCCATGTATATAGTATAGTCCGAGCACTTTTGTAACGATAGTTAGACCGATTGTATGCCCTTGTTTGACTTGATTGAAGTGATATGTTTGTGTTTGTCTCATGTGCATGTGGGTAGTGTTTTCCCTCTAGATCTCATTCTATTCTGTTTTCTCATCTTTTCTAAATCCATCAGATGCCTCCGAGACATGACAATGGATTTTCTTTCCCACAGGAGCTCACTCAGTTGAACCAGCAGCAGAATACCCTGATGCAGCTACTAGTCCAGAATTAGAACCAGGGGAACAACAACAACAACAACAACCCACCACTACCACCACCACCCGTTGATCACTTAACCCGTTTTCTAAGGCTAAATCCGCGATTGTTGTAGATGATTGGCTCCGCAAGATTGGAAGGGATTTGACCACTGCAGGATGCACAGATGCGGAGAGAGTGTGTTTTGCTGCACATCAGCTTGATGGACCCGTAGCATCATGGTGGGAGAATTTCACAGCCACTTACCCCATCGACACTGTCGCATGGGACCAGTTTCAGCAGGCTTTTCGCACTGCCCATGTTTCAGTAGGAGCATATGGCAAGCCAAGGATGTTTTCAGGTGCCATTGACCATAGGTAAACATGTTTTCCCCTTAGATCTGATAATTCTGGAGTCGCAAGGTTTGGATGTGATTTTGGGTATGGATTGGCTATCGCTATATGGAGGAAACATCGATTGCGCTAGTAAGTCGATTATGCTCACCACCCCAGAAGGAAGGAGGATTAAGTATGTATCCCGGCATCTGCCGAAGAGGACTCAAGTGAATTTCCTATCAGGAGTTGTACAGGAGGAAGTACCAGTGGTGAAGGATTTCCCTGATGTATTTCGAGAGGAGTTGCCAGGCATGCCACCGGATAGAGACATTGAGTTTTTGATTGAGCTTTTGCCAGGCACACGGCCAATATCTAAGAGACCATATCGGATGCCCGCAAAAGATTTGGAAGAGATTAAGAAGCAGATTAATGAGTTACTGGATAAAGGCTATATTCGCCCAAGTTCATCACCTTGGGGATCACCAGTGCTTCTAGTGGAGAAGAAGGATGGATCGTTGAGGATGGTTGTTGATTATCGTGGATTGAATGAAGTGACAATCAAGAACAAGTACCCACTGCCGATGGTCAATGATTTGTTTGACCAGTTGCAAGGAGCTAAGTATTTTCCAAGATCGATCTGCGGTCAATATACTACCAACTGAAGATTCGAGAGCAGGATATACCTAAGACAGCTTTTACCACAAGGTACGGGCTATATGAGTATACCGTTATGTCATTTGGTCTGTCAAACGCGCCTGCCTATTTCATGAACATGATGAACAAGGTGTTTATGGATTGCATAAGTTTGTCCTGGTGTTCATTGATGATATATTGGTCTACTCAAAGAATGAAGAGGAGCATAAGGAGCATTTGCGTTTGGTACTTGGGAAGCTCAAAGAACATCAGTTATATGCCAAGTTCAGTAAGTGTGAGTTTTGGTTGAAGGAAGTTGGATTCCTCGGACATGTTATATCCGGAGAAGGAATAGCAGTAGACCCCACCAAGGTTGTCACTGTGACTAAATGGGAAGCGCCCACGACAGTTGGAGAGATCCGGAGTTTTCTTGGACTCGCAGGATACTACAGGAGGTTCATTGAGAATTTCTCTAAGATTACAAATCCCATGACGGAGTTGTTGAAGAAGGACACCAAGTTCAAATTGACTGAGGAATGTGAGGCCAGTTTTAAGGAGTTGAAGAAACGTTTGGTTACAGCCCCAGTGTTGATTCTTCCAGATAAACGCAAGGATTATCAAGTGTATTGCGACGCTTCTCGTCGAGGACTTGGAGCAGTGCTTATGCAGGAGGGGAGAGTTATTTCATATGCCTCATGACAGCTTAAACCCCATGAGTTGAATTATGCTACCCACGATCTAGAGTTAGCAGCCGTAGTGCATGCACATGGAGACATTTTCTCATCGGAAACCATTGTGAGGTGTACACGGATCACAAGAGTTTGAAGTATATTTTCACACAGAAGGAGTTGAATCTCACGCAAAGGAGATGGTTGGAGCTCATCAAGGATTATGATATGAGGTTGCACTATCATCTCGGAAAGGCTAACGTAGTAGCCGATGCGCTGAGTCGCAAGAGTCATGTCAATACGCTCATAACCGGATATTTACCCAAGGAGTTAGTAGAGGATCTTCGTGAGCTATGTCTGGAAATAGTTCCGAGAGGCTATGTAGCAGCGTTGGAAATTCAGTCTACCTTGATGGATAAGATCATAGAAGCTCAGAAGACGGACAAAGAGATTGCTGAGATAAAGGAAAGGATGAGCAAAGGAAAGGCCAAAGGATTTCATGAGGATGAGCACGAAACCTTATGGTTTGAGGATCGCGTATATGTGCCTAATGACCCCGAGATCAGGAAGATGATTCTGCAAGAGGCCCATGATTCGCCGTATGTGATTCACATAGGAAACGCCAAGATGTATCTGGATTTGAAGGACAGTTTCTGGTGGACCAGAATGAAGAGGGATATTGCTGAGTACGTAGCAGTTTGTGATGTATGTCAGAGAGTGAAGGCAAAGCATCAAAAGCCAGCAGGATTGCTACAGCTATTGCCGATACTCGAATGGAAGTGAGACAAGCTAGGCATGGATTTTATCATGGGATTGCCTAGGACTCGTTCAGGCTATGACTCAATATGTGTTCTAGTCGATCATTTGACGAAAGTAGCTCATTTCATCCCAGTGAAGAGCAATTACACCAGTGCTAAGTTGGAAAAGATATACATGACCAGGATCGCATGTCTGCATGGAGTTCTGAGGACCATTGTATCAGATAGAGGAACCCAGTTTACCTCAAAATTCTGGAATCAGTTGCATGAAACTTTGGGTACCAGGCTAGAGTTCAGTACAACCTTTCATCCACAGACAGATGGACAGACCAAGAGAGTCAATCAGATTTTGGAGGACATGCTGAGAGCTTGTGCGCTAGATTATGGATCTAGTTGGGACGACAATTTTCCATATGCAGAGTTTTCTTATAACAACAGTTATCAAGCCAGTTTGAAGATGGCCCCTTTTGAAGCTTTGTATGGAAGGAGGTGCAGGACACCGTTGTTGTGGGATGAAGTTGGGGACTATCAGTTGTTTGGACCATATTTGTTTAAAGAGTCTGAAGAGAAGGTTAAACTGATTCGCGATAAACTCAATGTAGCCTAGTCTAGGCAGAAGAGCTATGTGGATTCTAAACGCAAGGAGACAGTTTATGAAGTCGGAGATAGAGTTTATCTTTGTGTGTCCCCACTTCGAGGAGTTAAACGTTTTGGAGTTAAGGGAAAGTTAGCACCATGTTTTGTGGGACCGTACAAAGTATTGGAGCGTATGGGAGAAGTAGCTTACAAGATGGAATTGCCAGGAGGATTGTCAGGAGTTCACGATGTGTTCCACGTTTCCCAGTTGAAGAAGTGCCACGAAGAGATGGCCAATATTACTCTGAGAGATACAGTGCCGCTTAAAGAGATTCAGTTGGATAGAGATTCGACCTATCAGGAGAAACCAGTGAAGATTCTCGAGTTTGCTAGCCGAGTCACGCGCAGCAAGGTTATCAAGTTCTGCAAAGTTCAGTGGAGCCACCATACCGAGGATGATGCCACCTGGGAACGAGAGGAAGACCTACGGAAGGACCACCCGCACCTATTTTCTAGCCAACCCGAATCTCGAGGGCGAGATTCATCTTAAGGGGGGTAGGTTTGTGGCATCCCAAATTTTCAATTTGGAATGTTATGCATTAGATCATCATTGAATATCATATATTATTGCATTTTGGAGGATCCTAGAAATTCTACGCAACTCAAGGACCCGCGGAGAGAGTTGGGGATTTTGTTATTTTCATATTTGAGTTTTCTCAAATTTTGAAAAGAGGATCGTTTGGTTTAAATTATTTTCTCTTCGAAATATTTCCACTATGAAAAATAAAGAGAGGGGATAAAATGACATCCCCAAAATAAAGAAATATCAAAGGGAAAATATTAAAATCGAATAAGTATTTTATTCGGAGTTTATTGCTATTTTACTTGAATTAGGAAAAAAGTGTGTTTTTCAAAATTGCATTAGAGGCCCAAATAAACGTTCACTTTATCCGCTGTATTTTCAAAGGACAGTGAAAATTTATTTCAGGATTTTTGGAGTCCATTTAGTATTTCTTTTATTCGTTTTTCAGCGCGTCGGATTTTTAAAAGGAAACCGACCTATCTAGCCGTGTCCGGCTAGGACACTGCGCCCGGCCGGCCTTTAAAAGCCACGGCCCTCTAGCCCCCCCCCCCAAATCCTAGCCGCCAGCCGCTGCCCGCCTCGATCCACGCCGTGCCGCCGCCGCTTGCCGCCGCCGTTGCCCCATGCCGCCGCCGCCGCCGCTGCCCCGCCGACCCCGCCGCCTATTGGGGATATAACTACTGAGTGTAAATCGCCCAGGAGGGGCCGGTTCACCTTCAACTATATTCAATCCCACAAAGACCTAAAAGATGGCACTTTACTAATGAAGCTTAGGGGCTCGGAACCCAAAGGCGGATTAGGGCCCATAGCGGTAAACCGCCATGGTATGTAACTTGTATTGTAAGTTAGGAAAGGAGAGACCGAGTCAGACACTTGTATGAGCCGGCCTCGGGACTCTGTAAACCGGCCGGGCGTCAACCCATGTATATAAGGGAACGACCCGACGGCGGTTCAGGGACAAGAAACAACAACTCGAGAGCCAGGCATAGCGTGTTTTGCTCCCTGGCTATCGAGACCCCAATAATCCCAACACAACTAGACGTAGGCTTTTACCTTCATCGAAGGGGCCGAACTAGTATAAAATCCTCGTGTCCTTTATCCGGTTTAACACCTTTACGCTAACCCGTCGCGATGGCTCCATGACTAAGTCCTTTCGCGATGACATCTGACGTGATAATTCCACGACAGTTGGCGCCCACCGTGGGGCTATAGCACGATGGTTTCGAGTTCTTGAAGGGCACCTTTGAAGGACTGAAAGGGTACGCAGTTGGCCGGATGACCAAGAGTCGTCGCGGCAAGCTCTACATCGACGACGCGGGGTGGGGCCCCGAGGCCGGCTCAATTGAGTACGGGTACCGGGTCCCCTTTGGCGGAATTCACGTTTTCATCGGCAAGATCGGCGAACCGGGCCCTGAGCCGGACATCTGCACCGACCTCGTTGAGACGGCTCAGCGTGCAAGCCCCGCTCGGATTCAGCCTGCCATGAAGCGTGCGTTCGTAGGATGTGTCCACGGGATCAGATCTGAACCGGTGTCCGAAGGTGAAACGGTCGCTTATTCCGACGGGGAATCATCCACCGGCGAAACCGAGTCCCTGTACCAAGTTCATGACGGCGTGTTCGAAGGGTATTCCGATGGCACCAATATCCCGGAGTTTCTTGAACTGCCAAACCGAGAAGGAATCTTCATGGCCGGAACACAACCAACTTTGTAAAATTCTACTGTGGCAGCATCCGAACCAGCACCTGGGGCAGGAGGCCCCGCGCGCCGGCCGGCTCAAGTTTTGTCCGGTTTGTTGGACGCCTGGACGACGTTATTGGCCACAACAATTACCCTGGAGACTCAAGATCGGCACAATGCAGAGGTCGTTTAGTTACGGGATCAGATAACTCAGGCCAAAGAGGACCTGGCGGCTGAGGAGACCAGGATGGCTGAGGAACGGGCCGCTTTAGATGCCCAGGCACAGAGGATTCAAGCCGAGAATTATCGACTTTTGATGGATCAGAACGCCTCGGATGAAGTATTCAGGAGGAGGCATCAATCTCGCTTGCCGGCGGATTACAATGCGATGAATCTCTTCAATACACCAGGGGCAGGGACCAGCAACCCGGCAAGAGTAAACTGGAATGTCGTGCCAAGGACCGGAGCGCCGGATCAACCTCAGATGATGGGTCCACCTCGACGGATAGACAACCCTCCGCGGTATACCACACCCCCGCCGGGTGACTTCTCCACCCCTTTGGATAATATGATAGCAGCAGCATCCCGGCTGGCAGCTATTTCGATGGAGGGTGAATCGCCAGCGGCGGTTGAGACACGGCTGGCCAGGGATCTTCTTCAAACTGCTATGGCGCAGTAGCAGGCTTACTCATATAGCCGAGACAGGATTCACACGACCCCACATCCGAGCAAAAGCTATAGCAGGCATATAGATGAACCGGAGGTGTCCAGCAGTGCGCGGCACCGTATTGTCCCTCAAGGACCCAATCCGGCGCATGGTGAGGTGAACGCTCAAGATGTGGTGGATAATGGCAGAGCACGTAGAGAGGCCACTTTAGCAGCACAACATGTGGGTCGTTATCAACCCGCCCCAGTTCAGCCAACAGCATCAGTAGACCGAGGCACCGGGCTTGCCTTCAGTTCCTGGGGAGTATCGTGTCTCATTCCGTCTCTCCGTAATGTGCGGCTGCCTAAAGATTTCAAGGGTCCACGTAAGGTGCCTAATTACACCGCTGATCAACCGCCCGAGGCATGGGTGGAAAGTTATGAGATGGCAATGGAGATGTTGGATGTGGATGAAGCGGCTTGTGCAAAGTACTTCACGATGATGTTGGAGGGAACCACCCGTACATGGTTGAAGAACCTACCAGCTAACTCCATCGAGTCATGGGACCAATTGAATGCCCGATTTATAGGAAATTTCAAGGATACATGCAAACAGCCTATGTCCATTGTGGATCTAGATGCCTGTGTTCAAGGAGAGAACGAGTCCACAACTCATTGGGTGTGCCGGGTTTCAGAAGTTTTGCATTCGTCAGACCGCATTAACACTGGCTAAGCAATCATAACATTGGAGCGTAATTGCCGGTTTAAGTCACTGAAGATGAAGTTGGGATGGTTTAATCTCCACTCCAATGACATGGGAACACTTATGACAGCCTTGGTTAAGTATGCCGATTCTGATAATACCAAGGATCCCGATTCTGACGAGAAGAAACCAGAGAAGGGAAAGAAGAACGATGGTGCAAAGGGACAGCAGCACAACCAAGGGGGCATGGGAATAATGGTAAGCGCAAAGCAGATAATTCAGATTTTGTGGCTAATGCTAATGTGCAGCATCATAAAGGTAAACCGCCCCAGTGCGGTGGAGGGATGAATCTGGAGCGTTTGTTAAACTAGCCCTGCCCAAAGCACGGGACCAAGGAGGTTCCAGCAACACATCTTTGGAAAGATTGTCACATTATGAAGGAGTTCAAAAACTCTGATCTCTTTCGATATAATCAGGGTCCATCGGGCGGTTCAAGTCTAGGTTTTCATGGTGGCGGCGGTTCAAACTCTGGATTTCAGAATAATCAGGGCAACCAGAACAACCAGGGTGGTAATAACCAACAGAATAATCAAGGGAATCAGCAACAGTCAGGTTATCAGAGTCACCCAAAGCAGTTGAATGGTGGGTAGTATCATGTGTTCACCACTAGTTTGTGTAAGTGTGATCAGAAGCTTCACAAGAGAGCAGTTAATGTTGTTGAACCGGCAGTGCCACGTTACTTGCGGTGGTCCGAGCAGCCCATTGTGTGGAACAGATAGGATCATCCGCCCCGGGTTGATAATCCGGGTCATCTAGCTTTGGTGGTGGCGCCTTAGGTGGGAGGTTATAAGTTTACCAAGCTGCTGATGGATGGAGGGAGTAGTATCAACATCCTGTACTATGAAACTTTCCGTCGCATGGGGTTGACAGACAAGAGTCTTAAATCGTCAAACACTATTTTTCATGGCGTAGTACCAGGTAAATCGGCATATCCTGTTGGCAAGATTGCTTTGGAGGTTGTGTTTGGAGATGAGCACGACTCCCGGCCTGAGACATTGACCTTTGAAGTGGTGAAGATCCAGAGCCCGTACCACGCATTGTTTGGACAGCCGGCTTATGCAAAGTTCATGGCAAGGCCCTGTTATATTTATTTGCAGCTCAATATGCCGGGTCATAAGGGGACCATCATAGTTCACGGAAGTCATAAGATCGCTTCGGATTGCGAGGAAGGTGATGCGGCCTATGCTGAGTCGGTTTGTGCTATAGAGGAGTTGAAGTTCTATAAAGACAATGTTGATCCGGCAGTTAAGGACCAGGAGAAGACCGCCTTCATCACTCCTTTTGGAGCCTTCTGCTATGTTTCTACGCCCTTTGGGCTCAAGAGTGCCCAGGCAACTTATCAGCGTTGTGTGCAAAATTGTCTTCACACTCAGATTGGGCGCAATGTTCATGCCTATGTGGATGACATTGTAGTAAAATCCAGGAAGAAGGAGACATTGATAGATGATCTCAAGGAAACCTTTGACAATCCTCGGGTTTACAAGATGATGCTTAATCTGGACAAGTGTGTTTTTGGCATTCCGGCAGGCAAGCTCTTAGGTTTTCTGGTGTCCAACACAGGCATTGAAGCTAATCCAGAAAAGATCAAAGCGATTACATCTTTGGCTAAACTGTCATGTATTAATGATGTTCAGCGTCTGGCGGGTCGAATTGCAGCCCTGAGCCAGTTTATTAGCCGCTTAGGAGAGAAGGCGATCCCTCTATATCAGATGTTGAAGAAAATAGACAACTTTGTTTGGAGTGATGCGGCTAATGCGGCGTTTGAAGACTTGAAGCGGCAATTGGCTGAACCGTCGGTTCTTGCTGCTCCGGTTGACAAGGAGCCCTTGTTATTGTACGTGGCAGCTAATGCCCGTGCTGTCAGTGTGGCATTTGTGGTTGAGCACAAGGAGGCTGGAAAAGAATATTCGGTTCAATGGCCGGTTTACTATATCAGCGAAGTACTTATCGAGTCAAAGCAATGGTATCCGCATTGGCAAAAGCTGGTCTATGGGGTTTTTATGGCGAGTCGGAAGCTCAAACAATACTTTCAAGGCCATCCCATTATAGTGGTCAGTTCAGCTCCTTTGGGTGATATAATTCAGAACAGGGAGGCAACTGGCCGGGTTGCAAAGTGGGCAATTGAGCTTGGCCCGCACGGATTGAAGTATATGCCTCAGACATCTATCAAGTCACAGGCACTTGTTGATTTCATCAATGATTGGACCGAGTTACAAGCACCAGAGGACAAACCGGATAACACATACTGGACTATTCACTTTGATGGATCCAGGCAATTGGAGGGCTCGGGGGCTGGAGTTGTCCTTACTTCCCCTCGAGGTGATAAAATTCGTTATGTTCTCCGTTTAATGTTCCCCTGTACTAACAATGCATTTGAGTACGAAGCTTTACTCCATGGTCTCCGTGTGGCCAAGGAGATGAATTTAAGCCGGGTACGGTGCTTTGGAGACTCTGATCTGGTGGCCCAGCAAGTTTCTGGCACTTGGGATTCTAAGGATCCACTCATGGCGGCTTACAGAAGCGAGGTGGATATTGTGGCAGGTCACTTCAAAGGGTATCAGGTTGAACATATAGATCGGTGCAAAAATGAAGTGGCAGATGCTTTAAGCCGGCTGGGATCTCAGCGTAAACCGGTACCTCCCAATACCTTTTTAGATACCTTGCATAACCCGTGTGTTAAGTTGCCTACAGAGGAGGATTTAGCTATTCCTGATCTGAAGGCCCAATTGGTTGCCACTTTACATGTTGTTCCGGATTGGACGGTTCCATATTTGGTGTATATGAACCGGGGCGAGTTACCAGACGATGAAGTTCTGGCCCGGCAGATAGTCCGGCGATCCAAGTCCATGGTTATTCACAATGGCGAGTTACACCGCTGCAGCGTTTCAGGCGTATTCTAGCATTGTGTTTCTCCTGAAGAAGGCCAAGAGATTCTACGGGAAATTCATGAAGGGGATTGTGGTCATCATGCCGGTTCAAAGTCCCTGGTTGCTAAAGCTTTTCGTCATGGGTTCTATTGGTTGACAGCTCATGCTGATGCTGAGGATCTGGTAAAGCGGTGTGACGCTTGTCAGAAATTTTCACGCCGAGCTCATGTTCTGGCTCAAGAGTTAAGGATGATTCCCATCACTTGGTCGTTTGCTACTTGGGGGCTTGATATGGTGGGGCCCTTTAAGTGTTCCAATGATAAGAAGACCCACCTGTTGGTGGCGGTTGACAAATTCACTAAATGGGTTGAAGCGGAGCCCGTCAGCAAGTGTGATGCAGCTGCGGCGGTTCAATTTCTCAAAAAGATTATCTACCGCTTTGGCTTTCCACACAGCATCATCACGGATAATGGCACAAACCTTTCGAAAGGTGAGATGGAGGACTTCTGTCAAATAGAGCACATCCGGCTTGACTTAGCATCCGTGGCGCACCCCTAGTCCAATGGTCAAGCTGAAAGAGCCAATCAAGAAATCTTGAAGGGTATCAAACCCTGGCTCATGGTTCCTATAAAGCGAACGCCGGGTTGTTGGGTGGAAGAATTGCCTTCTGCGTTATGGAGCATCAACACCACCCCCAACAGATCAACAGGTTACACACCTTTCTTCATGGTTTACGAGGCAGAGGCGGTCCTCCCTAGTGATATTCGTCATGATTCGCCCCAGGTTGCCAATTATGTTGAACCGGACAATGAGCAAGCATGCCAGGAGGCGTTGGACCTGTTAGATGAAAAATGGGACATGGCTTTGGCTCGTTCGGCGGTTTATCAGCAAGACCTGCGGCATTATCACAGCCGCCAGATTAAAACAAGAACCTTTCAAGAAGGCGACTTGGTGCTCTGGCTCATCCAGGATCAGACCGATATGCACAAGTTATCCCCACCTTGGGAAGGACCCTTTGTGGTCAGCAAGAATCTGCACAACGGATCATACTACCTCATTGACGTTCGAGACAACTCACGCAGTTCTAAGGAGGAGACCCGGCGGCCGTGGAACATAGCTCTCCTTCGTCCTTACTATACTTGATCCATAGGCTTCTCTTATGTACATATTTCGACAATGTATATATTATGACCATTATAATAAACCGGCATCCTTGCTATAAGTAGGGCCTCTGCTGTTTTCTCTCAAATATCTTTTGATTACATGGGGGCGTCAGCTGGCAAAGCGGAGTACTACCTGTTAAACTGGTTATCATGCCACAATAAAGCTTGGGAACTTCACACCCAAGGGGCCAAAGAGAGTCTGGATGCTATGCGCAGCTCAAACATAGGCACCCAATGAGCACATCTCACAAAGTTACTTGGGGGCTCTTTGTGTAAAGTAACAAAGAGTTTGAAAGGGCCCTTGTAATTGGGTATCGACGCACGGCTTGGAAGCCTGGTGTATTCACCTAAAACCTCGGGTTAACCTGCCTTCATCAAGTAAGCCACTCCTGTCCAGGTAACCCTGGCACGACCCGCCAAACGTTTGACAAGTCAATCTTATACAGACCCTGAACTTGTCAAAGTTAAAACGACGATCGGTTAGTTGGAGGTCCATCTTAAAAGGCTTTGCAAAATGGTTTAACTCAGTGGCCTGGCAGCCCATGAAAAGCATCGTATTTGGGTCCGGCAGCCCTCGAAAAGCCTCGACTACACGGTTTTATTTGCCTTTGTCAAGATTTTTCTCTTTGGATGAATTTTATGTTAAACCGGTGTCTCTTGACCCGGTATGGCTTTTCAGTCATCATACTAACTTGGTGTTTGTTAACCCGACTTGGCTTTCAACTACAAGTTGTCAGACCATCTTATTAAACCGGTGTTTAAAAACCCGGCCTGGCTTTGACTATATGTCACCAGTTTGATCATTTGGTGTTCATCGTAACCCGGCATGACTTATTACACACCAGCACTGCATGGTGGGAGTTATCAATACTCACGATTTGAGTCTTCACCCTTACTACAATTGAAGTTGGTAAACCAACTAAGTGATTTCATATCAACAGGTATGATTTATTATATTTATTCAGCTCTGGTTATGAGCCAGGCTTTATCTTGGGCACTATGACCCGTCCGGCGGTAAACCGCCAGGACAATTCTTTTTATGCAGATATCAGAATCGCATGAAAATTATCAAAGTGTAATCAAGCACAGCAAATATCATGGCGGATTAACAACGTCATGCATCAGTGCCACAGAGTAAAGTATTTTACTAGCCTATTACAAGGCGCTTTGAGGCCCAAAATAATGATTGTTTTTACACAGAACAAAGTCTGTGACAATAACGATATCACCGGATCAAGACTCATCACCAGGTTAACGTGATGTCGACGGATCCTCGGGCGTCGGTTCAACCTCCACCTCCCCACCTAGTGGCTGGAAGTCAACAGTGGTCCAGTCAATCCGGGTTAAAGCTTCAAAGACAGCCTCGTCACTTATCAGATTGGACGGTTCAATATCAGGGGCATAAGTGTGCTTACGAATTAGCGGAATAAGATTCTGCACTTCCTTCACAACAGTGTCAACTCGATGGTTGTTGGCATCATAGAAGGACCGATGCGAAGTCAAATTCACCTTGTAAGCCAACTGACTTGCTACCGGGTGCATCTCCTTGGTCAAGGCCTTGAGGGCTTCATTATCGAATGCTGGTCCGTTTTCTTGTTCATCCGGATAGCCCTTGGCGATGTCAACTGGATCCAGGTTAGCTATCCATGATTTGGCACGAGTCAGTGCTTGCAAAGCGCCGCTCTGGCAGTCGATCGCTTCACCTCCTCTATTTGAGCAGGAGTCATTGAGAGCTTGGCCAAGGTATCCTTGATCAAGGTGGGTGCCAGTTTGTTGTATGAAGCTGCAGAGATGACTCGTTGTGCACCAGTATACAATTGCTCAATCAAAGTGTATGCTGCCTTCAACTTCATCTGCATGTCTACGCCTAGATGAGCAATGCGATTAACTGAAACGGTTTAAGAACTTAATGTTAACCGGTGGAGTTGAAAATACTTCAGATCAGGCTATTATAAAGTACTTACCAAAAACTGCAGCTGTCATGGTGTTCACTTGATGTTTCAGCCCAGTCAGCTCTTCCTCAACCGGTTTAAGAGCTGCTTCGGCGTCTTCAGCCCGCTTCAGCAGAGCAGCCTTTTCAGTATCCCAGTTGGTGCGTTCAGTTTTGAAGCCATCCTTCAATTGTTCCATGGCAGTCAAAGCGCCCTTTAGCTTCTCTTTGGCTTTAGAGGTCTCTTCTTGCTGGGACTTGATGTTTTCTTGAAGATCGGCGATTTGAGACTCTTTGGTCTTTGTATCAGCCTACAAAGTCAGATGATAAAGCAGTTAATATCTCTTAAAGTCCCAAGTGCATAACAAGTTATACACTTGGCACTTGGGGGATAATGCGAATTACTTTTTAAACCAGATATTTTAAAGTCCCAAAGTTCAATACAAGTATTAAACTTGGCACTTGGGGGCTAATGCATCATTGATCAGTTAAATGACAAACTGAAGGCAGTTCATAAAGACAAAGTGTTAACAGAAAGTCCCAGTTCCTCTTCATAAGGTAAACCGGCCCTTGGGGGCTACTCAGTTGAAGTATTCTTAATATTAGAAGACCCGATTTGTCTACAAGAGATAAGCCGGCCCTTGGGGGCTACTATGGAGTTGATATATGTTGCAAGCAAATTTAAAGTGTCTTGAAGATTACCTCATAGCGCTCCTTCATTAAGTTCACCAAACCGGCTTCATAATCCTGGCTTGTGAAGAGGCGGTTTAAGAATCCGGAATGAAGTTCCTCGGCACTAAGGTTAACAAAGCTGGACAAATCTGTCTTCCCCTTCCCCTTGCCCATAGCTGCAAATTCCTCCTTGGCAGTGTGCTTTGAAAAAACAACTGGGTTGCCAGGGGCAGTGAAACCATCATCATCGCCACCTTTTGAGGGGGTTGGCGGATTGACAGTATCCCCGGTCGGGCTTGACACATCGTCTCCCTTGGCTGGGCTTGGAGGATCAGCATGCGGACTGGACGGATTGACTTCTGGCGCTTCAACATATGTATCCTCACTTTGAGATACAGGGTCATCAATGGCAATATCAGTTTCTTTGTCAGCGCCTTCTGAAATTCTGTCCGGTTCAACTTCTTCAGTAGGGACAGTGGTCTTTGCTTTCTTGCTCAGAAGAGCTTTGGCACTGTGATATTACAACAAGAGGTCAGTTGATAAAGCAGTTTAAAAAGACAAAGTTAAAAATAGTATCCTTACCCAGGGACGTTCTTGAGGGGAGGCATCTGAGTGGTGGATGAACCGCCAGATGAAGAATCGGAAGACACCTGGTAATTCGAGTCAGACGGATTAAGAGGCACGGAAGCAACCCTTCAAGGGATAAAGACTTTTGGGAGAACAAGAAACCTCTAGATGACGCTTCCGGTTTGGTGTATCCGGTAAACTGGAAGAAGTGACCTGTTGGCCGTTGTACCGGGTTGTGCGACGGCCTTCAGTTTGCTGTGTCTTCGAAGAAAATTGTGGATTCAAATGAGCAAGAGGGTGAGAGCGTTTTACTTTCCGAACGGCATGGCGAAATCTTTGAACCGGCACAAGTTCTGAATCGGAAGAAAGGATGATTACCTCAACATGGTCCGCACGACTGGCTTCCGCATCATCCTGGTAATAATAATTGTCAATAAGCCGTATGAAAAATGAGCCAAGGGAGTCAAGTTCTACCTCTGGGTCCGACTCATCAACATCCTCAGGCGGATCAGAAGACTCAGCGGTTTTCTTCTTAGCCGCTCTCTTTACGACTTTGCTTTTCGGGCGTTGAGTCCTCACCGGTTTGTCTGAAGGTTTTCTCTTCCAGAAAGAGTTGTTGGCCTGTAAAAACAAAACAAAGGATTATCAGAATAAGGTTAAAGAAGAAACGGATCAATAAATGTGGAAAAGGATAAAGTTCTTACTGCTAGCGGTTTGTTGGAGGTACAAAAAGGAGCCAATCCGGTCTTGCTGCACTGAGCGATCGGTTCATCCAACATTTTCTTCACGGCTTCAGTAACTTCCTCATCAGTCTTTTCTATCTCATTGGACCGTTGAGGGTCTTTTACGTCTCCGGTATACTCATACATCAAACCGGAGCGGCGGCTTAAGGGAAGGATACCCCATGAAACCCAGCATCGAACAAGGTCAATGCCGGTTAAACCGTTCGCTAGGAGGTCCTGGAGCTTAATGATTTGTGGTGCATAAACTTGCCGCTCTTTAGCGGTGAGCCATGGAGGCAGTGGATGGCTATTGCTAAGTCGCTGAGCACGGTAACCCGGCAGAGGGTTTTCATCAACAGGTGCAGTGTTCAGACAGTAAAACCAGGTTTGATTCCAGTCCTTTGGATGGCTGTGGTGTTTTGCATGAGAGAAGTCAACTTCTTTCCTTTTCTGAATTGATACGCCGCCAAGTTCAATGTTGTGGCTGTCAGAGAATTCGGTCCGGCGGTTTAAGTGGAAAAAGTCTCTGAAGAGCTCAACAGTTGGTTCCTCTTGAAGATAAACTTCGCAGAACACTTGAAAATTGCATATGTTGGACACAGAGTTTGGTCCAACATCCTGAGGATGGAGTTGAAAGCTAGCAAGCACATCCTAGAAAAACTTTGAACCGGGCGGGCTAAAACCCCAGTCTAGATGCTGCATGAATACAATTACTTCCGCGTTTTGAGGCTCTGGAGGGCACTCAGGGGCAGGAACTCGTTAATGGAGGACATCTTTCTTGGCTAAAGCGTCGGTCAAAACATATCCATTAAGTTGTGTTTCTGTGATTGGGGAAGGAACCCAGTTGCATGCGGAGAATTGCTTTGTCATATTGGAAAGGAAACTGAAAAAAGCACGAAGGCCGGTTTATGATTCAAAGTTGATGTATACTAACCAGAGTTAAACCGAGAAATTATGCATGTTAAACCGGCTACTGCTACTCAGGTTAGATGGCGGTTTAAGTGAGGGCTAATGGTACCAGGCGGATTATGATTTTCGACAAGTTAAACCGCCTATGAGGGAAGCAACAAAGCTAAAATTTGCTAAGTGTTGCAGAAACAAGTTTCACACAATGAGGATATAATTTTGGATCTACCGTGCTTCTGTAAAGAAAAATTTTTGCGACCTACAATGGCGTTAAGCAGTGCATATGAATTCCTGAGGTCTAAGGGGATCATTTCTTCAAAGAAAGGGGCTTGCTAGTATTGAAAGGAAAGGCAAAAACAACTACCGCATCAGTTCTGTGTCGTTTTCGATCAAGAAAGCTCACGGTGCAGGTACTAAAGAAGAATGGCGATGAACTATGAAGAACATAGGCGAACTCCAAAACCCTAATGCAGATATAGGGTGTGGGAAAACAAATACTTACCAGTGCAGATCTACTGCGGAGGGATGTCGCGAGCTCTGGTTCGATTCAGGGTGATGTAGCGGACGTGGACGAAGACGACGGTGCGCTCTGCGGCGGCGGTGGAGCTCGAGTGGCAGGGGTTCGCGAGAGGAAGAAGAAGAGGCAAGGCGAGAGAATGGAAAGACCCGCCGGCTTTATTTCTAAGGAGAAAAGGATAAGTGGCAGGCGCGAAAATCGAGGAGCCTGAAGCGACAACAAAAGGCGCGCCTATCGCCTCGATCTTTGGGATACCATTAATGAAGGGAATCTTTTTGATCTTTTTATACAGAGATGACGTCATTATGATTCATTGCTGTGTCCGGAGGATGACGTCACGGCGGTTTAACAAAATTTATAGGAGAAGACATCATGGCGGTTTACGAGAAATGTAAGGAGATGTTCACAGAATTTCTTTAAGTACGGAAGATTGACATGAACAGGTTCAAATCAAGCTGGGGCCTAATGTTGGGGATACAACTACTGAGTGTAAACCGCCCAGGAGGGGCCGGTTCACCTTCAACTATATTGAAGCCCACGAAGACCCTGAAGATGGCACTTTACTAATGAAGCTTAGGGGCCCGGAGCCCAAAGGCGGATTAGGGCCCATAGCGGTAAACCGCCATGGTATGTAACTTGTATTGTAAGTTAGGAAAGAAGAGACCGAGCCGGACACTTGTATGAGCCGGCCTTGGGACTCTGTAAACCGGTCAGGCGTCAACCCGTGTCTATAAGGGAACGACCCGGCGGCGGTTCAGGGACAAGAAACAACAACTCAAGAGCCAGGCATAGCGTGTTTTGCTCCCTGGCTATCGAGACCCCAATAATCCCAACACAACTAGACGTAGGCTTTCACCTTCATTGAAGGGGTCGAACTAGTATAAAATCCTCGTGTCCTTTGTCCGGTTTAACCCCTTTAAGCTAACCCGTCGAGATGGCTGCATGACTAAGTCCTTTTACGAGGACATCTGACATGATAATTCCATGACACCGCCCATCGTTGCCGCAGGAGTCTGCCGGAGCCGTCGCCGTTCCGCCGCCGACACCGCCGCCGAGGTAGCCGCCGCCGCCGGTTTTCATGAGAAAACCGATTGGTTTTTTTAAAAGCCTAGGTTGTTTTTTTATCGGGGTTTTCCCCGGTTTAGTTTAATAGCGGACTTTCGTCCGTACGTTCGTTTTAATAAACGGTGTTCACTCGTTAGCTGCAGACAGCGAACGTTCGTTCGTTAGCCTGTTCATCAGTTTCCACGATTATTTTCGATCATGATTTCTGCCCTGATTTTCATTTTAGTTTATCTTTTTGCTCGTTTATTGGAATCAGGCGACTCAAGCGCCTACATCTTCGTCTCAAAGCCCTCTTTATGTTTAACCAACTTGAACTAGATTTTGGTACTGTAAAATTTGACTTTAGTCCACATTAGTAAACGGATCTTGTTTTTT
The DNA here is from genome assembly GCF_002162155.2 of Triticum dicoccoides. Classification (NCBI taxonomy): domain Eukaryota; kingdom Viridiplantae; phylum Streptophyta; class Magnoliopsida; order Poales; family Poaceae; genus Triticum; species Triticum dicoccoides. The sequence goes on along the minus strand of NC_041381.1, from coordinate 402,718,487 downwards.
CGCAGTTTGAGTTTCGTTGCTTCGTTTGATTTGATTATTTTTGCAAACTGGACTTCTTAAGTTGAACTTTCTGGTTAGATCTTTTATTTGAGTTTTACCTGTGCTTCTAGTTTGAGTGCTTATGTATGTATCTGTTTGTTTGCGATAGATTACCCGGAGTGCGAAGCGTGCTACTACGAGTCTCTAGGTTTTGAAGATCATCAGCAAGGCAAGTAACACTTTGATCATATCCCTTTACTACCCGGTTTCTATTGCATTAGATCATCCCTCAAACATTGCATAATTAGGATCTGATTAACATGTGGGTTTTGGGAAGTAGATGATGAGGTAGAACCTATTGCCATGTTTATTATCAAACCTTTGGGAGTTACTTCTACGTTGTTTATATCGCTATGCTATGCTCGTAGACATGGTTTGGGTGAGTGTATCCATGACAAAAGTGAGTATTGCTAATTAATGATTAACTTAAGGTGGCAACTTAAATACACATCTGGGTAGATTGCTTGAGGCACCCTGGAGTACCCAGTGGTTGTCAGGGCACCTGGAGAATCCAGTGTTGTCCTAGGATATCCCGGAGTACCCGTGTGATCATCCTACGGTCCGCCACCCAGGCTCAAAGGGATCATAAGATTATTCATGCTAGAAACTTCCATGTGCAGCCACAAGCTATTATGGGCTCTAGCATAGTTGAGTATGTTGCATGACCTCTTTCAGTGGTGGGCTAGCAGATGTAGGGGAAAGTAGGTGTAACTGTCCACCCAGAGTAAAGAGTTATTGTTTCGCAAAGACTGTGTCTCGATTCTCAGACCATGGATGAATTCGTGTCTTGTGGGGAAAAGTGCGCAAACCTCTGCAGAGTGTACAAACTGATCATGATTAGCCGTGTCCCCGGTTATGGACGTTTTGAGTATCTGGTTCTTGGATTATCATGTTGATCTCATCACTCTAAACTAATTTGATTGGGTTAATGATGATGTTTAATTGGGATTGAGTTGGAGGAACCTTCTCAATGTTGAACAACCACCATGATAGTTAAATAAAATGTATTCCTTTGTTGTAGGGAAAAATTGGCTTTATGCAAAACTATAACCATAGAGCTTTCCACAAGCCATATATGCATGTAGTGATAGCATTCATTCTGTTCATTACTCTATGTGTTACATTGCCAGCATATTCCATGTGATGACCCGTTTTGGGCTGCAACATTTCATGTTGCGGACTTTTCAGATGACGAGTAAGGTGCCATAGGTCGTTGACTTTCACTCAGCTATGTCGTTGCAGTTGATGGACTCACTTTATCTTCCAAGCCTTCCGCTATTATTGATTTTAGATGGCCTTGAGCCATATTATTGTAATAAGTTCTCTTTTGAGACATTCGATGTAATAAGTGTGTGATTGCTACTCTGTTATAAATCCTCGAGTACTGTGCGTGTCAGCATTACCGATCTAGGGATGACACTGATGCATAGAGATCAGACTATTTGAAGTATGGTTGCTACACCCATTTATCAATGGTGGTGGAAAGCCATGCAATACTTTGAAAGGAGACACTTTCAAAGCAGTGTGATAAATGGTATTGTACTAGTATTCAACCGAAGGTAACCAGGATAACCACTTCTTAGGCTCAGTAGTTGTCATACACCTAAAGGGTCTCCATTGGTTGACCCTCTCTATTTCCCATAAGTTTGGGGATGATAATATGAACTATACCCAAGCTCAATATCGAAAGTACCAAATATCTCTCTCCAAATTGTTGGGAAATGTAGTAGAAAAAAAAACTTGCCCTATGAATACCTAGGAACAATATGAAGATGCATATAGGGTTTGGATCAATGACCATTACCGACTCCAAAGTGTGGCGGATGTAGACGAGTCAGTGTAGATCGTACTTGGAGTCCCACGAACCCTTGATAATGATCCTGCGAACCGCCCTCGAACAATCCCTCAAACGGAAGACTAAAAGCATGACATCTCTACTTGGTTACAAGCGTATGGTCCTCATGATCTGGTAGCGCTTCACCGTCCAAAGCTACTCGTCGCTGCAGAATTAGAGGTAGGAGATTAGAACTACACTGGGCTTCTAATTATGAGGATTAGAGGATCTAGATCAAGCTCTAATTGATCAACTAGGATCTACCAGAACTAGAACTAGAGGAACTAGAGGAGGCTCCAAAACTTGTGTAGACAATAGGGCCAATACCTCATGTATATTTAGGTTAGAGGAAGAGGAGGGGCAACACACAAGGAGGGAAGGACTCCCTCCTTGGTGCGCCGGCCATAGGGGGAAGGGGAAACCCTTTCCCATTCCAATTCGGGCCCCTATGAAAGGGGGGGGCACCACCGGGCCAAAGTTGTCTTCCACCTCTTGGCCTTTTAAGGACCGCTGATATTTAATTATTTATAAAAGCCATCTAATTATTACTAGATCATTTTATATATAATTTAAAATCACTAGAAACATTTTCCACCTATATATTAATTATCGAAAATACCCGGTATTGCCCAATAAACTCTGAAACCCTTCCGGTGACCCCAGAATGCTTCAGGTTCCTCTTGAAACTATTCTGAATAAAATGAAACAATTACACAAATAAATCTTTGATGCTCTTGTCCTACTAACGCTACCTTAAGCTTGTGACCATGTAGGTTCGGTAAATCATAGACATGAACGAAACCCCTTCGCTCAATGGACGATAGCGGAACAGTGGACGTCCATATCGATCCCTACGATTACACGATAACATTCAAGTGAACCTTTGGTTATTATGTGATGTTCCCTTTCCTTTGCGATACTTTATAAAACCCATGATCCATCGCTATCCTCCCGATTCATACACATGCTCACTATACCATTAACCTCATTGCCGGTTTTGTTCTTCTTTCTCGTTGAAGTGTTCCCACATCCCCGTGACGTAGTCACCTGTGTATAGCCAGACGATGAAGGACGCCATCACATTTAGAGGTCCCTAAGAATATCTCTCCATCATCGGAGGAGCAAATCCCATTCTTGAGCTATCTAATCCCTTGTCAAACTTTCAGATGAACCTGTAAGTTACCATTAGGATCACCTAGATATAGATGATGTCTGAGCAAACCCAAAGTCCATTATATGGTAGGAAGTGACTTTGATACTCTCATGGTTTTAGGAACTAAAAACACATGTCAACACTTTGTGTTATAACAATTGATCTCAGACAATATTATCTCAGAGTATAACAATCAAGATTGGGTCGATTCAATATGGTCGTTCTTCTAAAATCACACCCTCAATGTTATTCTAGGACTATCGTTACACTTAACGATATCCTAAGATCCGGAAAAAATGATTACCAACAACACTTGAGCCAGTCTTAGAGGAAAAACTGGGAACCTATTCTTTATCATTTATCATTCCGCACATGCATATGAGTTTTCCACTGAATCACATATTCCAGGATCATAACAGCTATAGCATGAAATATAAACTCTTAATAATTAATAATGTAAATATAATAATATGGTATTATTTCCTCTATGGCATATTTCCAAGAGAAACTCACTAGTGAAAATTTTGTTTCTGCTAGAGACAATCATCTTAGGTGTCCCATGTAATTTAATGATGTTGTCAACAAAGTCCTTAGCTATAGTTTCTACTGTATAAGGGTGTGAGAGTGGTATGAAATGAGCATATTTAGTAAACCTATCTACCACTTCTAATATCATATCATTGCCATAAGAACTAGGTAGGCACTCAATAAATTCCACTCACATATGCTGCCAAGCCATACCTACAACTAGTTCCAAAAGAATAGGTCGTGAACATTTTTCATGCTTTACCCTTTGGCATATAAGACAGGCAACAATGAAAGTTTCTACAGCACTTTTCAAACTGGCCAATCGAAGGTGTTTTTTACTCTCTGATAAGTAGCTCTCATGCCAGAGTGACAACCAATAGGTGAAATATGTAGAGCAATGAGAAACTTAGTTCTAAGACCAAGGTTGCCATGTACCATTTTTTCCTTTTTATCTGATAATAACAATAATATTTGTATAGTCGACATTAATATTGTCTTTTCGTAGTAACAACTTCTCTTGTAATTTCTTAGCCACATGATATGTTTGGTAACTTAACATTACATCTTGAGCCCAACCATTGCCTTCCGATGCCCTTTTGCCATAAATCCTCTCCTAATCTAATTTTTTTTGGGGATTTTTCCGTCGCGGTCAGAGGGCGGAACCAAGGGAGAGCACTTTTGCCCTCCGACAAGTTGATTCTGCCAGAGATCCATCCATCTGGGAGGGGAAATTTGAAGCCATCGTCATCACTAATACTCCAATCATCATTGGGATCATCATCTTCATCAAAATCTTCATCAACATCGTTATCTTAATCAACTCCCTCACCCCGTCTTTCTAATCTTGAACTTTTATCTCAGATCCTTTCTTGAGTATAGTTTCTAGTGTTTATTGCTCCTTGTAGAAGTTGAATCTAGTTTAGTGTTTTGATATTGTGTTGTGGTGTAGTTATCTAGTGGTGTTGTGCGAATGTTGACTGCATACCACTTCACATTTAAGGGCCTAGAGAAGAGCATTATGTGATTAGTTTGTTCATGGATGGGTGGCCAGGGTGATATATATTACCGTACCCTAAGTTTATGAACCGTTGCATGAGGGGTGTTCGAACCCTATAATTTATTTCTATGGCTAGACGTTATCTTAACCCAAATTATAAGTACATGATGTCAGATACGAGCACATAGCAAATCAAACATTTTTTGATGGCAAGTCTAGTGACACAATGATGGCAACTTATTTGACACACACGACAATTTTCTGCCAAAAAATAAACTGAAGTACAAAGTTGCCATACTCTCGTCACTAAACTTGCCACCAAAAACTTTCGATTTGCCATGTGTTCATACCTTGTTGGCGCTGCCTCCTCACGGCACCACTTCTTCTTGCTCTCGGTTACCTCACACAACTCTTCTCACTTTGTCTCTCAACACAAGGAACACTCTCATGAACACATACGACCAGGACACATACACACACACATGTACAGAATGAAGAAATCCTATTAGCTTTGCCAAGAGTCCTTTCTCCTTGGTCACATGAGAGGCTACATCTTTTCTTTACCCTCACGTCCTCTTTCATTATCAATGCAACAAATGTATATACATGCATCTCAGCAACTAGCTAATCCACCACTTAGGCCACTTACCACATGAAGTGTTCCACTACTCAACTAACTAAACCACATATTGATGACTCACAAGTATAGGGGATCACTGAAGGAAATATGCCCTAGAGGCAATAATAAAGTTATTATTTATTTCCTTATATCATGATAAATGTTTATTATTCATGCTAGAATTGTATTAACCGGAAACGTAATACATGTGTGAATACATAGACAAACAGAGTGTCACTAGTATGCCTCTACTTGACTAGCTCGTTTCCTAACCATAGACATGAGTTGTCATTTGATTAACGGGATCACATCATTAGGAGAATGATGTGATTGACTTGACCCATTCCATTAGCATAGCACCCGATCGTTTAGTATATTGCTATTGCTTTCTTCATGACTTATACATGTTCCTATGACTATGAGATTATCCAACTCCCGTTTACCGGAGGAACACTTTATGTGCTACCAAACGTCACAACGTACCTGGGTGATTATAAAGGTGCTCTACAGGTGTCTCCAAAGGCACTTGTTGGGTTGGTGTATTTCGAGATTAGGATTTGTCACTCTGATTATCGGAGAGGTATCTCTGGGCCCTCTCGGTGATGCACACCACTTAAGCCTTGCAAGCATTGTAACTAATGAGTTAGTTGCAAGATCATGTATTATGGAACGAGTAAAGAGACTTGCCGGTAACGAGATTGAACTAGGTATTGAGATACCGACAATCGAATCTCGGGCAAGTAACATACCGATGACAAAGGGAACAACGTATGTTGTTATGCGGTCTGACCGATAAAGATCTCCGTAGAATATGTGGGAACCAATATGAGCATCCAGGTTCCGCTATTGGTTATTGACCGGAGACGTGTCTCGGTCATGTCTACATAGTTCTCGAACCCGTAGGGTCCGCACGCTTAACGTTACGATGATAGTTATATTATGAGTTTATATTTTTGATGTACCGAAGATTGTTCGGAGTCCCGGATGTGATCACGGACATGACGAGCAGTCTCTAAATGGTCGAGACATGAAGATTGATATATTGGAAGCCTATGTTTGGATATCGGAAATGTTCCGGATGAAATCGGGATTTTACCGGAGTATCGGGAGGTTACCGGAACCCCCTGGGAGGTTAATGGGCCTTAGTGGGCCTTTACGGAGAAGAGGAGAGGCGGCCATGGCTGGGTCGCGCGCCCCTCCCCCCTAGTCCGAATAGGACAAGGAGAGGGGGGCGGCGCCCCCCTTCCTTCCTCTCTCCCTCCTCTTTCCCCCCTCCCAAGTCCTAATCCAACTAGGAAAGGGGGGGGTCCTACTCCCGGTGGGAGTGGGACTCCTCCCGGCGTGCCTCTCCCCTTGGTCGGCCGCACCCCCTTGCTCCTTTATATACAGGGGCAGGGGGCACCCCATAGACACAAAAATTGATCGTTTGATCTTTTAGCCATGTACGGTGCCCCCTCCACCATAGTCCACCTTGATAACACTGTAGCGGTGCTTAAGCGAAGCCCTGCGTCGGTAGAACATCATAATCATCACCACGCCGCCGTGCTGACAAAACTCTCCCTCAGCACTCGGCTGGATCGGAGTTCGAGGGACGTCATCGGGTTGAACGTGTGCTGAACTCGGAGGTGCCGTACGTTCGGTACTTGATCGGTCGGATCGTGAAGACGTACGACTACATCAACCGCGTTGTGCTAACGCTTCCGCTTACGGTCTACAAGGGTATGTAGACAACACTCTCCCCTCTCGTTACTATGCATCACCATGATCTTGCATGTGTGTAGGAATTTTTTTGAAATTACTACATTCCCCAACAATCTCAACAGTCTTCGAGGGTAGTATTTCATCCAAATTTATTGATTCAACACAAGGGGAGCCAAAGAATATTTATAAGCCGTAGCAGGTGAGTTGTAAATTCAACCACACCTGAGAAGTTATCTCCTTGCAACAAGATATTAGTAGCGCAGTAATATGATAGTTTTGATAGCAGTGGTAACAATAGCAATAGCAATAGTAACAATAGTAGTAGCAGTTTTGTAGTAATTGGAACAATAGCAACAATAGTGATTCAAGGAAGACAATATTATGATAAAGCGTAGGCATGGAGTAGCGATGGATATTTGGATGACATTCATCATATAATAGTCACAACCTAGAGCTATAAACAATAGCTCCAATTCATCAATCATATGTAGGCATGTATTCCATATATAGTCATACATGCTTGCGATAAGAACTTGCATGTCATCTTTTGTCCTACCCTCCCATGGCAGCGGGGTCCTAATGGAAAACTAATAGTAATGAAGGTGATCCTTTTAATATAGGACTAGAACAAAGCACTAACACATAGTGAATACATGAACTCCTCAAATTATAGTCATCCCAGGAGATTGTCCCAATTATTGTCACCTTGGGGTCTATGGTTCAGAACAATAACAGGTGCATATAACTTGCAGATTGGATCAAGAAGTCAAATATATTCATGAAAATATAATAGGTTCAGATCTAAAACCATGGCACTTGGGCCCTAGTGACAAGAATTAAGCATAGCAAAGCCATAACAACAACAATCTCAGAACATAGTGGATACCAGGGATCAAGCCCTAACAAATTGACTCGATTACATGAAAAATCTCATCCATCTCCATCTACCTCCAGTATGCCTACGATGAAATTACTCACACCCAGTGGTGAGCATCATGAGGTTGTTTATGAAGAAGGGTTGTTGATGACGACGACGGCAAATTGCTCCATCCGGAGCCCCGGTGGACTCTAGATTAGGCCTCTGATGAAGAATAGAAGGTGGCAGCAACTCTGTATCGTAAAACAAGGTGAAAATTTCTCTCCTATTTTTTTGTTAGGAAGACGAAATATATTGATTTGAAATTAGGTCAGATGGAGGCCGAAGGACCCCACAAGGCACTAGGGCGCGTCCTAGGGGGGGTAGGCTTGCCCCTACCCTTGTGAGAAGGTGGTGCCCCCCTCTAGTAGATGTTTGCACCCGTATTTTTATATATATTCAATAAGAAAATCTCCGCCAAGTTTCATCCAATTCCTAGAACTTTTATTTCTGCACAAAAAACAACACCAAGGTAGTTCTGCTAAAAACAACGTTAGTCTGGGTTAGTTCCATTCAAATCATGCAAATTAGAGTCCAAAACAAGAGCAAAAGTGTTGGAAAAGTAGATACATTGGAGACGTATCACACATGCACGTGATGCCATCCACTCCTATCCATGCGCCAGTAACAGAACAGACCCACCCTCCTAGCATCTCTCTAGGAGCCATGACTTGGCTTCCAACGTACGTTGCATGTAACTAACTAACTCTCATGCAGCTAACTACCGTAGGCTACTTGCACGACCAAGGCCATCAACTTCCTCAATAGCCACAATACTCAACCCAAGCACTATGCATGTTTGTACAGGCCATCATGCTCTAGTGTCTACCACGTCTTGCCGCTTCTCATGACCTTTCCGTCTCTCACAACATTGTCGGCATCTCGCTGTGCTCGTCCATCGCACCATAGTCCGACATCTCACCTCCTTTGCACACACAACTGAAGCTTCATTGGCCTACTTACACTTTCCTATACCATCTAAACTACATTCGAACTTCAAACCAAACACACTGTTACAAAATAACAAGATTAGTGCATACCCGATGTTCGGGCGTTATCAGATTCCAATCTTAATTAGTCTCTCGTATTTGCGAATGTTGCATAAGGGGTGTAATCATAAGTGGGTTGTTTGTTCAAGTAAGAACAACACCTTATCATAGGTTCCACCGCAGAACAAGCTATCAAAACAATGAAATGTAACTCAATGAATCTTGATGAAAGTAACTGACGTGGCCTTAGCATATTTAAGGAGTGAGCCACTAGCTGCACCATTGCACTTTTGTTACTATTTACTTTCTTGCAATTGCTCTTGATTTGAAACAAACTATATAGCACCCTTTCTAGCTTCTCAGTGAACTCTTGCTAATTTTCACCAACCAATTCCTTCTACTCCTTGTTGCGTCTGACACTCTCACTTATCGTAAAGGCTATGATAGACCCCATACACTTGTGGGTCATCACCCATCCCCATGTTCAAATCCTGCTATCACCAACAATCCTCACCTCCCTATTGCACGGATCAGTGCTAGACGTGGAATTTTACCATACGAGAGATGTTCTTGAACAACCACTCTGCTTGACTGATCTAAACCCGAACAATTGCTGTCACCAACACCGACATAATCACTCAACATAGACGCAACAAGATGGTGGGATTTGACCGACCAACAAAGAAAATCACTAAATCAAAAATGCCGCGAAGGAACTTGAGCCCTGAATACCAATTTGTGAGGACCCAGATATGATCGAGCGGAATTTGGGACAAGAAATTGAGTAATCAAGGGAACGAGCTAGGGTTTAAGGCTAGATCGAGAGGGTCGTTATATATTATTATAGCTATAAGGTATCGAGTTCCAACCATTAGGCAATGAGCAACATATGCTCCACACAAACCATAACCCAACATAAATAGGTAGCTCATTACCCACTACAACGATGAAGGTATAAACAAGCATAACTATTGTATAACGGTAAAAGGGATCTGACAGCTCAGTGATGAGACCAGGAGAGGATGCTTATGAGTCGTTGGATCAGATTGAAGCGGTATTGCCAGAAGTGCTACACCTAACAGAAGAAAACATACAACTTCAGGTTTAGTTCTCACCCCTCCACAAGTGATCTAGAGGTGATGAGAGTAGCCACCCCTCTCTTGTTGGCGTCCACTGCTGATTCGTCCCTTCCCAGGTGGCCCTATGAGCCACGGAGGTGCGGCAGACCTCGGTCCATCGCGAGCGGGAGGGTTCCCACATTTTCTTTAGGTAGTTTTTGTGTCATGGTCGGGGTGGCAAGGTGGCGGCATCCTAGAGTAAGAATGATGTCCTTCGCGCCATTTTGTGCTCCGGTCGCGAGCGGGAGGGTGCATGTTGGTGTTTTTCTAGCGGATTTGCTTGGGTCTGTTTAGTGTTAGTCTACATCGTATCCATATGGATTTGGCTAGGGCTCCTGGTGTGTGTTTGTAGGTATGGTCATTTTGATCTCTGTTTTTCTTCATCAACGATATTTGTTGTTGTGGAGAATTGGTTCTTTGGGGTCTAAGCACGTCGACTTCCTGGGTGTCAACGACTAGCTAATTGTCCATGCCTTGCAACGAGACATACATATTCTAGTGGTTCAATATTTGGGGAAGACAAGTAAAATTTGATTTAGTTGATTTGAATGAATGACATGGGAAAGTTGGACACAATCATTGAGGGAGGATGATGACGACCCGCCTTCGACTCGCTCCAATGCTCTGTGTAGTCCACAAACTCGATTGTAATTTTTGTTACTTCTAGGGATCTTTACCAATAAATTGTGGGTGCTCTTATATTTTTTTTACTTGGACTGTGCTTCTTGTATTTGTCATGTCCTCATTTTGTATTCGATAATTTTTGAGGGAGGATGACATGGGAAAGTTGGACACAATCATTGAGGGAGGATGATGACGACCCGCCTTCGACTCGCTCCAATGCTCTGTGTAGTCCACAAACTCGATTGTAATTTTTGTTACTTCTAGGGATCTTTACCAATAAATTGTGGGTGCTCTTATATTTTTTTTACTTGGACCTCTTGTATTTGTCATGTCCTCATTTTGTATTCGATAATTTTCACATATATGGTGTCCATTGGGATCTAGGCAGTCCATTTTCCAAACAGTAACCGGAAAAGCCCCGAATGAGCATAAACAAACGTCATGTTGCATTTTCAGTGTCCCCAATAGAATTTGAGAGATAGCAAATGCCCCAAAGTACCAACAGAATTGACGCATGCCTGTATGTATTGGATCTTAGCTGATTTATCAAAAGAATAAACTGAAAACTGAATACAGAGAATGAGCAAGAACTGAAAACTGAATACACAGAATGAGCATGAACTGAAAACTGAATACACAGAATGAGCATGAACTACAATGAGAGCATTGAGTTATTTAGTACAACTTTGAGATATGTTGCACTAACTGAACCAGCAATAACATCAATGTACCACCATGTCCTCAGAAGAACTGGAACCAGCACTACTGTATCCCATCAAAGCCTAAAAAAGAAAGCATAAAAGATAGCATGTCCAAACCAAAAGAATGTGTTGCTTGGTTGGTGTCAGGGAGCGACAACCACACTACTGTATCCCATCAACGTAAACACCCCAAACCCATCCCCATCAACTCATGCAGGCCTGCTTACTCCTCCTCGTCATCGTCGTCGTGGAACCGGAGATGCTTCCCCTCCGGCACCGGCAGGCCCCTCAGCAGCGCGCCGTGCTCTGCCGCCGCGTTCTCCACCTCCTTCCTCTCCACGATCTCGTCGTCGCTGTTGTAGACGAACCGAGTGTGCCTGCCCTCGAACGCCGGCAGCCCGACCTTCTTCTTCTCCTCCGCCTCGAACACCGACATCTTGCTCATCCCCTCGCACAGATCATCAAAGCACTCGCTATCATCATCATCGTCTTCCCAGTCCTCCTCCTCGGTGTAGTACTCTCCTTCCGGCTCTTCCTCGGTATTGTACTCTTCTTCAGGCTCTCCCACGGTGTCAACACCGATCTCCTCCTCTTCCTTCTCCTCGGAGCTGACATTGACCTGGATAGACCAAACCGACGAGCTGTCGTCGTCAGCTGATCTGTCGCTGCTGCTCACGTGGAATGTCAGGGACGATCCATCGGTGGACTGGTCCGATTTCCCTGGGGAGTCGTCGAACACCAGCGCACGGTTGGGCGGGGGATCAGCAATGGCCTGAAACGACAACAGCAGTAGCAACGCAGCTCAAGCCCAGGTGTAACAAAAAGCCGACGGCAGAAATTAGAGGCATCGACATTCACAGCAGGCCAGATGCTGCAAATTGTGCAGATTACTAACGCAGCAAGAGTCTGCATCAAAATTTATTAAGTACTGTAGGACACAATAAACATCTTTGGTCTGCCTATCGTTGGGCATCTTTCACAGCAGGCTATGCTACTCAGAAATAAAACACAAGGGATCAGGCTATGCAAAAAATTGGTTAATTTTACAGAATTGCTATATCATGCGCAGCTCAACAAATGATGATCAATAAGTACAATGCAAGGTTTGATCTTTGAGTTGTTGCACGGAGATAATAACTAAACATACGAGGCAAATCAGAAATTGACAAAATCGATCTTTGAGTTGTTCACGGAGTTAAGACGGAGATCGGTACCTGCAGCTTAGGAATCAGTTCTTCCTGCTCCAGGACGCAGGGCAGCACGGTCCGGCCATCAGGCTGCGCGGACTCCCCACGACCGGCGGACTCGGCCCAGAGCTGGGGCGTGTTGAACGGCGTGGGGGCGAGGAGTTGCGCCGGCGACCTGGTGACGCCGAGCAGCGCGTGGATGCGGACCGGCCTGATGACGGCGGCGGCAGCGCCCTCCTCGTCGACCTTCTGCAGGAGCGTCTTGACCTGGCCGCGCAGCAGCGCCTCGCCAGAGCCGGGCGTGCAGCGGGGCCTGGGGCGGTTCTTGGCGCCAGCGGTGGAGGCCTGTGGCGTCCTGTCGGCGGCGTGGACGAGTCCGCCCGCGGCGAGGCCGACGATGGGGGAGTCGTTGGTGATGTCGTGCAGCGCGGCGCGCGGACCGTCCCCTCCCTTGGGGACGGCCTTCTTGGATCTGCTGCAGGTCACATCCGCGGCGGCGGCGGCGCTCTTCTCTGCAGGGGGAGAATCGAATCCAAGAACTGCGGTCAACACAGGGATTTCCGAGTAGAAGTATCACGACGGGATCCATAGGCGATCTGGGAGGGAGCGAGGGAATTGCGGTCGATCAAGAGGGGGGGACTCACGGGCGGATGCGGCGGCGAGCGAGCGGGTGATCCGCCTGGTGGACAGCGGCGTCTCCATCTCTGGCTGGTTCTTGCGCGCGGAGACGACGAGATGGGGACGCGCTTCACGTCGCTGAGGCGGAGAGACGCGAGGAGAGGGGAAGGCGGCGGCGGCGGTGGCAGCAATCGGGGGTGGGGGAGGAGAGAGATGGGAGGCGGCTTTAAAGGATTTGAACGACGCTCGGAGTCGGGGTTGGGGGAGAGTACAACGGTAATATGACCGTTGTCTCACGCGTCTGGAGAGAACGAGCCGTTGGTTTTGCCGTTGAGGAAGTCGCACGCGCGCTACGTGGGCCTGTAACCTACTACAGGCCCAGCTCGCTTATGGGACCGAGTACGTTTCGTCGTCTACGGACGGAGGTGCATGTTCGTTTGGTAGGGCCACTTTGGACATATGGTCCCACATATCTCACTCTCGCTCTTGAGAGTAGTATAGGTGCATCCGAGGTTGTCTGCACCGACATTCGCCGTGTACCCGCGACATCGAGCGTGATACGCAAGATAGGTGACCAGAGGAGCCTCGTCGGGAGCGCAATGCGCAAGGCACACCGGTGAGGTCATTTGAGGACCCCAAACCTCACAAGTCCGAGAAAGACCCGTCAGGACATGCGGTGGCTATTGGCTACCCTAAGTCGACTTGTCATCCCTATGGCCTCGAGTTCGCTGCCATCGAACACGAAAAACGAGAAAGAAGAACACTAGGGTAAAGAAGAAAAAAGTAAAAAGTGGCAAATCTATTGAGTGATTGTGTGTTGTTTAATAGGCCATCACCTCTCATCTATATATGAGATGAATGAACTTTCCTTACAATAAAAAGACTTGAAATACCGTCCAAAACATCAAATTTACCGTAACTCGGAGCATAGGTCCGGAGGCTCCAGGTTGCCAAATGTACCAGATAACTCGCTTGTGTTGGTCCTAGAGATCGCATACGACCTTGGACCAAGATGACTCCAACAACAAACTTGTTCTTTACGACGAGACATCTTAAGGTGTATTTACGCGAGCAAAATAGTTCTTTTTTTTCATATCTAGTTTTTCGCACGCATCTTTAAAATGTTTCTGTTGTGTCCGAAGGGTGCCCGGAGACTCCCCAGAGGCTCTGGACCAGCCTGGAGTGTTCGGGGCACTTTCAATGAAGTCCACTGTTTTGACTGGAACTTTTGCATACAATCTCGGATTAAGATGATTCAAAAGCAAAATCGTTTGAATCGATGAGACAAAGAATTTTCATTTTAGATATTCTTCCATTTAAGCCATCTTAATTGCAGTTTTAACCATGGAATATTTTTGTGTCAACAGAGGCACCTCTCAAGTTCAGGCAGAGTGGGGACTGGAGAGGAAGTCAGACCACCAATGTGTACAATTAGCGTGGAGCTAGGTATCCAATTATAGTTGCCTTAAGGACATTTGGCTTAATGTCGTATTGGAATTGTGCCATGGCGCTCATGAGCTGCCCTTGCTGTCCCCTGCCCCTTCGTCCACTGGCCCTCCATGGTGGATGATGGCCGCTAGAGAGCGAACTGATGATGACTCCTGTAATAAGCTCGACGGTTGGTCCCCTGATTTAGAGGGAGATCCCCTCTTCTTCCGATCCCCTCACGGCCACCATGGTGGCAGAGATAGTGAAAGAGTGAAGCTGAGCTCCAGATCCATGCGATTGGGTTATGACGACTTAACATTGCCTATGAGGGATGGGTTACACTGCCCACACCGATGTCGTCAATGGCCAAGAATGGTCGACTATCAGTCATGAAGACCTCACCTATGTATCCTACGGTCGAGGGGCAGCTTTTCGGAGACATGTCACTCCTCTTATTCCTCCTGGCCTAGATGTCATAAGGAGGCACTCTCCCTCCTTTGACTACAGGCGGAGTGGTGGTCATGGGTATATTCCCGACAATACTACAAGGGTAGGAATGCAGAGGCAATTGTATCTACTGAACAATACAGGTGGGAGTACGCGCAAGGATTTATACAGGTTCGAGACCTCTTCGGTGGAGGTAATACCCTTCTCATGTGATGCTCTTAGCTCTTGCGTAAGGTACAAGACGTGAATGTTCGACCCTCAGCCCAGTGCTCCCCTCCCAACTTATATAGAGTGCACTAGGAGGGGTCACATAATGGTTGGTGTTAATGTGGTCCATGGCCTCAGGTGTGGCCGACTGTTTTCTGGCATTTACTACTAGTAACTGCCATATTTAACTAGATTACTCAATTGTTGGGTAACTACCGCCTTTAAGACATCATGGTTCTGAGGTATCCTTGGTAGCTGCCGACTGCTCCCATCATCTTCTCGGCCGACTACTAGGTCTTGTCTATCAGGTGACTCGGCATCCGACTTTAGGGACTTATGAAAGAGCACGGTGCCCCCATGTTTGGTTTTGGTAATTGATGACACAATCCCTATGGACTAATGGTTGCCTTGAACTACGTTTGAAGGGTTTGTCCATAGGCTTTGCTTGAAGATCATTTGATGGTCTCAAGGATATAAGTAGCAGATTATGTGTTGACCAAGGTGGTTTTCAAGGATTTATCCAAAGATTGGTCATGTGAGAGTTGAGCTTATTGCAAGCATGTCTTGAAGAATAAGAATTTGTGACTATTCATGTTTACCATCAAGACATCATCTTTATGAAGAGAGAAGGTAACACATAAAGAATAGAAGATGTACTGTCACATCCCTAGCTTCTGGCATTGCTCTAGGTTAGCTTCATGTGTGCATCATGTCTATATTTTTGAAAACTTGAATTGAGGAATATTGGAAGCCTCAAAACCCTAAATAAAAGAAGGGCAAGCACCCTTTAAAATTGCATTCTGTGAATCCAAAATGCCCTAAAAATAGTTTTGTGAATTTTGGCAAGAGTTATATATCAAACCAAAATTCTGGAATATTTTTAAGGAATTATTTGGTCTCTGAATTTAAATCAATAATCTATTTGAATTTGGGGATATATTCATAATATATAATGAATATATTTGCAAATGCTTTGAAATGTTTTATGTACTTTTGGAATAGTCCAGAGAGGTAACATAAAATATTTCAGAATGTTTTGGCACTGTAAGAAATTATTTTCAATTTGAAAACAGTGGCAAAATAAAATAAAAAGGGAAACAGAACAGGAAAAAATAAAAAGAGAGAAGGAAGTACCTGGCCTCACCCGTGCAGCCCAGCCGGCCCAGCTCCTCCAGCGGCCCAGCCCACCTGGCCCCCTTCTCCTGTCTTCTTCCCGTGCCAGCGCACGAAGCAGCTGCGTGCTGGACGCACGCGCGCCGACGCCGGCCACCTCCTGCTTCGCCGTGGCAGCCTCCCCGACCCCCTCGCGACGCCACGGAGATCGACCTCGCCGCCCCGCTCAGCTCCGGCCTTCCCCGAGCTCGTCGTCCGCACCGTTGCAACCGTCGTAAGCCTCTCCCTCGAACCCCCCTCTCTATTGTCCTGTTTTCACACCGTGGCTCCTAGTTCACCGACGACCGAAGCCACCGCCGCCATGGACGTTGAGCCACGCGCTCCCGAGCTTCGCTTACCCGCCCAATGGCACAGACGTGCTCCTGGTGACCCCACGACGCCGTCCATGCCCTTGGTTGAGCTCCTTGTGCTCTGCCTCGCCGCGCCCGTGCAAACCCGAGCTCCGGCCGCCGCCAAACACGTCGCCGGCGCCTTTTCCGGCGACCCCGAACCCAACTACCTGCACCACTCGCCGCGGCCCACTCCCAGCTATCCATAGAGCCCAACGGCGCCCCGAACGGTGCCCTGTACGTGAAACCCGCACCTGCACCGCCGCGTTTAGCCTTGCCGGCGGCTAAACGCCGGCGAGTTGACCCCGCCGACCAGAGGGTTTGACCCTCCCCTATCTCTCACTGACATATGGGCCCCACGCCCTTAATTAACCACGGCTTAAACTTCTGTTAGTTTAGGTTAATCATAGTGGCCCCACGCGTCAGGTTGACTTTGCTGACGTGGTCATTGGCCGGACCCACCTGTCATTGACCCTGGGCACCACTGTGTCACTGACCAGTGGACCCCACTGGTCAGGTTTGACCTGGGGCGCCCAGTTGACCCTGCTGACGTCACTGTGACGTGGGGCTGACGCAATAAGTATTTTTTTGGATTTAAAAATAATCAGGAAATTCCAGAAAATGCCTAAAACTTCTAAAAATCATAGAAAATTAACTGTAACTCCAAATTAAATAAATTATATATGAAAAATTATCAGAAAAATTCAAGGAATCCATCTGTACCATTTTCATGCATGTTAGAACAACTTATAGCTGCTGTTTAGCACAAATCAATTACATGGCATTTGAATAATCACATATGGAGTTTGAATTTGAATCTTGGATTCAAACCAACTTCATTTAATCTGGTTTTAGTTGCATTAGCCCAAAACACATTCATTTTGCCATGTCATGATCATGCATCATATTGTGCATTGCACTGATCGTGTTTTTCTGTATTTGCCGGTAATTGTCCCCTCTCGATAGACGTGTACCGATGATGTGATCGTTGACACTGATGAAGACTCAATGTTATCTTCAGAAGTGCCAGGCAAGCAAAACCCCCTTGTTCATTCCGATAAAATCCCACTCTCTCGCTCCTGATCTCTTTTACTGCATTAGGACAACATTGATTCATCTGTTACTTGCTGCGGTAGCTGAACCCCTTTATCCTTTGCATGACCTGTCATTCCACAGTAAATAGATGAAACCCACTAGCATGAGTAGGAGTTGTTTGAGCCCTGTTGTGCCTACTCATTCATGTTTGTTTGTCATGCCTGCTACTGCTTAGAGTTGAGTCAGGTCTGATTCATCGGGGATGAATCAAAGGTGTGTGAACATGTCCTACTGTGTGTGAGCTAAGTGTGTGAACATGATTTGGTAAAGGTAGCGGTGAGAGGCCATGTAGGAGTACATGGTGGGTTGTCTCATTGCAGCCGTCCTCAAGAACTGAGTTCTGTGTTTGTGATCCATGATTCAGCTACTACCACGCATTGGGCCCGAAACCAATGGACCCTCTCGGCTTCTTGATCACCCTTGTCCTCTGTCCAGGAGTTGCAAGTAGTTTCTGGTGTTTGTAGTATGCTGGAGGCCGTGCGCAGTGCTGACCGTAGGGGTGGGCTGTGATGCGGTAGGCACGTGGCCGGGTAAACCGGGCGCCCGTTTGGTGTCACGGAACCCTGTTCACATCGTTTGGGGCTGTGAGCGAAACTCCGGCCGGATCTCCTCATGGATGGAACCCGAATAGGCGATAAACCTGGACTAGAGACTTGAGTGTTTAGGCAGGCCGTGGCCGACACCCACGTTGGGCTTCCGCTTGAAGGTTGCCGAGTACATGTCGTGTAAACGGCGGTAAGTGGTGAGAGCGTGTGTGAAGAAGTACACCCCTGCAGGGTTAATATGATCTATTCGAATAGCCGTGTCCGCGGAAAAGGACTTCTGGGTTGCTTATATCAGTTCATAGACAAGTGAAAGTGGATACCCTAAAATACGCAAGATAAGCGTGAGTGCTATGGATGGCGTTCTCGTAGGGAGACGAGAGCGGATCCATAGTAGTGTATTGATATGGTGAATATGTGGACTCGTGTGCGCCACCTCAAAAGAGTCGCTTGCAGTCGTAGTTCAGGATAGCCACCGAGTCAAAGCTGGCTTGCTGCAGTTAAACCCCACCATCCCTTTGTTGATAATGATGCATATGAAGATAGTTCTGATGTAAGTCTTGCTGGGTACATTTGTACTCACGTTTGCCTATTTTATGTTTTTGCAGAGAGACTTCGGTCTCGCTAGTGGTTCCACGTGGACTTCGACGTTTAGCTTGATACCTCAGCTACGATCTTGTGCCCCGACAGGATCTGGTAGATAGTCAGGCTTCTCAGCCTTTTTCATTTATAGATGTATGTACTCAGACATGATAGCTTCCGCTTGTGCTTTGACTTGTATGCTCTGATTGTTGGGTCATGAGACCCATGTTTGTAATATCTCGCTCCTCGGAGCCTATTGATTAAAATACTTGATTTGTAGAGTCATGTTGTGATGCCATGTTGTATTTGCACATATCGAGCATATTGTGTGTATGTTGTTGAAATGCTTGGTATGTGTGGGATCTGACCATCTAGTTGTTTATCTTTAGTAGCCTCTCTTACCGGGAAATGTCTCCTAGTGTTTCCACTGAGCCATGGTAGCTTGCTACTGCTCCGGAACACTTAGGCTGGCCGGCATGTGTCCTTCTTCGTTCCTGTGTCTGTCCCTTCGGGGAAATGTCACGCGATGAATACCGGAGTCCTGTTAGCCCGCTACAGCCCGGTTCACCGGAGTCCTGCTAGCCCAGTGCTACAGCCTGGATTCACTCGCTGATGACCGACACGTTCGATGCTGGGTCATGGATGCCTGTCCTTGTAAGTCTGTGCCACTTTGGGTTTACGACTAGTCATGTCAGCCCGGGCTCCTTATCATATGGATGCTAGCGACACTATCATATACGTGAGCCAAAAGGCGCAAACGGTCCCGGGCAAAGGTAAGGCGACACCCGTGGGGATACCGTGCGTGAGGCCGCAAAGTGATATGAGGTGCTACAGGCTAGATCGATGTGACATCGAGTCGGGGTCCTGACAGCGTTGGTATCAGAGCTTGACTGCCTGTAGGATTACTAAGCCAAACTGGTCGAAGTTGAGTCTAGAAATTCTTTAGTTATATAAGGGAATTGATTGTGGGATGGAACGTAAGGCTCTTTTTACTCCTTATACCTCATGGCCTTCTGATCTGAGTCATCATCTTCTCTTCTACGGGGATTAAGAACTAGGCTTTCTCTTCTTTCTATCAGGATCACGTGTTACTAATCCGTAGACTTATAAGATTGTTGATTCAAGCCTCAGTTCAGTTCCTACTATCTTCTGTATGTTAACTGTTGATCTCGAAACCTTGATATTGTGCTTCTGAGTGGTTATGCCACCATTTTTGTGAATGTCTCAAATCTTTTCTGAGCATTTACAGCCGTTATGCTGTCCGAGTCATTCCAGGTTTCTAAATAGTCTGATGCATTTGCAAAATCCTTTTCCTCTGGTTTCGATGCTCCTTTATGCCAGCTCAATCACACTAATTGTTGAGTTGAGGTATTCTATTGCCTTGACATTATGTTGGAGTTACTATTATTACCCTAGGTGTCTCAGGGGATCATCTAGTAGTCCAGCCATGATTTATGTTCCAGTGTGATGACTCTGGCCGTCATTATCGAAAGCATCCCGTGATGCCATTTAGTAGTAGGTATTCTATCCCTGGGTTTGAACCCGAGATTCACCCTACTTACTTCATGTTGATAGTTTTGCTCGTTCCTTTAGGATATTAGTAACTTTGTGGTAGTCCTCGAAGTCCGTGGTATCTTCTTCTTCCAAATACCATGAACTACTTATGGCAGAAGTTCCTCGTTGAACTGAAATATCACAACAGGATTGTTCTTGATGAGTTCTCCATTATATATTGTGACTCTGCCAGTTCTACCTTTCTGCATGGGTTATCCGGAAGAAATATGTGGACTTGGTTCGACATACTAATCTATGCATCCACAACTCAGAAAATTATATGTTCCTTTGAGATGTTCTCTTTAGTTGCCTTCTGACCCTCGTCTATCAATTGATAGTCAAGAGTATGCGTGCGTTCGTTTATCGATGCCTATTACTCTTGTGGTCCGTCAAGCCATTCTATCGCGGAATGACTAGGAGAAACAAACTCCAGTACCTCATCCATATCCAGGATCGGGTCAAAGAAGTTGTCTTCCGCGGATCAAGTTACAATCCAGCTTCTGGTCTGCTCTACCCTGAAGTATTACCGTCTTTATGTCAGGATTTTCATGAGGATTGCACCGGCTCTTGAGAATTTTTGATGTAGTGATACTTCTCGCCATCATTATTCATCCCTCGGTTCCGTGTTGTCGCAACCGGAATGCCGACAAGTGAATCGTGATGTGTGAATTCAATACTCCTAACAACCTTGTTGCTTGGTAGTTAATGGACAATAATTTCATTCTAGCGTATTGGGTTTTGAATCATCCTTCTAGGACTGATCGTGCTACCTAGTCCTTATTTCGGTGCACTCCTCGATCGATGAGTTAGGATTATTTCAAATCCTTGCTCTATTGATCATATCGTCTTGCCCTGAAAAGCAAGATTGTTCTCGAGCTTAGTAGCATACCGGTGGTTCGTGATTTTCCGAATATCTTCTCGGAAGTATTACCAGGTTGTTCCCTGACTGTTATGTTGAGCTCGTGATCAAGTTGGTTTCCTGTGAACCACCCTTTCTCCAAGAATCTGTGATGGATATCCCTGAGCTAGTTGGTTAAGCTAGAAAACAACTTGGAGAGTTGGAAGGTAAAAGCTTGCCTGACTTAGTTCGTCCCAAAGGGATATTCTTGTGTAGTGTGTGTTGAAGGAAGATGATATCTTCATCGATTGGTCCCTGTGATCAGTTGCAGGACCTATTGTCTTATCAATCCTTTGATTTGAGTGTGGGCTATCGTCAAATCAAGTCAGAACCAACGATGATTGTAATGTTGTCTTCCTCGTGGTTGATCCCTCGAGCATACACCATTATATCTTTTGGGTCTGACCAATGCTATCACCGTGTTCACACGATGGTGGAAGTCCAGTGATATGGAAATTCCGATGAGTTGTTGTTGAGTCCATTGACAACATCCTTATCTCCTCCATGATGTTGTTGAACATTAAGTTAGTGTTGGAAACTTTTGAAAGCATTTTCTTCATGCTAGCTCATGAAGTATTTGTTGATGAAAGGAGTGACTTCCTTTTATACACGTGCATTTGGTGAAAGTTGCCGCCGTGAATTGAGAAAGTTAGTTTTGCTTCCTCTGGAATCATCCCAAGTCAGTCATGCATACGTGCGAAGTATTCTGTGGTCTGGAGATTTGCAACCTCCATTCTATATGTATATCCTAGCACACCAAGCCACTGATTGAGTTGTTCAAAGATAAAGGAGTCTGTCCAAGGTGAACTCTTTGGACTTCCACGCGTGGAGACTTCGATGTCATTAATGATGGTTTCCCCTCCTGAACTCGGTAGTGTTTTATTATAAGACTACTTTGTGGTCATGCTTGTCCGGGACAACGTGTTCACATGTTTGTAGCAGAACCAGCTCATGTTTTGGAGCTTACTATCGTAGTTCATTTCCCGAGAATCTCGCAACGTCATCTCGTCGATTTGTGTTGCAAACTTTCATTTTTCTTTCTAGACTTGATGAGTCTGGGATATCCTGACACCAACCAGATCTGAATCTCAGGCAGATATGATGGTTGGAACATTCTCCAAGAACTATAATATTGGTCCCTCGATAACCGGTAAAGTGGATGTCGTGGCCAACACACCCAGCCGGAAGACCTGTTATTATAATATCTTGATTGAGGAAGTTGGCCACCTCCCCATAGGGATTTCGTAGGATTTACTCCCTAGTTGCCCCTATGGATTTTGAGATCCCGAAGTCCGACCTTTTACTTGATGTCCTAGATACCAGACCATTTCTATGAATGGGTTACCCTAGCACATCAAGGAGAACATTAGAAGCGGAGTGCTAAATGTCTCTCGGTCGATCATCCAGATTTTATCTCCTTGGCCCCGCCAGGGGTGAAATTTGAGAAGGTGTTATCTTCCTTTGCATCTGCATCATCCATCATCATTCATCATGGTAGCAAGTTGTGTTGCCAGGATCCTTGACACGGATGTTGGTAAAACCTTGATGAATATGGAAATGCTCAAGTTCTTGAGAGCACGCTCAAGCGCTAGGTGTTATCTTCGGCATTAACTGGGGATCCTCTCCGTTTCCTCGACATGCTATGATCTCTTCAAACAGTGAATTCACTTCCTATTGTTGGGTTCTTCCCCAGTTACCAGAATCATTCCTAGCATTTGCATTTTGTTCCTAGCTTGCACCGCCAATGTGCCATTCTACCATGGGTCTCTTCCATTTCCGGTGATAAGCAAATTCATCCATTACGTTGTCTTCAACAAGGTAATCCACATCATCCAAGTCCGAGTATGCCATTCTACCGACCCCCTCCAAACGATCGCTCGAGAATTGCCTTAGGCTGGTTTAAAGAGTTTCAATGATCTCTGAATCAAAAGTAATTCTTTTTGCCACTTAAGGGGATATCTCTACGAGTCACCTTCCCTAAGGTGTATCGTTATGGTATCATGGCAACTCAACTCCTCGCTACGTTGACAATCGTTTACCACCTTCTTAGGTATGAAATTGTTGTCTACCTAGTGAACCTTCGTCATCCGTTTCTTCCACCCCTATTGATGTGTATCTCGTATCTCAACCCGAAAGATGGTTCTATGTCTCATTCCGTAAGTTAATCTTGAGTTGTTCGATCTTCGAGGAGATCGACCCTTCTAGAGTCTCCTTCTTCCCCCCCCCCTGTCATGTTGACAGGATTTCTCAGAGCAAGACGACAAGACAAAGATGGTGTTCAAATCAACGTTCATTTGAAGTGCACCCTGGATCGTGAACATTATACTAGTTGCGTTTCCCCTTCACCTTACCCTACGCTTGAATCTCGAGACGAGATTCTTGTTTAGTGGGGGTGAGTTGTCACATCCCTAGCTTCTGGCATTGCTCTAGGTTAGCTTCATGTGTGCATCATGTCTATATTTTTGAAAACTTGAATTGAGGAATATTGGAAGCCTCAAAACCCTAAATAAAAGAAGGGCAAGCACCCTTTAAAATTGCATTCTGTGAATCCAAAATGCCCTAAAAATAGTTTTGTGAATTTTGGCAAGAGTTATATATCAAACCAAAATTCTGGAATATTTTTAAGGAATTATTTGGTCTCTGAATTTAAATCAATAATCTATTTGAATTTGGGGATATATTCATAATATATA
The DNA here is from genome assembly GCF_002162155.2 of Triticum dicoccoides. Classification (NCBI taxonomy): domain Eukaryota; kingdom Viridiplantae; phylum Streptophyta; class Magnoliopsida; order Poales; family Poaceae; genus Triticum; species Triticum dicoccoides. Next base: position 402,694,515 of record NC_041381.1, on the reverse strand, counting down.
ATGAATATATTTGCAAATGCTTTGAAATGTTTTATGTACTTTTGGAATAGTCCAGAGAGGTAACATAAAATATTTCAGAATGTTTTGGCACTGTAAGAAATTATTTTGAATTTGAAAACAGTGGCAAAATAAAATAAAGAGGGAAACAGAACAGGAAAAAATAAAAAGAGAGAAGGAAGTACCTGGCCTCACCCGTGCAGCCCAGCCGGCCCAGCTCCTCCAGCGGCCCAGCCCACCTGGCCCCCTTCTCCTGTCTTCTTCCCGTGCCAGCGCACGAAGCAGCTGCGTGCTGGACGCACGCGCGCCGATGCCGGCCACCTCCTGCTTCGCCGTGGCAGCCTCCCCGACCCCCTCGCGACGCCACGGAGATCGACCTCGCCGCCCCGCTCAGCTCCGGCCTTCCCCGAGCTCGTCGTCCGCACCGTTGCAACCGTCGTAAGCCTCTCCCTCGAACCCCCCTCTCTATTGTCCTGTTTTCACACCGTGGCTCCTAGTTCACCGACGACCGAAGCCGCCGCCGCCATGGACGTTGAGCCACGCGCTCCCGAGCTTCGCTTACCCGCCCAATGGCACAGACGTGCTCCTGGTGACCCCACGACGCCGTCCATGCCCTTGGTTGAGCTCCTTGTGCTCTGCCTCGCCGCGCCCGTGCAAACCCGAGCTCCGGCCGCCGCCAAACACATCGCCGGCGCCTTTTCCGGCGACCCCGAACCCAACTACCTGCACCACTCGCCGCGGCCCACTCCCAGCTATCCATAGAGCCCAACGGCGCCCCGAACGGTGCCCTGTACGTGAAACCCGCACCTGCACCGCCGCGTTTAGCCTTGCCGGCGGCTAAACGCCGGCGAGTTGACCCCGCCGACCAGAGGGTTTGACCCTCCCCTATCTCTCACTGACATATGGGCCCCACGCCCTTAATTAACCACGGCTTAAACTTCTGTTAGTTTAGGTTAATCATAGTGGCCCCACGCGTCAGGTTGACTTTGCTGACGTGGTCATTGGCTGGACCCACCTATCATTGACCCTGGGCACCACTGTGTCACTGACCAGTGGACCCCACTGGTCAGGTTTGACCTGGGGCGCCCAGTTGACCCTGCTGACGTCACTGTGACGTGGGGCTGACGCAATAAGTATTTTTTTTGGATTTAAAAATAATCAGGAAATTCCAAAAAATGCCTAAAACTTCTAAAAATCATAGAAAATTAACCGTAACTCCAAATTAAATAAATTATATATGAAAAATTATCAGAAAAATTCAAGGAATCCATCTGTACCATTTTCATGCATGTTAGAACAACTTATAGCTGCTGTTTAGCACAAATCAATTACATGACATTTGAATAATCACATATGGAGTTTGAATTTGAATCTTGGATTCAAACCAACTTCATTTAATCTGGTTTTAGTTGCATTAGCCCAAAACACATTCATTTTGCCATGTCATGATCATGCATCATATTGTGCATTGCACTGATCGTGTTTTTCTGTATTTGCCGGTAATTGTCCCCTCTCGATAGACGTGTACCGATGATGTGATCGTTGACACTGATGAAGACTCAATGTTATCTTCAGAAGTGCCAGGCAAGCAAAACCCCCTTGTTCATTCCGATAAAATCCCACTCTCTCGCTCCTGCTCTCTTTTACTGCATTAGGACAACATCGATTCATCTGTTACTTGCTGCGGTAGCTGAACCCCTTTATCCTTTGCATGACCTGTCATTCCACAGTAAATAGATGAAACCCACTAGCATGAGTAGGAGTAGTTTGAGCCCTGTTGTGCCTACTCATTCATGTTTGTTTGTCATGCCTGCTACTGCTTAGAGTTGAGTCAGGTCTGATTCATCGGGGATGAATCAGAGGTGTGTGAACATGTCCTACTGTGTGTGAGCTAAGTGTGTGAACATGATTTGGTAAAGGTAGCGGTGAGAGGCCATGTAGGAGTACATGGTGGGTTGTCTCATTGCAGCCGTCCTCAGGAACTGAGTTCTGTGTTTGTGATCCATGATTCAGCTACTACCACGCATTGGGCCCGAAACCAATGGACCCTCTCGGCTTCTTGATCACCCTTGTCCTCTGTCCAGGAGTTGCAAGTAGTTTCTGGTGTTTGTAGTATGCTGGAGGCCGTGCGCAGCGCTGACCGTAGGGGTGGGCTGTGATGCGGTAGGCACGTGGCCGGGTAAACCGGGCGCCCGTTTGGTGTCACGGAACCCTGTTCACATCGTTTGGGGCTGTGAGCGAAACTCCGGCCGGATCTCCTCATGGATGGAACCCGAATAGGCGATAAACCTGGACTAGAGACTTGAGTGTTTAGGCAGGCCGTGGCCGACACCCACGTTGGGCTTCATCTTGAAGGTTGCCGAGTACATGTCGTGTAAACGGCGGTAAGTGGTGAGAGCGTGTGTGAAGAAGTACACCCCTGCAGGGTTAATATGATCTATTCGAATAGCCGTGTCCGCGGAAAAGGACTTCTGGGTTGCTTATATCAGTTCATAGACAAGTGAAAGTGGATACCCTAAAATACGCAAGATAAGCGTGAGTGCTACGGATGGCGTTCTCGTAGGGAGACGAGAGCGGATCCATAGTGGTGTATTGATATGGTGAATATGTGGACTCGTGTGCGCCACCTCAAAAGAGTCGCTTGCAGTCGTAGTTCAGGATAGCCACCGAGTCAAAGCTGGCTTGCTGCAGTTAAACCCCACCATCCCTTTGTTGATAATGATGCATATGAAGATAGTTCTGATGTAAGTCTTGCTGGGTACATTTGTACTCACGTTTGCCTATTTTATGTTTTTGCAGAGAGACTTCGGTCTCGCTAGTAGTTCCACGTGGACTTCGACGTTTAGCTTGATACCTCAGCTACGATCTTGTGCCCCGGCAGGATCTGGTAGATAGTCAGGCTTCTCAGCCTTTTTCATTTATAGATGTCTGTACTCAGACATGATAGCTTCCGCTTGTGCTTTGACTTGTATGCTCTGATTGTTGGGTCATGAGACCCATGTTTGTAATATCTCGCTCCTCGGAGCCTATTGATTAAAATACTTGATTTGTAGAGTCATGTTGTGATGCCATGTTGTATTTGCACATATCGAGCATATTGTGTGTATGTTGTTGAAATGCTTGGTATGTGTGGGATCTGACCATCTAGTTGTTTATCTTTAGTAGCCTCTCTTACCGGGAAATGTCTCCTAGTGTTTCCACTGAGCCATGGTAGCTTGCTACTGCTCCGGAACACTTAGGCTGGCCGGCATGTGTCCTTCTTCGTTCCTGTGTCTGTCCCTTCAGGGAAATGTCACGCGATGAATACCGGAGTCCTGTTAGCCCGCTACAGCCCGGTTCACCAGAGTCCTGCTAGCCCAGTGCTACAGCCTGGATTCACTCGCTGATGACCGACACGTTCGATGCTGGGTCATGGATGCCTGTCCCTGTAAGTTTGTGCCACTTTGGGTTTACGACTAGCCATGTCAGCCCGGGCTCCTTATCATATGGATGCTAGCGACACTGTCATATACGTGTGCCAAAAGGCGCAAACGGTCCCGGGTAAAGGTAAGGCGACACCCGTGGGAATACCGTGCGTGAGGCCGCAAAGTGATATGAGGTGTTACATGCTAGATCGATGTGGCATTGAGTCGGGGTCCTGACATGTACCGAGTGGGATCAAGTGATCCCAATGTCGGGCCCGTGGAACCGGGGGTACCCAGGCCCGTCTGCCTTTGGCCCGGGGTGCGGTGCATATCCAAGGATTCAACAAGTGGCCCACCAGCAAGCACCATGAGCAAGACCCCTCGTGAGGCCCCTACCTCACGAGGCCCCCATCAGCACACGTCTCGAGACGACCAGGCGGCTCCGCTGAAACCTCGCGAGGCGGCCTCCCGAGGCTGCCTCTTGAGGCTCCATCTCGGGGGCAAGCCGGTTCAGGGTTGTTCAGCCCAGTCCACAGTTTCGCGCCTCACGTGGGTGACGCACGCAACGACGAACGACGCCTGAGGCCGTGCCAGCAGGCGCGGATGCAGAGGCTTTCCAGTTTTGTGATAAGGGAGCAAGGCCAGCCGCTGGTTCCCAAAGAAATCCCCAAAGGTCGTCTGATCCGTGGAAGAAGACCAAGACGTCGGGCGTGCAGGGCGGTGATCATCATTAGGTAGTGGTCCAACAATAAGTAAAATGTCGATACGAGTTCTAAGTTGAAATCTGTATGAAATCAGGATATATTAAAAGGACACGTGGGTTGAACTAGTCGGCAAAATTGTGGAAACATGATGAACTAATCAGAGACAATTGAAGGAATGTTTCATGTGTACTGAATAGACATAAGTTGGATCTACATCTTGTTCAGTCAACAAGGGAGCAGATAGTTATGAATAATCTATAATGGATAAACAAATAAATCAGACATCTCAAGAACAAGAATTGAATAAATATTTGAAACTTATGGTTCTTTTTTGACAGTCTTGTGAAAAAAGGAGGGAGAAGTAATTGTTCTTCAGAACATTGTCATCGTCGCAAAAGCCTCCAAGGTCGTAACAAATTGGGCAGTAGAAAAGTACCAATAGCCAATTTAGTAAGACGTTTTTTGACACTACACTAGAGTCAAAAAGCGTCTTACATTATGGGACGGAGGAAGTAGAAAACAAGTAGTTGGCCCTGATTTGCACGAGATTAAGAAGGATAGATGGTAATTACCTCCATTTCATGAAGGTCATTGATGTCCATTGGGCTTTTCTTGCCTAGGGCGAGTTGCGAGGGAAAAACGGTCGACCACCGATAGTGGTTGTAGTCCTTGTCGACGGTTGCCACCGTTGACTTCCGGCAACAAGTGAAAGGATCATCTGGTATGAGTCTAAAGAGAGAAACTAACTTATCATGGTCCCTCTCGTCCCTCTCGCGTAGCCTCCCACGCGGGCGGCTCGGGAGGGCTCAGCCACCGCCGCCTAGTTTCCCTCCAGCGCCCTTCTCCCCCTCCGCCGCTGTCGATGGTCGGCGTCGGGCAAAGCACGTGCATGCGACAGTGACGGCAGAGGGTCTCTCCTCCCTCTCCCAGATCAGTGGCGGCACGGGCGTCCTGATCTATGGGGTGCGGCCCTTCGTGGTGTGGCGGATCTCGGAGGTCGCGGGCTCGCGGTGGTGCACGAGCGCCTAGATCCATGGGTGTGGAACTCCCAGCAGCGTGCGGGCTCCCGGCGGTGGCGGGGTCGGTCGACGACGGGCTTGGGCGATGACGTCGGCCGCGTGATGCCGGATCTCGTCGCTTGTGGCGGATCTCGCCACTCCGGACATCATGGAGGAACCTGGACCTGGGGAGGTGACCTCGTTAGGCATGGCGACGACGCCCTCTACCAGCGACGTTCGCGGGGGGTGGATGGACGACATCTTGACCGCGTGGGCGGTGAGTTGCTGGTGGATCTCCTCCGTGCTGCAGGCCTTCTCCCGCTGCACTTGGTGTCTTACGATTGCTTTCGTCAGCCACGGTGCGTTCGCAGGGGCTGGTAGAGGTGACATCGGACCGGAGGAAACTCTCGATGACCCGGTCATCCCAACGATGACGACGACCAGGGTCGCCGTTCTCCTACTTGCAGGCGCCGTCGAGGTCTCTTCCCTCTACCCCGACCCCATGCCCGAGTAAAACCCAAAATCTCCTTAGATTGGGCGGCGGCGGCACTGCATGTGTCATACCCTTCTTGGAGGCGCCGCCTAGGGCGTTTGGGTGCTCGTTTAGAGGAACTACAGGCGGAGGGGATGGGACCAGTGGCAGCAGGTGGTCTTCGCGGCGGAGGAGCGGTGTTGCATCTGGCATGTTGACATCGACGAGTCTCAGCGGCATGGAGCATCGGGGTCTCGCCAGTGGGCGTGTGATGATGGACGAGCACAGGATGGTGGCATTGTCTGGCGTCGTGGTAGCGTCGACGACAGCTAGACCGGGCAAGGTATGTGCAGCAGTACAACACTGAAGATGGATTGGTGGCAGGTGGCTATGGCGGCCTCATACCCGACAGACGTCCTGGTTTAGGAGTGTGCCGGACTGGTGGGTGCCCCAAACCTGACAGGCGTCTTGGTTGGGACCTCAGACCTCAGATGTTAGGTTTAGCTGCGAGGTCTATTTGGTATTAGGCCTAGACTATCAGCATCCCTTCATCAACTGAATAGGAGTAGCAACACATGTTGTCTAGACGGTGGCTTTAGTCTTACTGTTGCATGACTTTGTAAGGTCTTGTGTAAATAATTAATAAAATGGCTGCATGCATTGCCCAGATGCAGAGGCTGGGGTCCTCCTCCTTTTCTAAAAAAAGAACAATACAAGGAGAAAAGAGGACCGAGAAAGAAGTTGAGGTGTCTGCAGACGCGCATCACGAAATAAATATGAGATAACTCGGGCTCACGGCTTGTCCGACTGCGCGCAGGTATAAATTATAAGAAAAAGCAGTCGGTGGCAAAATGTCCACAATTTCCCTCCACTTTCCCAAAACCCTCCCAGTCGCTCGCCATGGACGACGGCCTTGATACCGTCGCCGACCTCGCCTCCCTCGCCTCGTCCGGCCTCACCTCTGCCCTCTCCGGCAAAGGCAAGCCCCGCACCCCCCGCAAGACCACCGCATCGCCCAAGAAGAAGAAGCAGGTAACACCCGAGGAGTGGGCCGTACAGTCGTCCAAGAGGAAGGGCCGGAGGCACACGGCAGACGCAAGGGACGAAGTAGCGTCCGTCGCTGCCCTCACCACCGCCGCACAGCAGGAGAAAACCAATGCCTAAGTCGCGACGACAATGAGGGAGGCCCTGATCTACCTAGGGTGAAACCCTGGCCAACACGGGCTCGTCAATGGCCGCCGTGGTCGCGGCCAGCACTGGATCGTCCGCGTTTCCTCGGATGATGCTGCCAGAGTCACCGCGTGCATTGTCACGCACCCGATTCCCGGCTTCCACGTCTATCCGAAGCCTCCTGACTCTCCGGGGAATGCTCGCCGGAGGTCAGCGTGGTGGCGCCTTCCACGCCTGTGCCCATGCCCATCGACCTCAACGCCACGCCGATGGCCGGTGCCTCATCATCCGGAGGGGCGAGGAAACGCCCGTGGGAGATGCCAGCCGACGTGCTCCTCGATGCCCGCGGGAGATGGAGGCAGAGAAGCAAGAGAGGATGCTTGAGATGGTGTGGAGAAGCAAGCCAAGATGCTCGAGATCGAGGCCGCCAATGCCAAGACCAAGGCGGAAGAAGTGGTGCTCACTAGCACGATGACGGGGTTGGAGATCATGAAGGTGGACCTCAACACCGTGTCGCCAAGGAAGAGGCCATGGTTCGAGAAGATGAAGGCCGACATGCTCAAGTTCAACGACGAGTAATCTATGGCAGCAAGCGCCATCCCTTTTCTGTATGCCAGCAAGTGTGCTGGCATGACCACGGGCGAGATGGCGTGGTTGAATTCCCGTGAACTGTGTTGTGGTTTTATTTGGAGGTTGGCATTGTATACCGGCCGCTGGCATGGTGACAACATGAACTTGGGCGACGACATGACTGCTGGCATGATCTATGGCCGCGAGCATTTCCAAATTTGTGCACATACATGAAATGGATGGTGGACTTCGGGCGCACTGTCGACCCAAAAAAACAGGGTGGATGACAAGCGGGCGGCTAACCCAAATGAATGAAAAGCAGATAAAATCGTCGTCTGTTTGGGTCGGTGCATTGGAGTTGCTCTTAGAACCCCAGAGCGGGACAAGGCACGAACCAAGGAAGAAGGTGAACTGTGTAGTGCACTGGTGGAACATGCTATATAATAGAACGCAGATGCAATGTAAGCACAGTAAATAAGACGTACAACAATGACGCTTTGAAGTATTTATCTACTACCCCTATAAAAGCACGAGAGGATCCAAATTACAATCCGAGCCATCCAATCACACAATCAATGGTCCAAAATCTCCACCAACGAAGTTTTCGTTGAGCGCACTAATGATTCTTCTAATCCCACCATCCAAAATAAACCGCTTTGTCCCCGCAAAAACATCGCCCCCACTAAAAGATCGTGGATGTCGCCAGTGGGGGTGAATAGGCGCTTTAAAATAATTACGATTTAGGCTTGAACAAATGCAGAATAAACCTAGCGGTTAATTTGTCAATCACAAACCTACAACAACTATGCTCACCTATGTGCACCAACAATTTATGCTAAGCAAGATAAACTACTAATTGATAGCAAGATATATGACAAGAAACAATATGGCTATCACAAAATAAAGTGCATAAGTAAAGGGCTCGGGTAAGAGATAACCGAGGCATGCGGAGACGATGATGTATCCCTAATTTCACACCCTTGTGGATGCTAATCTCCGTTTGGAGTGGTGTGGAGGCACAGTGCTCCCCAAGAAGCCACTAGGGCCACCGTAATCTCCTCATGCCCTCGCACAATGCAAGATGTCGTGATTCCACTAAGGGACCGTTCAGGGCGGTCACCGAACCCATACAAATGGCAACCCTTGGGGCGCGGTCACTAAACCCGTCAAATTGCTCGGGGCGATCTCCACAACCTAATTGGAGACCCTGACGCTTGCCCGGAGCTTTACACCACAATGATTGAGCTCCAAACACACCAACCGTCTAGGGCACTCAAGCACCCAAGAGGAACAAGCTCTAGGGTACCAAGCACCCAAGAGTAATAATCTTCTAAACCTGTAACTTCCACGTATCACCGTGGAGAACTCAAACCGATGCAACTAATGCAATGGCAAGGGCACACCGAGTACCCAAGTCCCTCACTCTCAAATCCCACAAAAGCAACGAAAGCTATGAAGGAAAATGAGAGGAAGAACGAAGAAGAGAACACGAAGTACTCTAGGATCTTGGTCCAAAGGGTTCCCCTCACATAGAGGAGAAAGTGATTGATGGAATCGTAGATCTAGATCTCCTCATTCTCCCCCTCCCAAAAAAACTAGCAAGAATCCATGGAGGGATTGAGAGATATCAAGCTCAAAGAAGGTCAACAATGGGGGAAGAACATGAGCTAAAGGGATAAGGTTCGTTGGGGAAGAATACCCCCTTTTCTAGGTGGGGAAACATCCAACCGTTATGTGCTCAGCCCTCACACGAGCGGTACTATGGCTTAGGAGGTAGAAACAGGAAACCAGAGCAACGGTTAAGAACCTCGGGTGCGGTAGTGCTGCCGAAGCGGTACTACCGCTCAAGGGAGCGGTACTACCGCTTGCCCCAGTGGTACTACCGCTTCAGTCAGAGCACACGTGGGAGAGAAGGAGGGTGGAAAACCACGAGAGGAAGTAACACCGGTGGTGGCCGCGGTACTACCGCTTACAAGCCAAGCGGTACTATCGCCCTACTGTCGATGCTCGATTGGGTCTATTTGGGGTCAGCGGTAGTATGCCAGGGGACCTTCGCTAGACTACCGCTGAACCCGACCCGAGAAATGCAACCCCCAAATCGAGGCGGTAGTAGAGTGGAACTAGAGTGATACTACCGCATGTCGCTCCAGGCGGTACTACCGCTGCCGACCGCGGTACTACCATAGGCTTCATCCGAGCCACTCCCAAGCAAAACAAATGCAACAAGAAAACTACAACTGCCATAACTTCTGCAAATGAGCTCCGAATTGAGCAAGATCAAGCTTGTTGGAAAGAGGACGACAAGAACTATCCAACAGCGACAGGGAGGCAGGGAGAGTATGCCAAAGATATAGAGGAGAGAAACCTTTATCAGAGAAGAACTAAAAAAACTCCAACATCAAAGACATCATAGAAGATGCATACATGAACTCCATTTTTGATGAAAACAAGCTTGTCATGAAGATGACCATAAGCTCTAAAACTCATACAAAGAAAAACCAACAAGAACCAAGAAAGATGACGCAAGGATGCAATGGTTTGATCTCTCTACAAATGATATGATCAAGCTACTTACTTGAGAGCCCCCCTTAATAGCACGACAATCGAAGCTATAACCCGGTCTCCCAACTACCACCATGAGACCGGTAAAATAGAAAACAAGTCAAGGGCAAACCTTTGCCTTGCACATAGTCCACTTGAGCTAGATGATGACGATCTTGACTACCTCAAGTTGGACCACGTTTCTTGATTGTGTTGGCTCGATGAAGACTAGTTGATTGCTCCCCCATACTCCACTATGGGTGAGCCATACTTCGACACATCTCCACAAGTCCATTGTCACCACAATGGACGGCAGGCTTCAAGCATGATCTCTTCGTGATGCTCCACTTGAACTTGCACACCGCAATCTTGATGATGATCACCACTTGATGCCATCCTCCATGGGTTGTATGATATCTTCCTCTTGATGCAAGCCCACACTACTACAGGATGCCGCTAACGCGACACTATGATTAGAGACCCTTCGAGAAACTATGTGCGATGCAATAATCGCAAACGGTGGTGTCAGAGAACCGTCAAAAATGCCTAAAACGTTTGCGATGACGGATGCATCAAACACGGTTCAGATTTTAGTTGCATGTGCGATGCAGGGCATATGGTTCACTTCAATTAACTGTTTTCGATGAGGTGGAACAAAAGAAATGGGCACCCAATTGAAGGCGTGTGCGATACACAGCATACGGTTCACTTGGATGAACTGTTTGTGATGAGGAAGAACAACAAAAACAGACAGCTAGATAAAGGTGTGTGCGATTGAGGGCATACACTTCAGAAGGATTAACTGTTTGTGAATAGGCAACAGAACAGAAACAGTCAGCCAGATCAAAGGTGTGTGTGATTGATGGCATACACTTCACACGGATGAACTGTTTGCGATTAGCCACAACAAATAGAAAGATTTAGACAGATCAACGTGTGTGCGCTAGACGAGCACACATTCTAATTAAAAGAAGCATGCGCGATGGTAATAATGAGCGCGCACGGTTCTTGGAACAAGACATGTGCAGACATTGCTGATTGTTGTGCACCAAACTCCACGTACGCGGCCGAGAAAGTGTGCCCACGTTACGCCGTCCGAGAATAGTGCCGCACTTAGAAATTATAGAACTGTCAATAATTTTTGAGCCTGCGTCCCATCACCTTCCAAATTACAAACATGTTCACATCGATCAAAACCTAAACGGTTTCCCACTTAAGAGCGCATTAGTACTTGGTTATAAATACTGTACTATGCCAAGATGACTGCACATTCCTTCCTCACCTCCTCATCCACAAAAGCAAACAAGTCATTCAGCATCGTTCTCTTGCGTATACCATGACCAGATTGAGTTCGCGGTCAAGAGATTACCACCACAGAGAGGCAAGCATGGAAGCGGAAGCACAAGAGATGTCCCGCTTAGCCGCAAAAGCAGCCGACATGTCCCGCCGTGCCGCCGAAGCAGCAGGAGGTCTCGCTGCGCCGCCGAAGCCACACGGAGGTCCCGCCGCACCGTCGATGCAGCAGACTGGTACGATCGCGCCGTGGAAGCAGCATAGATGCCGCGCCGCAAATGTAGCAGAGATGTCTTCCCGTGCCGCGGCAGCCTGGGAAAATCTCTCGCGGGAAGGCAAAGACTCTTACAAGCGCATGCATGCGTTCGTCCATAGCCAGATGGATCAGATCTCTGGCTGGTTGAAGCTGCAGGACGAGTTGAATGCCTCGTTTGAACAACTCCGGGCCGACCGCGACCTGCTGAGGGTGAAGATCGCCGGAAGGGCGGAGCAGGCGGAGGAGACCGCTGCCTTGTTGAAGAGGACAGGCATCATCGTCAAGAAACTTATGGACGAGAATGCCATGCTCCGCTTCGAGCGCGAAAGGCTCGTGGTGGAATCCGAGGTTGCTTCCGACCAGTGTATTAAAGACATGAAGCTGATGAAAGAGATCATAGCTACTCGTGGCGAGAACTAGTGTCCGCGACCTGCAGCGCATCAAGAAAGTAAACATCATCGAGCCAGATCGTTGTATGCGTCTTCCTTCTTCTTTTGCCCTTGTGTATTTCGGGCGTAGCTGCATGTGGCTTTTTTAGTTATCTTCCGAGATATGTAAGACAATTATTATCCACTGTTGTCGTCCTTATATTCATCATGCTTGCTATAAGTCATAGTCAATGCTTTATAGGTCCGTCGGATCTTACATCAAGATCCATGCAAAACTATCTTTTCAGATTTTCACTTTTCTCTCTTAAATCTCAGTCTAGTGAGATATAGTCACGTCGTGAAACAGGGGCTCAGGCGCCATTAATGGAGACGTTGGGAGGGAGGTGCGTGACGGATAGTGGTCAAAGGGCTCTCCTCCTGATGAGCATGCGCAGGGGTCTGATCGCACGCCTCTCGTACTCAAATAGCTACCCTGCACGACACCTCCTAGCCAATAAAAAGGGATGCGTGGCAGCACGTAATTGGTAAGTAGAATGCCCACGATTTCAATAATAGTTGTGTTTCCGATTTGTAACGTGACAACACTTGTTCCGAAATGACTTCGTAGATTTTTAATGTGTGCGCCTTCGCAAATCGGACAGAAAAATTACCACAACATGTTGGTGCCAATGTCATGACACCATGCCAAGTTTCATGATTTTCAGGCGTGTTTTGGATTTACAGGAATTTATAAATGAAGTTTCTCATTCTTTTCGGCCGAGCCACGATGCCCAGATGTTTGAATTTCATTCTCATTTCTTGCATGGGACCTAGAAATTCACCCAAGGACACACATGTGATTTTTCAACCAACTTTGGTGCACTGGAGCATGTGCTTGTAGTTCAAATTTGAATTATGCACATTAAATGCCCAGAAATTCAATTAATGTACAAAAATGGCCAAACGAACCCGGAATAATTCCAAAATTTAGCACGATATTTCTATTTGTTCTAATCTACCTATGTAAACAAATTAAGGCGGGAGAAGGCAGTACGTGTACGTATATCATTTCGCACACGGAGGTGACATGTTCCCTCTCGGAACCACGAGCCTTCTCGAGAGAAGCTCCGGTTTGCAAGTAGCTTATACCAAAGCTTGTCCCAATTCGGCCAAAAAAATTACCACAACATGTTGGTGCCATGTCATGACACCATGCCAAGTTTTATGATTTTCAGGCGTGTTTTGGATTTACATGAATTAAAAAACCAAGTTTCTCAATCTTTTCGGCCGAGCCACGATGCCCAGATGTTTGAATTTCATTCCCATTTCTTGCATGGGACCTAGAAATTCACCCAAGGACACACATGTGATTTTTCAACCAACTTCGGTGCACTGGAGCATGTGTTTGTAGTTGAAATTTGAATTATACACATTAAATGCCCAGAAATTCAAATAATGTATAAAAAAGGCCAAACAAACCCGAAATTAATGTATACAAAAATGAAATACATGCTTGGAAAACATGACGGTTGGCGTGGTGCCATGGTTTGGCCTCACCGTGCCCTGGTAAAAATTTGAGAATGTTTTCCTTATGTCATCATTTATGCCTTTCATAAATTGAACCATCACCGAGGAAGTTCCATGGCTTCGAGGGGGAAATCACCAAGATTGAAGAGGGATCCAAATTTCCTTTGTCCTTTGTCCATGAGTTTTTTTTACGATAAACATACACCCTGCAAATCACCATGTTCAAATTTGACACTTTCCCGTATTCATTTACCATATTTGGGGGATTATTTGCATTCTCTAGGCATTAATGCACATAATTCAAATTCGAACAATCGGTGCATGAAAAGGTGCACAAGAATGGTCTGGAAAACCATCCTCATGCCATTTAGTAAATTCTCATGCCTTTTACAAGGAATGGATAGATATTTCGAGGAAATGTGTGGCAATAGTCAACCATAAACGCGCCGTTTACTGGGTAACAACTATACAAAATATGAAATAAGTGCTTGGAATGCCTGGTGTGGTGCCATGGTATGGCCTCACCGTGCCCTGGTAAAACTTTGAGAATGTTATCCTTATGTCATCATGCACGTCTTTCATAAATCGAACCATCACCAAGGAAGTTCCATGGTTTCGAGGGAGAAATCACCAAGATTGAAGGGGGGCCCAAATTTCTTTTGTCCTTTGTCCATGAGTTTTTTTCTACAACGAACATACACCCTGCAAATCATCACGTTCAAATTTGACACTTTTCTGTGTTCATTTACCATATTTAGGGGATTATTTGCATTCTCTAGGTGTTAATGCACATAATTCAAATTCGAACAATCGGTGCATGAAAAGGTGCACAAGAACGGTCTGGAAAACCATCCTCGTGCCATTTAGTAAATTCTCATGCCTTTTATAAGGAATGGACAGGTATTTCGAGGAAATGTGTCGCAATATATAGTCAACCATAAACGCGTCATTTACTGGGTATACAAAAAATGAAATAAATGCTGGAAAAACATGACGCCTGGCGTGGTGCAATGGTATGGCCTCACCATGCCCTGGTAAAAAAATTGAGAATGTTATCCTTATGTCGTCGTGCACGCCTTTCATAAATCGAACCATCATCGAGGAAGTTTCATGGTTTCGAGAGGGAAATCACCAAGATTGAAGGGGGGGTCCAAATTTCCTTTGTCCATGAGTTTTTTTTCTAAGATGTACATACACCCTGCAAATCACCACGTTCAAATTTGCCACTTTTCCGGGTTCGTTTACCATATTTAGGGGATTATGTGCATTTTCTAGGCATTAATGCACATAATTCAAGTTCAAACAATCGGTGCATGAAAGGGTGCACAAGAACGGTTTGGAAAATGATGCTCGTGCCATTTAGTAAATTCGCATGCCTTTTACAAGGAATGGACAGATATTTTGATGAAATGTGTGGCAATAGTCAACCACAGACGTTTGTTTATTGGGTTTTCACTATAGAAAAATTTAAATAAATGATTGAAAAACATGACGCCTGGCATGGTGCCATGGTATGCCCTCACCATACCCTGGTGAAAATTTGAGAAGGTTTGGCTTATGTCGTCATGCACGCCCTTCATAAATCGAACCATCACCGGAGAAGTTCCATGCTTTCGAGAGGGAAATCACCAAGACTGCAAGGGAATCCAAATTTTCTTTGTTTTTTGCCCTAGAGTTTTTTCTGCGAAGAACATACACCCTGCAAATCACCGTGTTCAAATTTGGCATTTTTCGAGGCTCATTTACCATATTTAAGGGATTATGTGCATTTTCTAGGCATTTGGCGCATATAAATCCAATCCAGCTACAGCTGCATGGATGTGATGTGAGGGGCGTGGATTGTCGTTCGATCGCGGCGCATCCTACGGGGCACATGCACGATCGGCGTGGCTGGGATTCCGGCCAATCATAACGCGCAACACACAATAGCCTCAGCGCACATTGTTTCCGGAAGCGACCGAGATGAACCGTGTGCGATAATGAGCGAGTAAAATTGTAAGGGAAGCCAAATTTTCTTTGTCGTTTGTCGTTGAGCTCTTAAAAACCACAGCACTGTACGACTGCCCGACTCCTCCATCCCAGAGCTCTCTCCAAGCATCGTTCATGGCACCACGACGCACAGTAACCGGTAAGGAAGCGATGGCATCCCGCCATGCCACGTTCCTCGCCGCCCGCAACCGCACACATGGTAAGGAAGCGACGACATATCACCGCGCCGAGTTCATCGCCACCGGCGGCCACACAGTTATGTGGGCGTACTTTGATGCTGCCATGGCCGAATGGGTGGTGGATCTAGAGATGGCCAAAGCCGCACAGGAGGACCGGAAAAGGCAGAAAGAAGTCAAGAAAATAGAGTCCCTCCACCGCAAGAAAGAAGAGGCTGCAGGCCGTGATGAGGATAGCTTGGTGGAGATCGAAGCAGGGTTGGTTGCCGCTTATAAGGCCGGGAAGGAGAACGCCGGCGTCTGGCCAGCATGCGCCGACGGCAGCATGTGAGAAGTAGTTTAATTTTGTAGTATTAGAGCAAATTACTAGTAGTACTTTAAGTTTGTAGTATTAGCATACAATGAGAGCATCCTTTGAGGGCTTTTAGCGTTGATTAGCATGTGTGACCGTGTGCGCTTTTTTGCGTTAATCATTAGAAGATCACAAAACACATGGTTTCTATGCCGTACCCGTGTGCGTTTTTTTGCTTGACCGGAAAAAATCGACTATGCGTGTACATTTTTTTGGAGACGGGAACTGCCAATTTTCTGTTTTCTCGCACACGAGTATTTTACGCGCTTCGTCTGCATTGTGTGTTTCCCCCGCCCAAGTTTCAAGTTTCCCAGCGAAATTTTCATTAGGCGCGTGATTTCAGAATTTATTCCTCCAACCACATCCCTACCCATCAAATTTCTTCAGTATCTCCCCCCACCTCCCCCTTCCCCCACACCCCCCGTGCCTCCCCCTACCGGCAGCTCAAACCGCCGCCGCCGCAACCACTGCTTCAACCACATCAACGTTCTGATCGGATCCAGTCAGGTAACCCACCGATCTCTATCATGGCCCCGACCTGATTGCTTAAATGGCGCCTGCGAAACATCCTCATGCCTCCAAATTCCCACTACCCCTCCCTCCAGAGCATCGCTGCACAATCCCAACCATATAACATGTGGAGGTTGAGGAGCTGATGGCGGTCCATGGCACGATGTCTGCTGTGCGTGTTGACCCGGAGGAACACCTCACCTCCACCGCTGCCGACATGGTGCAGGCTCTGGCCCAGAAGAAGTGCCCTGGCGACTACCCCCAGGACTTAACAGGTATGATCTGACCAGCTAAATCCTACCAATACCACTTGCAATGGCTATGTTTTGTATGGTTGATGTATTAAGCATGTTTGTGCCTTGTTTATTTTAGTACTGCACACTGTGTGATGTTCAAGTATTAATTGTTCAGTTCAATTTCACCAATACCAGCAACAAACTTTGCTACCATGCTACTCTCCGCAATGAAGATATACTGGAGATGCTGCCCATTTGCTATTTTTGGTGGATGCTAACCCTGTCGTACTTAACATGCCTATCCATGTACTTACACAGGGCCATAACGGGTGATGCTGTTGTTTGCCATCGAGGTTAGCTGCATCCCATGTCTTACGATATTTTACATCATTTGTGCAATTGTAGTTTGGCCACTAAAATTTACTTGCTTCTTGTAGGTACACATGTCAGGGGCACTGATCCATGCTTGGACCCGGAGGAAGATCTTGCTTCTGCCGCCGCTCACTTTGGGCGGGCTGTGGCCAAGATGAAGTGCCCTAGCAACTACCTCTCAGGACTTACCAAGTATGAACTCACCAGTTCAATCTTACTAATACCAGTTGAAACTAATGGCTATGTTTTGTACGGTCGATGTCTTAAGCATCTTGTACTAAACATGCCTAACACTTTTTAGCTAGTTCCCTTACCTTTTTATAGACAACTGGCCATTATCTGCTCTGGCAGCACCTGCCTTGTGATGTTTAACTCTGCCAATTGCATTTTTATTAGTACCGGTTTCAATGGCCATTAAGCCTATTGCAATTAACAGTTGTATCCATTTTTAAATAGTTGTATTTCAATGGCTACAAACTTACAAAACATGAATTAGGATGCTGCTAAGCCTATTGCAATTAACACTTGCATCCATTTTTTAATCTGTCCCTTTGCTACCGTGCTACTCTTTCGCAGTGAAGATATCACTATAGATGCTGCCATTTTATTACCATTTGCTATTTTTGGTGGATGTTAACCCTGTTGTAGTTAACATTGGCTTTCCATGTACTTACACAGGGCTACAATGGGGGATGTTGTTGTTTGCCGTCGAGGTTAGCTGCATCTCATGTCTTATACGCCATATATTCCTAAATTTAAGTATTTTTAGAGATTCCAATATATACTACATAGGGAGCAAAATGGGTGAATCTAGATTCTAATCTAAATTATATCTATAATTCTATATACATCTGTATGTAGTTCATATTGAAATCTCTAAAAAATACTTGTACTTAGGAACGTAGGTAGTTGTATTTTACATCATTTGTGCAATCTCATTTAGCTTCTAACATTTACTGGTTGCTTGTAGGTACGTATATGAGCGCTACTGATTCACGCTTCGATCCCTTTTGTGTATGGGGCAATGAGATATTCATGAACAAGCGTCAAGTGAGGAAACTAAGAAAGATTGTTAGGCGAAAGAAACGGGTGATGGGAATTAAGCTCTTTATTTACACTTTGTCCAAGACATCAGTGAACTTTAGGATGGTAAGTAATTTGTTGCCATTTCCCCCTGCCCACATAAAGTTACTCTATTAGACCTCATGATCTGATATTTTTCTCTTTTCAGTGGTTTCCGAAGCTATTTACTGATGATTACCTTGCAAACTACATGACCAGAGTGGAGGAAACTAAGGTTAAAGTATATAATTCATGCTACCATTATAATACTCTAGAAGTCTTCCTGAAGGCCATGAAGGATGAGCGGGCGATCGTCACAAGGGGCTGGACAAAAGTTGTTCGTGCCTATGGCATGCATGAAGGCACATTATGGGCATTCCGCTGCTTCAACAACATCGCCAGTCAAAATGATTTACACTTGTCTCTTCACCTTTACCACATGTAAATATTGTGGTTCATCATAGTTAACTGTTGTCTAATCATGTAATTACTGAACATATTATACCGACAATTTTATTTATGGACTCGTTGTTGAACCGTTGTGCTGAGAATTTGAATTGTACGTTTCATATTTCAAAATTCCAATTCAAATAATAAATTACAGCCAAGATCATTTCAGAAAATAAAAAAATTCTACGCATCACCAAGATCAATCTATGGAGCAACTAGCAACGAGAGAGAGAGGGGAGTGCATCTTCATACCCTTGAAGACCGCGAGACGGAAGTGTTGCAAGAACGCGGATGAGGGAGTCATACTTGAAGCGATTCAGATCGTGGTGGATTCCAATCTTAGCACCGAACAACGGCACCTCCGCGTTCAACACACGTGCAGCCCGGTGACGTCTCCCGCACCTTGATCCAGCAAGGAGGAGGGAGAGGTTGAGAAAGAGGGGCTCCAACAGCAGCACAACGGCGTGGTGGTGAAGGAGTGGCAGTACTCCGGCACGGCTTCGCCAAGCTCTTGCGGAGGAGGAGAGGTGTTGGGGAGGGGAGGGGCTGCGCCTTGGATGTGGTGCTGTAGCCCTCCTGTCGGTGTCAAAACCGGCGGATCTCAGGTAGGGGGTCCCGAACTGTGCGTCTAGACGGATGGTAACAGGAGACAAGGGACACGATGTTTTTACCCAGGTTCGGGCCCTCTCGATGGAGGTAAAACCCTACTCCTGCTTGATTAATATTGACGATATGGGTAGTACAAGAGTGGATCTACCACGATATCAGAGAGGCTAAACCCTAGAAGCTAGCCTATGGTATGATTGTTGTTTGTCCTACGGACTAAAACTCTCCGGTTTATATAGACACCAAAGAGGGCTAGGATTACACAGAGTCGGTTACAATGGGAGGAGATCTTCATATCGTATCGCCAGGCTTGCCTTCCACGCCAAGGAAAGTCCCATCCGGACACGGGACGGAGTCTTCAATCTTGTATCTTCATAGTCCGGGAGTCCGGCCAAAGGTCATAGTCCAGCCATCCGGACACCCCCTAATCCAGGACTCCCTCAGTAGCCCACGAACCAGGCTTCAATGACGATAAGTCCGGCGTGCAAGTTTGTCTTCGGCATTGCAAGGCGGGTTCTTCTCCAAATTCCCTGTACCTGTCGAATAGTGTCCGGCTTCTAGTGCGTGCTGCTATCCTCGGCTTCTGTGCCCCATAATGACCATCTTCCATGTGTCAAACGAATGCAAAAAGCCAGGGTTTTTTTTTCATTTACCCCCCAGTTGCGTTAATGAGCCGCCCATAAAAGAGACGGGGATTTAGATCCAATTCACACCATCGGGTGTGCCTAGTCCCTTACTTAATAAGAGGACTCAGATTTCCAATTCATCTGTTTCTCCGAGGGGTACTAGAGTTCTACGGCCTCCAGCTACACAACCTCACACCTGCCTCCATACTGCATATCGCAGGCTTCGTGGCCCTCTGCGAGCTGTTCTTGGGCGTTGAGGCCCATTTTGCGCTGTGGAAGAGGTTGTTTTGCCTCGTGCCCCGTTCTCAGGAGGGGTCTATTTATCAAGTGGGCGGAGCCGAACTATGGCGCATCGCTGGGACCGGATATCTATCCGGTATCCCAAAGAGGGCGTCCGAGGACTGGCCTTCAGAGTGGTTCTATATAGATGACGTCCCCCTGCTGGACCCTGTACGGATCGGCCTCCCTGAGTTCAATAATGCTCCATTGAAGAAGCGCCTGAAGTGGCGCCCGCGGAACCCTCAAAGGGAAACTGACAGGGACGTCCTTTACCTGATGAGCCGGATAAGGTTGTTGGCTCATTCCGGACTGACCATGATCAAGGTCATGGCCATATGCATTACGGGAGGGGTGCAGCCGCTTCAATATAGAGGCCACCCCATGTGGGATTTCAACGGGAGGACAACGCCACCCGGTGCGGTCGTAAGGGGCCAGATTCGGCCACCACTTTAACGAGAATCTTATCCGCTTTGTACAAGGGAGAAGAAGAGGAATTCCTCCGTGCCAACCCGGAGGGTGGATTCTCCATGTACAATCCTCCAAGTTGGGTGAGCGAACATTTTCACTTGCCTACCCGCTTTCGAAATGCCCATAGTTGAGTACTTAGTCTAGCAATGTTAACGCAGGAGCTGCGCCAGACTGTCAAGGAGATAAACAGCCCTCCTCCACAACCCGAGGACCCAGAACGGTCCCTCGATCTAGACTCCCAAGAGGACCCAGACTTATGTGTGGAGTTAATTGATGGGGTGTTTCATCAATTGAGTAAGGACAACACCTTAGTGGCCATTACGGCCGACTATCCCGGACTACTTCCAGCCTCAAAGGTAACCGAGACCGAAGTCCCAGCACTTTCAAGGAGATCCATCCATGCTTTATCTTGAATGCTGTGAACTAATAGTGTTTCGTTTCGCAGGGTAAATCCTCAAGGCGGAAGGCCGAGCCCGCTGTGGGCAGCCAACAAGGGCCGCTGAAGCCAGGCGGGCCAAAAAGAAGTGCGGACCAGATCGAGATTCCGACGCAACGGTACGGCATGCGAATTTAACGCCTAGGGTTTATGCCCTCAAGTCATACTAACGCTCATGCTTTTATTAGAAAGAAGAGAGCCCGCTAGACTATATCCACTAGCCAGGGTTCAAGGCCGGGTCCGAAAGCGGAGGCGGACACGGGGCGCGCCTCGGGCGTTCCTCCGACAGAGGACGCAGACGGGCTATCTGCCACCAATTCAGAGGTGGAGAGTGCCATGAACCACAGGCGTCGCCGGACTATTCTTCGTGACGCATGTTTTTCCCCAGAGGCGTTGGACGCCTTTAATACAGGAGATGCGTATCTCCGTGCCGCTCAAAATGGTCTAGCCAGAGCCACAGAGCAGTATGTAAAAGACATACAGGTGAGTAAAATTGAAGGCTATATATGTCAGTAGCCCCCGAGACTTGAAACAATGAAGATAACTGTTTTAAGGATCTATGCAGTGTCTTACAAAGAAGAACACGCAACTGTCCCAGGAGCTTGAAGAGTGCAAGGCCCAACTCGAGGCCGCACTGGCCGCTTCAGATAATGCCAAGGGGACGCCCTCAGGTAATATATGCTTCAAAAGATAATTCCGTTGTGAAGTGCGGCATGTGTGCAACTCTGACGATAATAGTGCAGATGGGGCCGGAGTAAATCCGGACAAGCAACAACTCCTACGCCAACTAAAGGCTGGCGAGAGCATGCTGACGAGGGTGAGGCAAGAGAAGAACAAACTTCAAGACGCCAATACCCAGCTGGGCGAGGAACTAAAGGATGTTCGTATTCAGCTGTCTGCTTCTGTAAAGGAGAATCGGCGACTTCGACATGGAATTTTTAGTAAGTGCTTGAACGAATCTTCGAAAAAAGAATTCGGCGAGGAAGTCGATTGACAGAGCTATGTCTGTAGGTCTGCTGACAGGTCGTCCTGCGGAGGAAATGCCCGGTTCAACGGGGGACCTTCTTCCCGAGCTGTTGCAACTGCACAAACGAGTTCGGCATGCAATGCAGGGCGTCGTCCAGGCTATGTGGCCATCCCTCTCCATGCCAGAAGGCCTTGGGGAGCTTGCAAAGAAGCTGGAAGGAGTGCGGCAGCGCTTCCCGTTGTTGAAGATATCGGCCTGCCGTCAAGGTGCCAGGGAGGCCTGGGCCATGGTGAAGACTCGGTACACGAAGGCTGACCCGAACCACATGGCCGAGGTCGGCCCTATGGGTCCTGACGGAAAGGAGATCCCTGTCAGTTTAGTATATGGCTAGGTAGAGCTGGCTGCAAAGTATTCTCAACAGGACTGTAAATTAGACCGCCTGTTGGATGGTATTGAAGAAGAATATACCGAGTCGGATTGACTTTGTAATTTAAAATGACATGAAAAATGCCTTCTAGCCGGATTGTAGATCATTTGTCATTGCGGACCTTTTTTGCTTCGACCTCTGGACCCTATAATCCGGAGTGTGTCCGAATACCCTCTCGATTATGTAAGAACCGGGGCATGCATGGAGACAAGGCGTAGGGGTCATAATTGCTTTAGCAGACAAGTGCCCAACTAGTTATGTTATATTACATGGTTAGTAAGAAACATCTTCCAGGGAGAATAGTTCCGTTAGGGGTTCCTTTCCCTGGGAGGCATGCCCTAAAGTGCATGTCCGAACTGCTAAAAAGAGCAGAAAAGCATCTGGGGGCAGATAGATAAACAAGAAAAATCATCTTTTAGTTCACCGACCGAATATTCCCTTAAGAATGCTAGCTTTCGGCTTCACCCAGTCTGAGGTACACATCCGGCTGACCCGGCAGTAACAATCGCAGAGGTGCTCCCATTACCACCTAGCCGAACGAACGGGAACGTAGGGGTAAGCACAAGAGCCAGGCAACCCAGCTTGGCCAAAACTTAAGTCATATCGATGCATATAATGGTGTATAAAAGGTTCATGCGGAAGTGTCACACATGTTTTGGGCACGAGGCCCGTTTATATAAACTTCTGATAAAGAAGCCCCCAGGTATGATGAGCGCGGGTGGCGCATCAAGTATGTGCGAACAATGCACAGGCAAGCCCCTAAGGGTTTGGGAGAAAAAAGGTAGAGAGAAGGAGAGAAATGCCAGACAGCTAATGTGAAAAATAAAAATAAAAAGGGGACAGAGGAAGGAGATGAACACGGAGTCCGACGCTAGGCGTAGAATCTTCGTAGGCGTGCTGCGTTCCATGGGTTCGGCTCGAGTCGGTTTTCCGAAGCATTCCGCAGGCGGTATGCTCCACCAGTCAGTACTTGGTCGATTATGAAGGGACCCTCCCATTTGGGCTTTAGTTTGTCCTTTTTCTTGTCCGACAGGCGTAGAACTAGTTCGCCAACGTTATAAGTTTTGGCCCGTACATCTCTGCTTTGATATCTTCGAGCCTGGTGTTGATAGAATGCGGAACGGGCTTTTGCCACGTCGCGCTCCTCCTCCAATGCGTCCAAGCTGTCCTGCCGATCGAGCTCGGCTTCTCTTTCTTCGTACATGCGCACTCGAGGTGAGTCATGAATTACGTCGCAGGGCAGGACTGCCTCTGCACCGTATACCATAAAAAATGGTGTGAATCCGGTAGTGCGATTCGGCGTGGTCCGCAGCCCCCAGAGTACGGAGTCAAGCTCCTCTACCTAGTGCGTGTTAGCTTCCTTGAGGGATCGCACTAGTCTGGGTTTGATGCCGCTCATAATGAGACAGTTGGCTCGCTCGACACTTGACCGTTGGTTTGAGGGTGATAGACTGAAGCGTAGTCGAGCTTAATGCCCATGTTTTTGCACCAGATTTGAACTTAATCGGCCGTGAAGTTTGTGCCGTTGTCAGTTATGATGTTGTGGGGGACGCCGTAACGGTGTACAACCCCGGATATGAAGTCTATCATCGGTCCGGATTCGGCCATCTTTACAGGCTTGGCCTCTATCCATTTGGTGAATTTGTCCACCATGACCAGTAGATATTTTTGCTTGTGGGTTCCTCCTTTAAGGGGTCCAACCATGTCAAGCCCCCAGAGCGCAAAAGGCCAGGTGATGGGTATAGTTTGTAGGGCGGTAGGCGGCATGTGGCTTTGGTTAGCGAATAATTGGCAACCGACGCATCGCTGCACTAAGTCCTGAGCGTCTGCCCGGGCCGTCGGCCAATAAAATCCGGTATGGAAGGCCTTGCCCGGGCTGCGGCGTGGTGCCCGCCGAGTCCGGCATGAATTTCAGCCAGAAGGTTTCGCCCTTCCTCTTCAGAGACACACCTTTGAAGGACTCCGGTTGTGCTTTTCTTATAAAGCTCTCCCTCGTGGACTTTATAGGCTTTAGATCGCCGCACTATGCAGCGGGCCTCGTTTTGGTCCTCGGGAAGTTCCTGCCTAGTTAGGTAGGCTAGGAATGGTTCTGTCCACGGGGCAATGACTGCCATTATTGTGTGGGCTGATGGTGTTGCTTCGTTGGCGGAGCCCCCGACTGTGTCAGAATGTTCGGTGAGGGGTAGTGTGGTTGTGTCTGGGCTATTGTTTCCGGACTCTCCCTCCCATGATATGGATGGCTTGAACAGCCTCTCTAGGAAGATGTTGGGAGGGACGGCATCGCGCTTGGCGCCAATGCATGCCAACACGTCTGCTGCCTGGTTATTCTCCCGGGTTATGTGGTGAAATTTGAGCCCCTCAAACCGAGCTGACATCTTTAAGACGGCGTTGCGGTAAGCTGCCATTTTCGGATCCGGTGTCAAAGTCTCCATTTATTTGGGATATCGCAAGGTTTGAATCCCCGCGGACCTCTAGGCGGTGAATGCCCATGGAGACTGCCATCTGGAGACCATGTAGAAGGGCCTCGTATTCGGCTGCGTTGTTGGAGTCCATGTACATTATCTGAAGTACGTATTGGACTGTATCTCCTGTAGGGGACGTCAGAATGACGCCATCCCCCAGGCCAACCAACATTTTGGATCCATCGAAGTGCATGATCTAGTTGGAATATGCGCCGTACTCTTTAGGGAGCTCGGCTTCAATCCATTCAGCGATGAAGTCGGCCAAAACATGCGACTTAATAGCTCGCCGTGGCTTGTAAGTTATGTCGGACGGGAGGAGCTCAATGGCCCATTTGGCAATCCGGCCCATTGCGTCGCGGTTGTTTATAATATCATTAAGAGGTACTTCGGATGCCACTATTATTGAACACTCTTTAAAATAGTGTCGCAGCTTTCGGGATGCCATGAACACTGCGTATGCTATCTTTTGATAGTGCGGGTACCGTGACTTGCATGGGGTTAGGACAGTGGACACGTAGTAAACTGGTTTTTGGAGAGGGAACTTGTGTCCGTCCGTTTCTCGTTCGACAACGAGCACCGCGCTTACAACTTGATGGGTTGCCGCGATGTATAATAGCATTGGTTTGCCCGTGTTGGGCGCGGCCAGGACCGGATTTGTTGCCAATATGGCTTTGATTTCATCGAGTCCGGCTGTAGCGGCATCCGTCCACTCGAAGTGTTCGGTGCATCGCAGGAGGCGATAAAGGGGTAATGCCTTTTCTCCTAAGCGGGAGATAAAGCGGCTTAGAGCCGCCACACATCCAGTCAATTTTTGTATTTGTTTGAGGTCTTTTGGGATATCCAATTGTGACAGAGCTCGGATCTTGGCTGGGTTTGCTTCAATTCCTCTACCGGATATGATGAAGCCCAATAGCTTTCCGGCTGGTACGCCGAAAACGCATTTTTTCGGGTAGAGCTTAATGTCATATGCTCGGAGATTGTCGAATGTGAGCCTCAAGTCGTCTACTAGAGTATCGACGTGTTTGGTTTTGACGACCACGTCATCTACGTACACTTCAACTGTTTTGCCGATCTGGTTGGCCAGACATGTCTGAATCATGCGCTGATATGTTGCGCCGGCGTTTTTGAGCCCGAAGGGCATCGTGTTGAAGCAGAATGGGCCATATGGGGTGATGAATGCCGTTGCAGCTTGGTCTGACTCTGCCATCTTGATTTGGTGGTAGCCAGAGTATGCATCGAGGAAACACAATGAGTCGTGTCCTGCAGTGGTGTCGATGATTTGATCAATTCGGGGGAGGGGGAAGGGATCCTTTGGGCAGGCCTTATTTAGGTCTTTGAAATCGACGCATAGGCGCCAAGATTTGTCCTTCTTTGGTACCATCACCAGGTTTGCTAGCCAGTCCAGATTTTTTATATCTCTGATGAATCCGGCTTCAGTAGTTTTTCTAGCTCCTCTCCCATGGCTTGTCTCTTGGGTTCGGAGAAACGCCGAAGAGTCTGCTTAACGGGCTTAAACCCTTTTAGGATGTTTGGGCTGTGCTCGGCCAGCCTGCGTGGGATTCCTGGCATGTCTGAAGGGTGCCAGGCAAAAATGTCCCAGTTTTCTCGCAGGAATTCTCTGAGTGCGGCGTCTACATCGGGTTTTAGTTGTGCCCCGATGGAGGCCATTTTTGTGGGGTCCGTTGGATGGACTTGGAATTTGACTATTTCGTCCGCTGGTTTAAAAGAGGTGGACTTGGATCTCTTATCTAGTATCACATCGTCCCTGTCCACCGTGGAGCGCAACGAAGTTAGTTCCTCGGCCGCTAGGGCTTTGGATAACGCCTCTAGGGCCAGTGCGGCTGTCTTGTTTTCGGCGCGGAGCGCTGTGTCCGGATCACTAGCAAGAGTGATGATTCCGTTGGGTCCGGGCATTTTGAGCTTCATGTACCCGTAATGGGGTATGGCTTGAAAAACTGTAAATGCTTCTCGCCCTAACAGGGCGTGGTATCCACTGCTGAACGGGGCCACTTGAAATGTGACCTCCTCGGATCTGTAATTATCAGGCCTGCCGAACACCACATCCAGTGTGATTTTCCCTGAACAGCACGCTTCCCGGCTTGGTATTATTCCTCTAAAGGTTGTGTTGCTTCGCTCAATGCGGCTCCAGTCTATTTCCATTTTTTGCAGGGTTTCCTCGTAGATGAGGTTAAGTCCGCTGCCGCCGTCCATGAGTACCTTTGTAAGTCAGAAGCTGTCCACTATCGGACTGAGGACCAATGCGGCTGGTGCTCGGGCTGTCCGGAATTTAGGTTCGTCACTGGCATTAAAGGTAATAGCCGTGTCACTCCATGAGTTTATTATTGCTACTTTGTAGACTTTGGTAAGGCTGCGGAGCGTTCGTTTCCTCACATTGTTTGATGCGAAAGTCTCGAAGACTGTCGACATCATACTGGCGTTTCTGGGGTGGTTCTCTGCGGATTCTGGAGTTAGAAGCTCCTCACCACTTTTGGCCACCTGCCGGAGTATCCAACATGCTCTAAGGTTGTGAGTTGGTGTGACTTCCCCTGAACTATGAATTTTACAGGGTCCATTGAGCCATCCCTCCAGTACGGTCCCATACCCTGTAGAGGGTTTTTGTTTTTTCTTGTTTGGCTCAGGTGCCTGGCGATAATGCGCCCTTTTGTTTCGGACTGGTATTGTATTCAGGGCCAGATTGTCCAAGAATTTAGTTTCGGTTTTCCGAATGCTTTCTGTCGCACAGTACTTTCGTACTATGGATGTCAAGTCGGCGAAGCGTGTAATTTCGCGGCGACTTATGGCGTTGAGGATTCCGATGTCCGTGCAGTTGTTACAGAAGAATGAAATTGCATCTTTATCACGGCAGTCCTTTATCCTGTTCATAACCAGGAGGAATCTGGCCCAGTAGTGGTGTACTGTTTCCCCGGGCTCTTGCCATATTTGGGATAGATCCCTTATATTTGGGTGGGAGGGTGGATTTAAATCTGAAACCTCACCCGATATAGGATTCAGGGGCCAAGAAATTTCCGAATTCGGAAGCTTGTTTTCCTGACATTATTCAATGAATCAGGCCTGCTGCCTGACTTTAGGTTCAGGGCTTGGGCAACATCCTCCCCTCTGCGGGTGTCCGGCTTGGAGGGGTCGGGAATCCGGACACATCTGGTCCTTAGGATGGGCGAAGATTCGCCGCATTGTTCTTCCACCACTTCGACGTGGTGGGTGACCTGGGGAGAGTCGATCTCTCTCTGATCGGGTTTAAGCCCAATCTAGCCGTAATCTATAGCGACTCCCAGGGCGGCGATGCGATCCAAGAGCTCATTTAGGGAAGAGAGCTCCATCGGATCTAACTGCTCGGCAAGTTCCGAGCTGATGTGGAGATTGCTTTCGATGGCCCGAGAGGTCATCGGTGGCGCGGCGGCCGAACAGGTGGTCATCAAAAAACTGCCTAGCCGGAGAGTTTGGCCGACAGCCAAAGCTCCTTTAGCAACAGCGCCGTCTTTAAAGATGGGGTGCGGCATCCTTCCTGACGGTGACGACATAGAGGAACTCTCAAGGAAAGCACCAATGTCAGTGTCAAAACCGGCGGATCTCGGGTAGGGGGTCCCGAACTGTGCGTCTAGGCGGATGGTAACATGAGACAAGGGACACAATGTTTTTACCCAGGTTCAGACCATCTCGATGGAGGTAAAACACTACTCCTGCTTGATTAATATTGATGATATGGGTAGTACAAGAGTGGATCTACCACGAGATCAGAGAGGTTAAACCCTAGAAGCTAGCCTATGGTATGATTGTTGTTTGTCCTACGGACTAAAACCCTCCAGTTTATATAGACATCGGAGAGGGCTAGGGTTACACAGAGTCGGTTACAATGGGAGGAGATCTTCATATCGTATCGCCAGGCTTGCCTTCCATGCCAAGGAAAGTCCCATCCGGACACGGGACGGAGTCTTCAATCTTGTATCTTCATAGTCCGGGAGTCCGGCCAAAGGTCATAGTCCGACCATCCGGACACCCCCTAATCCAGGACTCCCTCACCTCCCCTCGCCCCTCTATTTATAGGAAAGGGGGAAGGGGCCGGCCCCCTCTAGATGAGATCTAGAGGGGGGCAAGGGGAGGGGGCTTGCCCCCCAAGCAAGGGGGGCGCCCCCTTTAGGGTTTCCCCCCCCAACCCTAGGCGCATGGGCCCAAGGGGGGATGCGCCCAGCCCTCCAAGGGCTGGTTTCCTTCCCTCTACGGCCCATGAGGCCCTCCGAGAGAGGTGGCCCCTCCCGGTGGACCCCGGGAACCCCTCCGGTGGCCCCGGTACAATACCGGTATGCCCCCAAACTTTTCCGGTGACCGTATGACAACTTCTCATATATAAATCTTCACCTCCAAACCATTCCGGAACTCCTCATGACGTCTGGGATCTCATCTGGGACTCCAAACAACATTCGGTAATCACATACAAGTCTTCCTAATAACCCTAGCGTCATCGAACCTTAAGTGTGTAGACCCTACGGGTTCGGGAATCAAGTAGACATGACCAAGACAACTCTCCGGCCAATAACCAACAACGGGATCTGGATACCCATGTTGGCTCCCACATGTTCCACGATGATCTCATTGGATGAACCACGATGTCGAGGATTCAAGTAATCCCGTATGCAGTTCCCTTTGTCAATCGGTACGTTACTTGCCCGAGATTCGATCGTCGGTATCCCAATACCTCGTTCAATCTCGTTACCGGCAAGTCACTTTGCACGTTACATAATGCATGATCCCGTGACTAACCACTTAGTCACATTGAGCTCATTATGATGATGCATTACCTAGTGGGCTCAACAATACCTCTCCGTCATACGGAGTGACAAATTCTAGTCTCGATTCATGCCAACCGAACAGACACTTTCGGAGATACCTGCAGTGCACCTTTATAGTCACCCAGTTACGTTGTGACGTTTGGTACACCCAAAGCAGTCCTACGGTATCCGGGAGTTACACAATCTCATCATCTAAGGAGCTGATACATGACATTAGAAAAGCTTTAGCAAACGAACTACACGATCTTGTGCTATGCTTAGGATTGGGTCTTGTCCATCACATCATTCTCCTAATGATGTGATCCCGTTATCAATGACATCCAGTGTCCATAGTTAGGAAACCATGACCATCTGTTGATCAATGATCTAGTCAACTAGAGGCTCACTAGGGACATGTTATGGTCTATGTATTCACACATGTATCACGGTTTCCGGTTAATACAATTATAGCATGAACAATAGACAATTATCATGAACAAGGAAATATAATAATAATCATTTTAGTATTGCCTCTAGGGCATATTTCCAACAGTCTCCCACTTGCACTAGAGTCAATAATCTAGTTACACAGTGATGAATCAAACACCCATAGAGTTCTGGTGTTGATCATGTTTTGCTCGCGGAAGAGGCTTAGTCAACGGATCTGCGACATTCAGATCCGTATGCACTTTGCAAATATCTATGTCTCCATCTTGAACATTTTCATGAATGGAGTTGAAGTGATGCTTGATGTGCCTAGTATTCTTGTGAAACCTGGGCTCCTTGGCAAGGGCAATAGCTCCAGTGTTGTCACAGAAGAGAGTGATCGGCCCCGGCGCATTGGGAATAACTCCTAGGTCGGTGATGAACTCCTTCATCCAGATTGCTTCATGCGCTGCCTCCGAGGCTGCCATGTACTCTGCTTCACATGTAGATCCTGCCATGATGCTTTGCTTGCTGCTGCACCAGCTTACCGCCCCACCATTCAAAATATACACGTATCCGGTTTGTGACTTGGAGTCATCCAGATCTGTGTCGAAGCTAGCATCGACGTAACCCTTTACGACGAGCTCTTCGTCACCTCCATAAATGAGAAACATATCCTTAGTCCTTTTCAGGTACTTCAGGATATTCTTGACCGCTGTCCAGTGTTCCATGTCGGGATTACTTTGGTATCTTGCAACCAAACTTACGGCAAGGTTTACGTCGGGTCTGGTACATAGCATGGCATACATAATAGACCCTATGGCCAAGGCATAGGGGATGACACTCATCTTTTCTTTATCTTCTGCCGTGGTCGGGGATTGAGCCGAGCTCAATTTCACACCTTGCAACACAGGCAAGAACCCCTTCTTGGACTGATCCATATTGAACTTCTTCAATATCTTGTCAAGGTATGTGCTTTGTGAAAGACCTTTGAGGCGTCTCAATCTATCTCTATAGATCTTGATGCCTAATATATAAGCAACTTCTCCAAGGTCCTTCATTGAAAAACACTTATTCAAGCAGGCCTTTATGTTGTCCAAAAGTTCTATATCATTTTCCATCAAAAGTATGTCATCCACATATAATATGAGAAATGCTACAGAGCTCCCACTCACTTTCTTGTAAACGTAGGCTTCTCCATAAGTCTGCATAAACCCAAAAGCTTTCATCATCTCATCAAAGCGAATGTTCCAACTCCAAGATGCTTGCACCAGCCCATAGATGAATCGCTGGAGCTTGCATACCTTGTTAACATTCTTAGGATTGACAAAACCTTCCGGCTGCATCATATACAATTCTTCCTTAAGATAGCCGTTAAGGAATGCCATTTTGACGTCCATTTGCCATATCTCATAATCAAAGTATGCGGCAATTGCTAACATGATTCGGACGGACTTCAGCTTCTCTACAGGAGAGAAAGTCTCGTCGTAGTCAACCCCTTGAACTTGTCGATAACCCTTAGCGACAAGTCGAGCCTTATAGATGGTAACATTACCATCCGCATCCGTCTTCTTCTTAAAGATCCATTTGTTTTCTATCGCTCGCCGATCATCGGGCAAGTCTGTCAAAGTCCATACTTTGTTTTCATACATGGATCCTATCTCGGATTGCATGGCTTCAAGCCATTTGTTGGAATCTGGGTCCACCATCGCTTCTTCATAGTTCGAAGGTTCACCATTATCTAACAACATGATTTCCAGGACAGGGTTGCCATACCATTCTGGTGTGGAACGTATCCTTGTGTACCTATGAAGTTTAGTAGTAACTTGATCCTAAGTACCTTGATCATCATCATTAACTTCCTCTCTAGTCGGTGCAGGCACCACAGGAACATCTTCCTGAGCTGCGCTACTTACCGGTTCAAGAGATAGTACTTCATCAAGTTCCACCTTCCTCCCACTTACTTCTTTTGAGAGAAACACTTTCTCCAGAAAGGACCCATTCTTGGCAACAAAGATCTTGCCTTCAGATCTGAGGTAGAAGTTATACCCAATGGTTTCCTTAGGGTATCCTATGAAGACGCATTTTTTCGACTTGGGTTCGAGCTTTTCAGGTTAAAGTTTCTTGACATAAGCATCGCATCCCCAAACTTTTAGAAACGACAGCTTAGGTTTCTTTCCAAACCATAATTCATACGGTGTCGTCTCAACGGATTTAGACGGTGCCCTATTTGAAGTGAATGTAGCTGTCTCTAAAGCGTATCCCCAAAATGATAGCGGTAAATCGGTAAGAGACATCATAGACTGCACCATATCCAATAGAGTGCGATTACGACGTTCAGACACACCGTTACGCTGAGGTGTTCCAGGCGGCATGAGTTGTGAAACAATTCCACATTTCCTTAAGTGCGTACCAAACTCATGACTTAAATATTCTCCCCCACGATCTAATTGTAAGAACTTTATTTTTCTGTCACGTTGATTCTCTACCTCATTCTGAAATTCCTTGAACTTTTCAAAGGTCTTAGACTTGTGTTTCATTAAGTAGACATACCCATATCTACTTAAGTCATCAGTGAGGGTGAGAACATAACGATAGCCACCCGAGCCTCAACGCTCATTGGACCGCACACATCAGTATGTATAATTTCCAATAAGTTGGTTGCTCGCTCAATTGTTCCAGAGAACAGAGTCTTGGTCAATTTGCCCATGAGGCATGGTTCGCACGTGTCAAATGATTTGAAATCAAGAGACTCCCAAAGTCCATCTGCATGGAGCTTCTTCATGCGTTTGACACCAATGTGACCAAGGCGGCAGTGCCACAGATATGTGGGACTATCATTATCAATCTTACATCTTTTGGTATTCACACTATAAATATGTGTAACATCACGTTCAAGATTCATTAAGAATAAACCATTAACCAGCGGGGCATGACCATAAAACATATCTCTCATATAAATAGAACAACCATTATTCTCGGATTTAAATGAGTAGCCATCTCGTATTAAACGAGATCCAGATACAATGTTCATGCTCAAAGCTGGCACTAAATAACAATTGTTGAGGTTTAAAACTAATCCCGTAGGTAAATGTAGAGGAAGCATGCCGACGGCGATCATATCAACCTTGGAACCATTCCTGACGCGCATCCTCACCTCGTCCTTCGCCAGTCTCCGCTTATTCCGCAGCTCCTATTTTGAGTTACAAATATGAGCAACCGCACCGGTATCAAATACCCAGGAGCTACTATGAGCACTGGTAAGGTACACATCAATAACATGTATATCACATATACATTTTGTGTTTTTGGCCTTCTTATCCGCTAAGTACTTGGGGCAGTTCTGCTTCCAGTGTCCGTTCCCCTTGCAATAAAAGCACTCATTCTCAGGTTTGGGTCCGTGCTTTGGCTTCTTCCCGGGAACTGGCTTACCGGGCGCGGCAAATCCCTTGTCGTCCTTCTTGAAGTTCTTCTTACCCTTGCCTTTCTTGAAACTAGTGGTTTTATTGACCATTAACACTTGATGTTCCTTTTTGATTTCTACCTCCGCTGATTTCAGCATTGAAAATACCTCAGGAATGGTTTTCACCATACCCTTCATATTGTAGTTCATCACGAAGCTCTTGTAGCTAGGTGGGAGCGACTGAAGGATTCTGTCAATGACCGCCTCATCTGGGAGGTTAATGTCCAAATGGGACAAGCGGTTGTGCAACCCAGACATTTTGAGTATGTGCTCGCTGACAGAACTATTTTCCTCCATCTTACAACTGTAGAACTTGTCAGAGACTTCATATCTCTCGACCCGGACATGAGCTTGGAAAACCATTTTTAGCTCTTGGAACATCTCATATGCTCCGTGCTGCTCAAATCGCTTTTGGAGCCCCGGTTCTAAGCTGTAAAGCATGCCGCACTGAACGAGGGAGTAATCATCAACACGCGACTGCCAAGCGTTCATAATGTCTTGGTTCGCTGGGACGGGTGCTTCACCTAGCGGTTCTTCTAGGACATATGCTTTCTTGGCAGCTATGAGGATGATCCTCAGTTTCTGGACCCAGTCCGTATAGTTTCTACCATCATATTTCAGCTTGGTTTTCTCTAGGAACGCGTTGAAGTTGAGGTTGACATGAGCATGGGCCATTTGATCTATAAGACATTTTGCAAAAGTTTTAGACTAAGTTCATGATAATTAAGTTCATATTAATCAAATTATTTAATGAACTCCCACTCAGATAGACATCCCTCTAGTCATCTAAGTGATACATGATCCGAGTCAACTAGGCCGTGTCCGATCATCACGTGAGACGGACTAGTCATCATCGGTGAACATCTTCATGTTGATCGTATCTTCTATACGACTCATGTTCGACCTTTCGGTCTCTTGTGTTCCGAGGCCATGTCTGTACATGCTACGCTCGTCAAGTCAACCTAAGTGTTTTGCATGTGTAAATCTGGCTTACACCCGTTGTATGTGAACGTTAGAATCTATCACACCCGATCATCACGTGGTGCTTCAAAGCAACAAACTTTCACAATGGCGCACAGTTAGGGGAAACACTTTCTTGAAATTATTATGAGGGATCATCTTATTTACTACCATCATTCTAAGCAAATAAGATGCAAAAACATGATAAACATCACATGCAATCAAATAGTGACATGATATGGCCAATATCATTTTGCTCCTTTGATCTCCATCTTTGGGGCGCCATGATCATCATCGTCACCGGCATGACACCATGATCTCCATCATCATGATCTCCATCATCGTGTCTACATGAAGTTGTCTCGCCAACTAATACTTCTACTACTATGGCTAACGGTTTAGCAAAGAAGTAAAGTAATTACATGGCATTATTTAGTGACACGCAGGTCATACAATAAATAAAGACAACTCCTATGGCTCCTGCCGGTTGTCATACTCATCGACATGCAAGTCGTGATTCCTATAACAAGAACATGATCAATCTCATACATCACATATATTTCATTCATCACATCCTTTTTGGCCATATCACATCACAAGGCATATGCTGCAAAAACAAGTTAGACGTCCTCTAATTGTTGTTGCATGTTTTTACGTGGCTGCTATAGGGTTCTAGCAAGAACGTTTCTTACCTACGCCAAAACCACAACGTGATATGCCAATTTCTATTTACCCTTCATAACGACCCTTTTCATCAAATCTGATCCGACTAAGGTGGGAGAGACAGACACCCGCTAGCCACCTTATGCAACTAGTGCATGTCAGTCGGTGGAACCTGTCTCACGTAAGTGTACGTGTAAGGTCGGTCCAGGCCGCTTCATCCCACGACGCCGCCGAAACAAGATAAGACTAGTAGTGGCAAGTAAATTGACAAAATCTACGCCCACAACAAAATTGTGTTCTACTCGTGCATAGAAACTACGCATAAACCTAGATCATGATGCCACTGTTGGTGATCGTTACAGAAAATAAAAATTTTCTACGCATCACCAAGATGAATCTATGGAGAAACTAGCAATGAGAGAGAGGGGAGTGCATCTTCATACCCTTGAAGACCGCAAGACGGAAGTGTTGCAAGAACGCAGATGAGGGAGTCGTACTCGAAGCGATTCAGATCGCGGTGGATTCCGATCTTAGCGCCGAACAACGGCACCTCCGCATTCAACACACGTGCAGCCCGGTGACGTCTCCCGCACCTTGATCCAGCAAGGAGGAGGGAGAGGTTGAGGAAGAGGGGCTCCAACAGCAGCACAACGGTGTGGTGGTGAAGGAGTGGCAGTACTCCGGTAGGGCTTCGCCAAGCTCTTGTGGAGGAGGAGAGGTGCTGGGGAGGCGAGGGGTTGCACCTTGGATGTGGTGCTGCAGCCCTCCCCTCGCCCCTCTATTTATAGGAGAAGGGGGAAGGGGGCCGGCCCCCTCTAGATGAGATCTAGAGAGTGTGCGGCGGCCAAGGGGAGGGAGCTTGCCCCCCAAGCAAGGGGGGCGCCCCCTTTAGGGTCCTCCCCCCAACCCTAGGCGCATGGGCCTAAGGGGGGATGCGACCAGCCCTCCAAGGGTTGGTTCCCTTCCCTCTACGGCCCATGAGGCCCTCCAAGAGAGGTGGCCCCTCCCGGTGGACCCTCGGAACCCCTCCGATGGCCCCGGTACAATACCGGTATGCCCCCAAACTTTTCCGGTGACCGTATGACAACTTCCCATATATAAATCTTCACCTCCAGACCATTCTGGAACTCCTCGTGACGTCCGGGATCTCATCCGGGACTCCGAACAACATTCTTTAATCACATACAAGTCTTCCTAATAACCCTAGCATTATCGAACCTTAAGTGTGTAGACCCTACGGGTTCAGGAATCAAGCAGACATGACCGAGACAGCTCTCCAGCCAATAACCAATAGCAGGATCTGGATACCCATGTTAGCTCCCACATGTTCCATGATGATCTCATTGGATGAACCACGATGATGAGGATTCAAGTAATCATGTATGCAGTTCCCTTTGTCAATCGGTATGTTACTTGCCCGAGATTCGTCGGTATCCCAATACCTCATTCAATCTCGTTACCGGCAAGTCACTTTACTCGTTACATAATGCATGAACCGTGACTAACCACTTAGTCACATTGAGCTCATTATGATGATGCATTACCAAGTGGGCCCAGAGATACCTCTCCATCATACGGAGTGACAAATTCCAGTCTCGATTCGTGCCAACCCAACAGACACTTTCGGAGATACCTGCAGTGCACCTTTATAGTCACCCAGTTACGTTGTGACGTTTGGTACACCCAAAGCACTCCTACGGTATCCGGGAGTTACACAATCTAATGGTCTAAGGAACTGATACTTGACATTAGAAAAGCTTTAGCAAACGAACTACACGATCTTGTGCTATGCTTAGGATTGGGTCTTGTCCATCACATCATTCTCCTAATGATGTGATCCCGTTACAATGACATCCAATGTCCATAGTCAGGAAACCATGACCATCTGTTCATCAACGAGCTAGTCAACTAGAGGCTCGCTAGGGACATGTTATGGTCTATGTATTCACACATGTATCACGGTTTCCGGTTAATACAATTATAGCATGAACAATAGACAATTATCATGAACAAGGAAATATAATAATAATCAGTTTATTATTGCCTCTAGGGAATAGTTCCAACAAAAAATTATATAGGAGCGAATAAAATAATGTGCACACGGTTAGAAAGAAAATACTGTGCACACGGTTAGTGTGCGATGAAAAAAGAAAACAGACGGTTCTTTGACGTGAAACGTTTGCGATGCCTTTCGGACGCACACACGTTTTCGTCTCATATGCATGTGCGATTCATGGTAATACGGCAAATGTTTCAAACCAATGTGCGTGTGTGATAGGAATACCAATGGCACACAGTTACGAAAATGTACACGTTGGCGTTAGTAGAGGCACTGCACACATTTTACATTCTTGAACCGTGTGCAATAACATACCTATCACAAATATGTCGGCAAATTAAATGTTGATGTCCACCTTTTTCACATGACTATAGTGGCCTAATCGTTTGGGATGTACATAAGAACGGAAACGTACTCCTTGGATTGACTGTGTGTGATATACATACGAACGGAAATGTTTTTTTGGGATTCACCGTGTGGGATGTACATACGAATGGAAACAATTGGGTTTCCATGCCTCGCCCGATTGCACACGAGCCATCTTGTGTGCCAGGAGGGCCTATCCCCGACGTTTTCTGGGTCATGTGGGAAGGACCCCCCTATCGCCCACACTCACTTGGCGACTGTTCCAAATGTTGTCGCGAAAAGGGGTTTAAAACCGTTTGTATAGCACCGACGTGTACCAGTGCCATAGACACATACCTAACCCCACATAGAACTCTCACATAGACCACGGGTTCATACACAAAGCGTAATGGACAATGCTTACCATACCATGAGATCACTTGATCCCACTTGTTACATCTTCTATGCTTTGTGTGTCGATCAACTTGAATCACTCTTTGTACATAGTCTTGATCAACCTTGAATATTTCCAACTCTCTCCATTAAGATGATGTCTTGAAGGTAAACATGAATGTTCACACAATCTTCTTCTTCAAGACATGCTTGCAATAAGCTCAACTCACACATGAATAATCTTTGGATAAATCCGTAATAGCACCTTGGTCAACACATAAACTCCTTGAAACCACACATGGACTTCAAGAAAAACCTATGAACAAATCCTTCAAATATAGCTCAAGGCAACCATTAGTCCATAGAGAATGTCATCAATTACCAAAACCAAACATGGGGCACCACATGTCCTTTCACCCAGCACTTCATCTCTCCCCTATGGCTGCCGCAACTGCTCATACGCACCAGAGGGTCGCTGACCGCCGCTCCTTGTCTCTGATGTTCCTCCTCTCATCGGCCCCGCCACACAGGAGGTTCGCCGACCTATGCTCCTTCCCTTTGTTGTGCCTCCTATCAGCTGCCCTCCCATGCCGGAGGGTCGGGACTGTTGTTCCTCCTCTCAGCCGCCCATCGCACCGAAGGGCCGCAGCTGTTTTTCCCCCTCTTAACCGCCCTAGCGCACCGGGGGGTTGCAACCACCGTTTCTCCTCTCAAGCGCCCCACCCATTGTTGACCCCGACCCCCAGTCCTCTTACAACCGCACCCGCCGCCGAACCCCTCTAATCGACCCGCCCCGCCTCTCCTTAGGTGCAGTTTGCAGTCCACCGCCAGTCGATTCTCCACCCGACAGAGGCCACGCCCCCGATGCCCGCCAACTCTCCGGTCGGCAGAGGCCACACACCGAAACGCTTGTTGGCCCGGGGTTGCTGATTGTCGATGCTGACGCCTACTGCTCCACATCACGCCCTTAGGTTGCTGGCTGCTCCCAACACCAATGTCGTCTGCCGATCTCGAATTCATTCCCATGAGATACCTTATTTTCTCTTTTTTTGTCCATCCCTACAAAATTTAGTACAAGATTGTGCAAATATTTGCAGCTGAGACATGTAAATCTATTTGAGAAAAATAATAATGCCATCGACAATTGTTCTGCACAATGCCTCTCAGTTCAGGCAAATTATCTGTGTTTTGTGCAATATTTTGATGTTGTTCTATTCAATTTGTTTGCGCATTTTCATACAACCTCTATTTCACTACATATATTCAATTAGAAATTCCTGAAACAATTTAATAAGGCTACAAAGTGAAAGTACTATTTGAGAAAATTGCAATATGTACTCATTTCTTATATCTAGAAATGAAGTAAACATTGGCTTCTGACATGGTACTAGCTGACGATAATTTCACTACCATAGTTGCTGCAGTTGGTGAAGAAAGATCTGTTTACAACAACATGAAAGCTAACATATGGTTTGTGCACTGAGAGCCTTGCTCCCACTTCCCATTGGAAGTTTTGTGGTTGCTTGCTTGCATTTGTTGTACTGGTTCTATATGACTTGCTAAAGTTGATGTTCCTGAGTTGAAAATTATTGCATGATTGGTACTTGGTAGGAGCTAGGGCCCTACCGGGTCTTGGCCGGAGATTGTATGGGAAGATGGAGGCTGGCAAGGGCGTGAGCACGGTGGCCGGCGCGAGGGCACCGTCATGCATGGGAGAGGAGGCGGCGGTGATGGAAGAGAGGCGGCTAGATTTAGGGTTCCGGCTCCTCAGGGAGCCAGGCAATAGAATATGTCTTATTGCTTAATTCCAAAAGGTTGTCTTACAACTGTTTATATAATCTTGATGCTAATAAAAATAAGATAACTTGGGCTAAGCCCCTAACTAAACGCTCCCATTGGGCCTCCTCCGGCTATAAGTGACGCCGGTCATAACATCTCTCCCCGCCTGCGCAGACAGCTCGTCGTTGAGCTGGAAGTCTGGAAAGTGTTGGCGGAACTCATCAAGCTGCTCCCAAGTAGCGTCCTCCTCTGGAAGGCCTTGCCACTGGATCAACAAGTGCCACACCTCGTGGCGCTACTAAACTTGCAACACCTTCACCGGTCCTAGAAGAAGGCGACCGTCGGAGGTTGGAGGAAGCACCGGCGTGGTCTCCGGCGGGTCCCCACGGATGGGCATCAGCAACCCCACATGGAATACGTCATGGATGCGGGCACCGGCCGGAAGCTGAAGGTGGTAGGCCATCTATCCGATGCGCTCCAGGACAGAAAATGGCCTGACATAGCGAGGACCCAGCTTGCGCTTCGTGCGTGGGTCGAGGGACTGTGTGGAGCGGTGAAGGAGGTGCAACCACACCCAGTCGGCCACCGCGAACTCCGCCACACGGTGGTGGGCATCGTAGTAGTGCTTGGACAACTGCTGGGCCTGTAGAAGTCACTGGCGCACCTCCACAAGCATCTCATCTCGACTGCAAAGAAGGTTGCCAGCCGCCTCCGTCCTCACCGTCTCGGGATCAACCGGAAGAATGGGCGGGGGCGGGCGGCCATAGACCACCTCAAAGGGCGTGGCGCGCACGGCGGAGTGGTATGAAGTGTTGTAGCAGTACTCCACACATGTGAGCCAGTCCACCCAAGCCCGAGGACGATCACCTGTAAGACAACGCAAATACATGGCAATCACCTTCGTGCCGGATCACGGCGACCTCTATCACCGGGTTCTGCTGCTGGCACACTCGGCCGGCCACGAGGGTGTGCAGAAGACCCTCCATCGTGTCCGCACCGATTTCTACATCCCCGGTGATCGGGCCCTGGTCCGGGACTTGGTGCGGTATTGTGTTACGTGCCAGCGTTACAAGATGGAGACATTGCACCCGGCTAGGCTGCTACAGCCCTTGGAGGTGCCCTCTCAGGTTTGGGCCGATATCTCCATGGACTTCATCGAGGGCCTCCCCAAGGTGTGCAGAATTTCCATCATCCTCACAGTGGTCGATCGCTTCTCTGAGTACGGTCACTTCATCGCGCTCGAACATCCCTACAGGAGAGCGAAGGAGGGCCCCGAGCGGATGCAGAGAGCCACCTCGTCGGAGTCGTCATTGTCTACGTCGTGGTCGGCGTCGCGGTGGGACAGGGCATCGGCCACAGTGTTAAGACGGCATGAATGATACTCGACAGTGAAGTCGAAGCCAAAGAGCTTGCTGATCCACTGGTGCTGCGGCACAGTGGATAGCCTCTGGTCCAATAAGAACTTGAGGTTGTAGTGATCCGTGTGAATATGCAACGGCTGCCCCCAAAGTTATGGCCGCCAATGGCGCACGGCCTACACCAAGCCGGTGAACTCCCGCTCATAGGCTGCAAGCTCCTGATGGCGCGCGGTGAAAGGCCTATTGAAGAACACAACCGGCCCATCGCCCTGATGAAGGACGACGCCGAACCCCACACCGGAGGTGTCGCAGTCCACCATGAACGGTCGGTCAAAGTCAGGCATCTGGAGGACGGGACCCGTCGTGAGGGCCCGCTTCAGGGCCTCGAACGCCTCAGTTGAAGGAAATATGCCCCAGAGGCAATAATAAAATTATTATTTATATTTCCTTATATCATACTAAATGTTTATTATTCATGCTAGAATTGTATTAACCGGAAACTTAGTACATGTGTGAATACATACACAAAACATAGTGTCCCTAGTATGCCTCAACTAGACTAGCTCGTTAATCAAAAATGGTTATGTTTCCTAACCATGGACATGTGTTGTCATTTAATAAACGGGGTCACATCATTAGAGAATGATGTGATGGACAAGACCCATCCGTTAGCTTAGCATTATGATCGTTACAGTTTTATTGCTACTGCTTCCTTCATGACTTATACATGTTCCTCTGACTATGAGAATATGC
Organism: Triticum dicoccoides; assembly: GCF_002162155.2. Classification (NCBI taxonomy): domain Eukaryota; kingdom Viridiplantae; phylum Streptophyta; class Magnoliopsida; order Poales; family Poaceae; genus Triticum; species Triticum dicoccoides. The sequence goes on along the minus strand of NC_041381.1, from coordinate 402,652,814 downwards.
AACCCCCGAATATCGGAGGAACACCTTGTGTGCTATCAAACGTCACAACGTAACTGGGTCATTATAAAGATGCTCTATAGGTGTCTACGAAGGTGTTTGTTGGGTTGGCATAAATCAAGATTAGGATTTGTCACTCCGTATATCGGAGAGGTATCTCTGGGCCCTCTCGGTAATGCTCATCACTGTAAGCCTTGCAAGTGATGTTGCTTGAAGCTTGCTACGTCTTGAGCTAGCGTTGGTTTTCCCTGAAGAGGAGAGGGTGATGCAGCAAAGTGTAGCGTAAGTATTTCCCTCAGTTTTGAGAACCAAGGTATCAATCCAGTAGGAGGCTCCTCAAAACTCCCACGCACCTACACAAACAAACTGAGAACTCGCAACCAACGAAATAAAGGGGTTGTCAATCCCTTCACGGTCACTTACAAAAGTGAAATCTGATAGAGATAGTATGATAAGATAAATATATTTTTGGTATTTTATAATATAGATGTAGAAAATAAAGATGCAAATAAAAGTAGATTGAAAGCAAATATGATAAGAGATAGACCCGGGGGCCATAGGTTTCACTAGAGGCTTCTCTCGAGATAGCATAAGTATTACGGTGGGTGAACAAATTACTGTCGAGCAATTGATAGAAAAGCGAATAATTATGACGTTATCTAAGCATGATCATGTATATAGGCATCATCTCCATAACAAGTAGACCGACTCCTGCATGCATCTACTACTATTACTCCACACATCGACCGACTCCTGCCTGCATCTAGAGTATTAAGTTCATAAGAACAGAGCAACGCATTAAGCAAGATGACATGATGTAGAGGGATAAACTCATGCAATATGATATAAACCCCATCTTGTTATCCTCGATGGCAACAATACAATACGTGTCTTGCAACCCTTTCTGTCACTGGGTAAGATCACCGCAAGATTGAACCCAAAGCCAAACACTTCTCCCATGGCAAGAAAGATCAATCTAGTAGGCCAAACCAAACTGATAATTCGAAGAGACTTGTAAAGATAACTCAATCATACATAAAAGAATTCAGAGAAGATTCCAATATTATTCATAGATAAACTTGATCATAAACCCACAATTCATCGGATCTCGACAAACACACCGCAAAAAGAGATTACATCGAATAGATCTCCACAAGAGAGGGGGAGAACATTGTATTGAGATCCAAAAAGAGAGAATAAGCCATCTAGCTAATAACTATGGACATGTAGGTCTGTGGTAAACTACTCACAACTCATCGGAGAGGCTATGGTGTTGATGTAGAAGCCCTCCGTGATCGATTCCCCCTCCGACAGAGTGTCGGCGAAGGCTCCAAGATGGGATCTCGTGGATACAGAAGGTTACGGCAGTGGAAAATGTGTTTCGTGGTGCTCCTAGATGTTTTCGGGGTCCGTGGACATATATAGGAGGAAGAAGTACGTCGATGGATGCCCGAGGGGCCCACGAGATAGGGGCGCGCCTTATGGGGGGGCACCCTCCTATCTCGTGGGGCCCTCAGAGGTTTCTTGACTTGCACTCCAGGCTCTCCGGATCAGATTTGTTCCAAAAATAACGCTCCCAAAGGTTTCATTCCGTTTGGTCTCCGTTTGATATTCCTTTTCTTCGAAATACTGAAATAGGCAAAAGAACAGCAATATGGGCTGGGCCTCCGGTTAGTAGGTTAGTCCCAAAAATGATATAAATGTGTAGAATAAAGCCCATAAAATCCAAAAGGGGTAATATAATAGCATGGAACAATCAAAAATTATAGATACGTTGGAGACGTACCAAGCATCCCCAAGCTTAATTCCTGCTCGTCCTCGAGTAGGTAAATGATAAAAAGAGAATTTTTGATGTGGAATGCTACCTAGCATAATTCTTAATGTAATTTTATTTCATTGTGGCATGAATGTTCAGATCCAAATAATACAAAATAAAAGTTTATAAAGACATAAGAAATAGTAATACTTCAAGCATACTAATCAAGGTAATCATGTCTTCTCAAAATAACATGGCTAAAGAAAGTTATCCCTACAAAATCATATAGTCTGGCTATTGCTCTATCTTCATCACACAAAGTATTTAATCATGCACAACCCCGATGACGATCCAAGCAATTGTTTCATACTTTAATAATCTCAAACTCTTTCAACTTTCATGTAATACATGAGCGTGAGCCATGGACATAGCACTATATGTGGAATAGAATGGTGGTTGTGGAGAAGACAAAAAGGAGAAGATAGTCTCACATCAACTAGGCGTATCAACGGACTATGGAGATGCCCATTAATAGATATCAATGTGAGTGAGTAGGGATTGCCATGCAACGGGTGCACTAAAGCAATAAATATATGAAAGCTCAACAAAAGAAACTAAGTGGGTGTGCATCCAACTCGCTTGCTCACGAAGACCTAGGGCACTTTTGATGAAGCCCATCATTGGAATATACAAGCCAAGTTCTATAATGAAACATTCCCACTAGTATATGAAAGTGACAACATATGAGACTCTCTATCATGAAGATCATGGTGCTATTTTGAAGCACAAGTGTGGAAAAAGAGATAGTAGCATTGTCCCTTCTCTCTTTTTCTCTCATTTTATTTTTTTTCTTTTTCTTTTTCTCTTTTTTTTCTTTCTTTGGCCTTTCCCTTTTTTTTCTTTTTGGCCTTTCTCTTTTTTTCTCTTTTCTTTTTTTTTCTTTTTGTAAAGTCCGAATTATCATCCCGACTTGTGAGGGAATCATAGCCTTCATCATCCTTTCCTCACGAGGACAATGCTCTAATAATGAAGATCATCACACTTTTATGGATTTACAACTCAAAGCTAGAACAAAATATGACTCTATATGAATGCCTCCGGTGGTGTACCGGGATATGCAATGACTCAAGAGTGACATGTATGAAAATTATGAAGGTGGCCTTGCCACAAATACGATGTCAACTACATGATCATGCAAAGAGCAATATGACAAAAGTAATGTGTGTCATATGAACGGAACGGTGGAAAGTTGCATGGTAATATATCTCGGAATGGCTATGGAAATGCCATAATAGGTAGGTATGGTGGCTGTTTTGAGGAAGGAGTATGGTGGGTATATGGTACCGGCGAAAATTGTGCGGCACAAGAGAGGCTAGCAATGGTGGAAGGGTGAAAGGGTGTGTATAATCCATGGACTCAACATTAATCAAAAGAACTCACATACTTGTTGCAAAAATTTAGAAGTCATCAAAAATCAAAGCACTACGTGCATGCTCCTAGGGGGATAGATTGGTAGGAAAAGACCATCGCTCGTCCCCGACTGCCACTCATAAGGAAGACAATCAATAAATAAAATTGTGCTCCAACTTCATCACAAAGCGGTTCACCATACGTGCATGCTACGGGAATCACAAACTTTAACACAAGCGTTCTTCATAATCACCCAACTAGCAAGACTTTAATATTACTACCTCCATATCTCAAAACAATTATCAAGTATCAAGTTGATCATAGCATCCAATTCACTTCCTATGATAGTTTTTATTATACCCAACTTGGATGCTCATCATTCTAGGACCAACTTTGTAACAATAGCAAATACCATGCTGTTCTAAAAGACTCTAAAAATGGTATAAGTGAAGCATGAGAGACTAGCAATTTCTTAAAAATTAAGACACCACCGTCGTGCTCTAAAAGATATAAGTGAAGCACTAGAGCAAAAACTATCAAACTCAAAAGATATAAGTGAAGCACATAGAGTATTCTAGCAAATTCTAATCAAATAGGCTTCTCCCAAAAGGTGTGTTACATCAAGTATGATTGTGGTAAATTAACAAGCAAAGACTAATATAATACACGACGCTCCAAGCAAAACACATATCATGTGGCGAATAAAAATATAGCTCCAAGTAAAGTTACCAATGAACGAAGACGAAAGAGGGGATGCCTTCCCGGGGCATCCGCAAGCTTAGGCTTTTTGATACTCTTGAATATCTTGGGGTTCCATGGTAATCCCCAAGCTTAGGCTCTTGCCACCATTTATTCCATAGTCCATAAAGGCTTTACCCAAAACTTGAAAACTTCACAACACAATACTCAACATGAAATCTTAAAAGCTCCGTTGGTGAAAGAAAACAAAACCACCACATAAGGTACTGAAATGAACTTATTCTTTATTTATTTTGGTGTTAAACCTACTGTATTCCAACTTCCTTATGGTTCATAAGCTAATTTATTAGCCATAGATGCATTGAAATAAGCAAACAACACACGAAAAACAGAATCTGTCAAAAACAGAACAGTCTGTAGCAATCTGTAACTAACGCAAACTTCTGGAACTCTAAAAATCCTACCAAATAGTACGTACTGGAAAATTTGTCTATTGATCAGCAGCAAAAAGAATCAATGCAAAAGCATGTTTCTGTGATTTATTGATTTTTTCTCGTGAGCGCAAAGTTTCTGTTTTTCAGCAGAATCAAATCAACTATCATCATAGTTTATCCTATAGGTTCTACTTGGCACAAACACTAATTAAAAGATAAAAACACATCTAAACAGAGAGTAGATGCAAGATTTATTCCTAACCAGGAGCAAAAACAAAAAAAACATAAAAAAAATTGGGTTGCCTCCAAACTAGCGCTATCGTTTAACGCCTCTAGCTAGGCATAAAAGCAAGGATAGATCTAACTAGTGCCATATTTGGCACTTGATTCATAAGTAGCACGCATGATAGATTCATAAGGTAATTTAACTTTCTTTCTTGGAAAGTTCTCCATGCCTTTCTTTAAAGGAAATTGGAATCTAATGTTCCCTTCCTTCATATCAATTATCGCACCAATCGTTCTAAGGAAAGGTCTAACAAGAATAATAGGGCAAGAAAGATTGCAATCTATATCAAGAACGATAAAATCTACGGGCTCCAAATTTCTATTTGCAACAATAAGAACATCATTTATCCTTCCCATAGGCTTTTTAATGGTGGAATCCGCAAGGTGCAAATTTAAAGAGCAATCATTAAGATCATGGAAACCTAGAATATCACATAAAGTTTTTGGAATCATGGAAACACTAGCACCAAAATCACACAAAGAAAAACACTCATAATCTTTAATTTTAATCTTTATAGTAGGTTCCCACTCATCATTAAATTTTCTAGGTATAAAAACTTCCAGATTCAGTTTTTCATCATAAGATTGCAACTAGGCATCAACGATATGTTTGGTAAAAGCTTTATTTTGATTATAAGCATGAGGAGAATTAACAACGGATTGCAACAAGGAAATACAACCTTTTAAAGAGCAATTATCATAATCAAATTCCTTGAAATCCGAGATAGTAGGTTCAATAGTAGAAGTTGAAGATTCTCCAATCTCTCTTTTACCAAATTTAACATCATGATCTAAAGATTCCAAATTTTTGGGACGCCTTCTAGGAAAAGTTGATTCATAATCACTCCCATAATCATCAAAATTCATCTTGCAAAACATAGATCTAACCGGAGACGCATTAATAACTTTGAGATCTTCATAATTATTTTCATGTAGACTAGAAGAACACTCTTTTATAAAGCTTTATTTTTTAGCACGCAATCTAGTGGTTCTTTCCTTGCACTCGTCAATGGAGACTCTCATTAATTTGAGAGACTCATTGATATCATGCTTAGGAGAAGAAGATCCAAGTTTAAGAGAATTAACATCAAGCGAAAGTCTATCAACGTTCCTAGCCAAATCGTCAACTTTGAGCAATTTTTCTTCAAGCAAGGCATTAAAATTCTTTTGAGAAATCATAAATTCTTTCACACTATTCTCAAAATCAGAGGGCATCTTATCAAAATTATCATAAGAATTGTTGTAGGAATTTCCATAATTGTTAGAGGGATTACTAGGGAATGGTCTAGTATTAAAATTTCCTCTATAAGCATTATTTCCAAAATTATTCCTACCAACAAAATTCACATCCATAGATTCATTATTATTATCAATCAAGGAAGACAAAGGCATATCATTTGGATCAAGAGGAGTATTTTTAGTAGCAAACATCTTCATAAGTTCATCCATCTTTCCACCCAAAACATTGATTTCTTCTATAGCATCCACTTTTTTACTAGAAGATCTTTCGGTGTGCCATTGAGAATAATTAGACATAATATTATCAAGAAATTTTTTAGCATCTCCTAACATAATTTCCATAAACGTGCCTCCCGTGGCCGAATCTAAGAGATTTCTAGAGGCAAAGTTCAAACCGGCATAAATTTTTTGTATGATCATCCATAAATTCAAACCATGAGTAGGGCAATTACAAAGCATCAATTTCATTCTTTCCCAAGATTGGGCAACATGCTCATGATCAAGTTGTTCAAAATTCACAATATCATTCCTAAGAGTGATGATCTTAGCGGGAGGAAAATACTTCGAGATAAAAGCATCTTTGCACTTGTTCCAAGAATCAATACTATTTTTAGGCAAAGACGAAAACCAAACTTTAGCACGATCTCTAAGTGAAAACAGAAATAACTTCAATTTGACAATATTGTTATCCGTATCTTTGTTCTTTTGCATATCACACAAATCAACAAAATTGTTTAGATGAGTAGCGGCATCTTAACTAGGAAGGCCGGCAAATTGATCTTTCATAACAAGATTCAGCAAAGCAGCATTGATTTCACAAGACTCAACATCATTAAGAGGAGCAATCGGAGTACTAAGGAAATCATTATTATTGGTATTCGAGAAGTCACACAACTTGGTATTATCTTGTTCCATGGCGACAAGTAATCCAACACACAAGCGAACAGAAAAACGACAAGCAAAAAGAGAGGAGGAGATTGGGAAAGAGAGGGCGAATAAAACGGAAAGGGTGAAGTGGGGGTGAGGAAAACGAGAGGCAAATAATGTAAATGCGAGGGAGATGGGTTTGTGATGGGTACTTGGTATGTCTTGACTTGAGCAAAGACCTCCCCGGCAATGGCGCCAGAAATCCTTCTTGCTACGTCTTGAGCTAGTGTTGGTTTTCCCCAAAGAGGAGAGGGTGATGTAGCAAAGTGTAGTGTAAGTATTTCCCTCAGTTTTGAGAACCAAGGTATCAATCCAGTAGGAGGCTCCTCAAAAGTCCCATGCACCTACACAAACAAACTGAGAACTCGCAACCAACGCAATAAAGGGGTTGTCAATCCCTTCACGGTCACTTACGAAAGTGAGATCTGATAGAGATAGTATGATAAGATAAATATATTTTTGGTATTTTATAATATAGATGCAGAAAATAAAGATGCAAATAAAATTAGATTGAAAGCAAATATGATAAGAGATAGACCCGGGGCCATAGGTTTCACTAGAGGCTTCTCTCGAGATAGCATAAGTATTATGGTGGGTGAACAAATTACTGTCGAGCAATTGATAGAAAAGCGAATAATTATGACGTTATCTAGGCATGATCATGTATATAGGCATCATCTCCATAACAAGTAGACCGACTCCTGCCTGCATCTACTACTATTACTCCACACATCGACCGACTCCTGCCTACATCAATAGTATTAAGTTCATAAGAACAGAGCAACACATTAAGCAAGATGACATGATGTAGAGGGATAAACTCATGCAATATGATATAAACCCCATCTTGTTATCCTCAATGGCAACAATACAATACGTGTCTTGCAACCCTTTCTGTCACTGGGTAAGATCACCGCAAGATTGAACCCAAAGCTAAACACTTCTCCCATGGCAAGAAAGATCAATCTAGTAGGCCAAACCAAACTGATAATTCGAAGAGACTTGTAAAGATAACTCAATCATACATAAAAGAATTCAGAGAAAATTCCAATATTATTCATAGATAAACTTGATCTTAAACCCAAAATTCATCGGATCTCGACAAACACACCACAAAAAGAGATTACATCGAATAGATCTCTAGAAGAGAGGGGGAGAACATTGTATTGAGATCCAAAAAGAGAGAAGAAGCCATCTAGCTAATAACTATGGACCCGTAGGTGTGTGGTAAACTACTCACAACTCATCGGAGAGGCTATGATGTTGATGTAGAAGCCCTCCGGGATCGATTCCCCCTCCGGCAGAGTGCCGGTGAAGGCTCCAAGATGGGATCTCGCGGATACATAAGGTTATGGTGCTCCTGGATGTTTTCGGGGTCCATGGACATATATAGGAGGAAGAAGTACGTCGGTGGACGCCCGAGGGGCCCATGAGACAGGGGGCACGCCCTACAGGGGGGCGCCCTACAGGGGGGGCGCCCTCCTATCTCGTGGGGCCCTTGGAGTTTTCTTGACTTGCACTCCAGGCTCTCCGGATCAGATTTGTTCCAAAAATAACGCTCCCAAAGGTTTCATTCCGTTTGGACTCCGTTTGATATTCCTTTTCTTCAAAATACTGAAATAGGCAAAAAAATAGCAAAATGGGTTGGGCCTCCGGTTAGTAGGTTAGTCCCAAAAATGATATAAATGTGTAGAATAAAGCCCATAAACATCCAAAAGGGGTAATATAATAGCATGGAACAATCAAAAATTATAGATACATTGGAGATGTATCAAAGCTACGTTGGTATTTCCCCAAAGAGGAAGGGATGATGCAGCACAGCGGTGGTAGGTATTTCCCTCGGGTATGACACCAAGGTTATCGAACAAGTAGGAGAACCAAGCAACACAACGTAAACAGCCCCTGCACACAAAGAACAACACCTCCCAACCCGACGTGTTAACGGGGTTGTCAATCCCTTTTGGGGTATGACGCCTCAAGATAGGCAAAGGACGTGAGGTAAATTTGTAGATGGGATAAATAGATCACGAAACAAATAAATTGTAGCAAGGTATTTTTGTATTTTTTTTGGTTTAATACATTTGAAAATAAACGCAAGGAAAAAGTAGATCACAAGGCAATTATATGAAAAAGAAGACCTGGGGGCCGTAGGTTTCACTCGTGGCTTCTCTCGAGAAAAATAGCAAATGGTGGGTGAACAAATTACTGTTGGGCAATTGACAGAACTTCAAATACTCATGATGATATCCAGGCAATGATCATTACATAGGCATCACGTCCAAGATTAGTAGACCGACTCCTGCCTGCATCTACTACTATTACTCCACACATCGACCGCTATCCAACATGCATCTAGTGTATTAAGTTCATGGAAAAATCGAGTAATGCAATAAGAACGATGACATGATGTAGACAAGATCCGTTTATCTATTGTGGCAGATATGGATCCTGTCTTTTTATCCTTAGTAGCAACGATACATACTTGTCGGTTCCCTTTGTGTCGCTGAGATCAAGCACTGTAAGATCGAACCCACTATCGGGCACCTCTTCTCATTGCAAGATAAATAGATCAAGTTGGCCAAACAAAACCCAAATATCGGAGAAGAAATACAAGGCTATAAGAGATCAAAGAACTCAAATAACTTTCATAGATATAAAAAGATATAACTGATCATAAACTTGAAGTTCATCAGATCCCAACAAACACACCGCAAAAAGGACTTACATCATATGGATCTCCAAGCGATAATTGTATTGATAATCAAGAGAGAGAGAGAGAGATGAAGCCATCTAGCTACTAACTATGGACCCGAAGGTCTACAAAGAACCACTCACGCATCATCGGAGAGGCACCAATGGAAGTTGTGAACCCCTCCTTGATGGTGTCTAGGTTGGATCTTAGTGTTCTGGACTCTGCGCAGCTGGATGAAAATTTCGTCGACTCCCCTAGGCTTTCTGGAATATTGGGGTATTTATAGAGCAAAGAGTCGGTCCAGGGGGCACCCGAGGTGGGCACAACCCACCTGGGCATGCCTGGGCCTCCTGGCGCGCCTAGGTGGGTTGTCCCCTCCTCGGGACTTCCCCCAGGTGCAACCAGGGCATGTTGTGTTCCTTCTGGCCCGTAAAAAATCATCGTAAATTGGAGTGGTATTTGGACCCCTTCTAATATTGATTTCCTGCGGTGTAAAAAACATGCAGAAAACAAAAACTAGCACTTGGCACTATGTCAATAGGTTAGTACCAAAAAATGATATAAAATGACTATATAATGATTATAAAACATCCAAAATTGATAATAAAAACAGTGTGGAATGATAAAAAAAATTATAGATACGTTGGAGACGTATTAGCATCCCCAAGCTTAACTCCTACTCGTCCTCAAGTATGTAAGTGATATAACAGAATTTTTGATGTGGAGTGTTGTTTATCATGTCATATCATATTCTTTTCTTTATAGCATGGACATTTGGACTTTTATGTGATTCAAAGCAATAGTCTAGTTTTGACATAATAATTTAGATACTCAAGCATATCAACAAGCAACCATGTCTTTCAAAATATCAATGCTAAAACAAGTTATCCCTAGCCCACCATGCTCAAACATTGATCCATTCATGAAACACACTCGAATATTAGCTACAGCCAATAGTTAAGTACGATCATATTGTCCCCTAGTTGGTGCTTTTATAAGAGAGGATGGAGACTCAATTTAAAAATAAAAATTGCATAAAGTAAAAGAAAGGCCCTTCGTGAAGGGAAGTAGGGATTTGTAGAGGTGACAGAGCTCAAAGCGAACAATTAGAGATAAAAACATTTTGGGAGGAGAATCCATCCCACCAACGAAAACGACTTGGAGCATCCCAACACTTTCCATGCTAGATATATCATAGGCGGTTCCCAAACAGAAACTAAATTTTATTCCTTTTTCCACCATAACTTTCACTTTCCATGCTAACCGTATCCACGGGAGCCCTCCATACCAACACTTTCCAATAAATTTATTATTTGACAACATAAAGTAAATTCATTTTTGCATTTCGGGACTGAGCATCCCTAATACCTTTGCCTTACTCTCGTGCAATGACAAGTGAATAAACACTCATCATGAGAATAACACATCTAGCATGCAAAATATTAGCTACCCGTTACCGTTCCACGAGCGAAACAAACACACAAAAGAGAAGTTCATTTTGAAAATCAGAGATGGCACATGCAAATTTGCTTAGAATGGCAAAATAATACCGCATATAGGTAGATATAGTGGACTCATGTGGCAAAATTGGTTTAAAGGATTTTGGATGCATGGTGCAAAATGAAGGCTAGCAAAAAGATTGAGAAGCGACCAACCAAGAAACGAATAATCTCATAAGCAAGCATTAAGCATAATTAACACCGAATAATGCAAAACAAGTAGGATATAATTTTCATTGCATGATTTTTGACTTTCGTGCATGCATAGGGAATCACAAACCTTAACACCAATATTCCTACTAGCGCACAATTACTCACCAACATGACTCACATATCACATCATTATATCTCAAAACTATTACTAAGAATCAAGTTTATTTTGTCCAATGATCTTCATGACATATATTTTTTCTTTCTTTATCCTTCTTGGAAATCTATCACTTTGGGACTAATTTTCATGTGTTGCTTTTCATAAGCTCAAACAAATATAAGTGAAGATCATGAGCATAACATATTTTATTTCTCTAAAAATAATTTAAGTGAAGCAAGAGAGAATTTCTTAAAAATTTTACTAACTCTCAAATAAATCTAAGTAAAGCAAGAGATCATTTCTTCAAAAATACTGAGCACACCGTGCTCAAAAAGATATAAGTGAAGCACTAGAGCAAGGCCATTGCTCATAAAAATTTAAGTGAAGCATAGAGAGCAATTCTAAAAAGTCATGACATAATTTTGGCTCTCTCAAATAGGTGTGTCCAGGAAGGATTGATGACTTAAAACACAAACTAAAACAAGAAAAGACACATATCATACAAGGCGCTCCAAGCAAAAATCATATCATGTGACGAATAAAAATATAGTCTCGAGTAAATATCGATGGTCGTTAGAAGAAAGAGGGGATGCCACTCGGGGGCATCCCCAAGCTTAGTTGGTTGCTCATTATTGAGCTTGAGATGCTAGGGCATCCCCAAGCTTAGGCTCTTATATCCTTATTTCATCCATCATAAGATAACCCAAAACTTGAAAACTTCAATCACACAAAACTCAACAAAACCCTTGTGAGATTTGTCAGTAAAAGAAAGCAAACCACTACTATAAGTGCTGTGTCAAACCAATTCTTATTTCTTTTTTTATTATATTTACTGTATTCCAACTTTTCTATGGCAAAAACTCATCTAAGAAAACCATAGAGCCATCAAAATAAGCACACAACACAAAGAAAACAGAATCTGTCAAAACAGAACAGTCTGTAGTAATCTGGAACTTTTGAATACTTCTGTAACTCCAAAAACTCTACCAAATTAGTACGAAGAAAAACTTTTATATTAATCTTCTGCAAAAACAATCAGGGCAAAATATCTTTTCTGTGATTTATTATAATTATTTTCGTGAGAACAAAGTTTCTGTCTTTTTCAGCAAGATCAAACAACTATCACCCCGGAAGATCCTAAAGGCTTTACTTAGCACAAACACTAATTAAAACACAAAAAACACAATCATAACAGTAGCATAATTGTGCTAACACTCAAGAACAGAAAGCAAAAAGCAAAAATAAATTTTATTCATTGGGTTGCCTCCCAACAAGCGCTATCGTTTTACGCCCCTAGCTAGGCATAATATTTCAATGATGCTCACATAAAAGATAGTAATTGGAATACAAATAGAGCATCATGTAGCATATGGCAAATAAATTTAAGTCTAACATACTTCCTATGCATAGGATAGGAAAACAAATTAGCAAGACAAGCAAGATCTAGCATATGCAAGGAAGAAGAAAGAAACAATAGCAATCTCAACATGAAGAGAAGTAAGTTAGTGACATGAAGATTTCCACCACCATATTTACCTATCTCATAATAATTATATGTGGGATCGTATTCAAATTAAACAATATAGCTATCACATAACATATTTTCTACATGATCCACATGCATGCAAGGTTGACACTCTTCCAAAATAGTGGGATTAACATTAACTAAAGTCACGACCTCTCCATACCCACTTTTATCAAAAATTTCATAAGATTGAACATTCTCCAAAGTATTGGGATCTAAAGTTGACACTCTTCCAAACCCACTTTCAATATTATTGCAAACACTATTATCAATCTCATATTCATCATGGGGCTTAAATAAATTTTCAAGATCATAAGAAGAATCAGCCCAATCATGATCATTGCAATAAGTAGTGGACATAGCAAAATTAGCATCCCCAAGCTTGGGGTTTTGCATATTATTAGCACAATTTACATTAATAGAATTTATAGTAAAATTGTTGCAATCATGCTTTTCATTCAAAGAGCTATCATCAATCACTTCATAAATTTCTTCACCACAATTTTCAGATTCACGAATCTCAAGCAAAACTTCATAAAGATAATCTAGTGTACTCAAATCACTAGCAATTTGTTCATTATAACTGGATCTCCTAAAAAGATTAGCAAGTGGATGAGGTTCCATATCAAGAGATATTTAGCAAGAAAAAATGCAAGCAAATAGAAGACACATGGCACACAAGCAAACAAGAGATTTGATGAGAAAACGGCGAACGAAAAAGATGGCGAATAAAATGGCAAATTTTGTGAAGTGGGGGAGAGGAAAATGAGAGGCAAATGGCGAATAATGTAAATTGCAAGGAGATGAGATTTGTGATTAGGAACCTGGTTATGTTGAAGATCCTCCCCGGCAACGGCGCCAGAAATTCCTTTTGATGTCGCTTGAAGCTACATCGATATTTCTTCAGAGAGGAAGGGATGATTGGTACGTCCATTTTCCATCATGCTTTTATATTGATATTTATTGCATTATGGGCTGTTACTACACATTATGTCACAATACTTATGCCTTTTCTCTCTTATTTTACAAGGTTTACATGAAGAGGGAGAATGTCGGCAGCTGGAATTATGGGCTGGAAAAGGAGCAAATATTAGAGACCTATTCTACATAACTCCAAAAGTCCTGAAACTCCATGAAAGCCAGTTTTGGAATATATTAAAAATATTGGGCGAAGAAAGCACCAGAGGGGGGCCACCCACTGTCTACGAGGTTGGAGGGTGCTCCCTACCCCCGGGGCGCGCCCCCCTGCCTCGTGGGCCACCTGGCAGCCCCCCATGCCCATCTTCTGGTATATGGTGTCTTTTGCCCTGGAAAAAATTACCAGGAAGCTTTCGGGACGAAGCGCCGCCATCTCAAGGCGGAACCTGGGCGAAACCAATCTAGGGCTCCGGCGGAGCTGTTTTGCTGGGGAAACATCCCTCTGGGAGGGGAAATCGTCGCCATCATCATCACCATCGATCCTCTCATCGGGAGGGGGTCAATCTCCATCAACATCTTCACTAGCACCATCTCCTCTCAAATTCTAGTTCATCTATTGTATTCGATCTTTGTCTCAAAACCTCAGATTGGTACCTGTGGTGTAACATCCCAAATTTTCAATTTCGAATGTTATACATTAGATCATCATTGCATATCATATTTTATTGCATTTTGGCTTGATCCTAGAAATTTTACGCAACTCAAGACCCACGGAGAGAGTTGGGGATTTCGTTATTTTCATATTTGGGTTTTCTCAAATTTTGAAAATAGGATCATTTGATTTTTATTATTTTATCTTCAATTATTTCAATTATAAAAATATGAGAGAGGGAATAAAATGACTTTCCCAAAATAAAGAAATATTGAGGATTTAATAAAAAAATCAAATAAGATTTTATTTTGGAGTTTTTCGCTATTTTATTTGAGTTTAGGAAAAATGCGCGTTTTTCAAAATTGCATTTAGGCCCCAAATAAATGTTCATCTTGTCCGGCTTGATTTTAGAGGACGGGGAAATTTTATTTCGGGATTTTTGGAGTCCGTTTAGTATTTCTTTTATTTGATTTTCTGCGTGTAATTATTTATAAAAAAAGAGTTACCGACCTAACCGGGCCGTGTCCGACTAGGACTCCAGCCCGGCCGGCCCTTTAAGAGGCGAGGCCCAAGCCGCCCGAAAACCCTAGCCGCCCCGCCCGATTCGCCGCCGCCACCGCCCGATCCGCCGCCGCCGCTGCCAGCCATCGTCGCCGGTTG
>NC_041381.1:402616516-402637314 GCF_002162155.2 Triticum dicoccoides | reverse complement strand
GCCGGTTGCCGCCCGACTCCGCCGCCGCCGCCCGCACCCCACCGCAGCCGACCCCGCGCCGCCGGAGCCCCCCCGCCGCTGGTCCCGCCGTCGAGTTAGCCGTCGGATCCGCCGCCGTTTTTTTAGGGTTAACCGTCAATTTTTTTAGAACCCCGGTTTTTTTATTTAGATCCGGTTCAGTTTATTTATTTTTGGTTTAGTCCATTTTGCGGACGTTCGTCCATACGTTCGTTTAACGAATGGTTTTCGTCGTTTAGCCGCTGGCAGCGAACGTTCATTCGTTAGCCCGTTCGTCCGTTTTTTCTTTTTCTCGAATTTTCCGCGATTATTCCAGATTGTGATTTCTGATCTGATTTTAGTTTTAGTATAACTTTTCGCTCGTTTATCGGAATCAGGCGAGTCAAGCACCTAGAGTTTCATCCTGAAACCCTCTTTCCATTTAACCTACTCAAACAAGTTTTTGCTACTGTAAAATTTGACTTAGGTTCAGATTAGTAAACAAAGTCTGTTTCTTTTGCCATTTGACTTTTGTTGCTTCGTTTGATTTGATTCGTTTTGCAAACCGGAGTTCTTAAGTTGAATTTTCTGGTTAGAATTCTTATTTGAGTTTTACCTGTGCATTAGATGAGTGCTTATTGTATGCTTGTTTGTTTGCGATAGAGTACCCGGAGTGCGCCGCTTGCTACATCGAATCTCTAGGTTTTCCGGATCATTAGCAAGGCAAGTAACACTTTGATCATACCTCTTTACTACCCAGTTTTATTGCATTAGATCAATCCTCAAACAATTGCATGATTAGGATCTATTTAATATGTGGGGTTTGGGAAGTAGATGAGGTAGTACCTATTACCTGTTTTATTATCAAACCTTTGGGAGTTACTTCTATGTTTGCTCATATTGCTATGCTATGCTAGTAGACGTGGATTGGGTCAGTGAATCCATGACAGATGTGAGATTGTTATTTAATGGTTTATTTAAGGTGGAAACTTTAATACACATCTGGGTGGATTGAGGCACCTGGGGAACCCAGTGATTGCCTTTTTTGTGGACCACCACCCAGGCTCAAAGGGATCATGAGATTATTCATGCTAGAAACTTCCGTGTGCAGCCGCAAGCTACTATGGGCTCTAGCATAGTTGATTAAGTCGTGTGAACTCTTACAGTGGTAGACTAGCAGATGTAGGGGAAAGTAGGTGTAACTGTCTACCCAATCGTAAGGTGCAAACGCTTCTGAAAGACTATTTATCGGTCATCCGTTTCTCAAACACCATGTAGTGCGAGAATTCCAACGGTTATGGACGTTTTGAGTATATAAACTAATCAGGGTTAGCCGTGTCCCCGGTTATGGATGTTTTGAGTATCTAGTACTTGAGATATCATGTGAATCTCATCATGTTACTTTAACTAACTTTGTTGGGTTTAATGATGATGCTTAATTGGGATTGAGTTGGGTGAACCTTCTCAATGTTTAACAACCACCATGATAGTTAAATAAAATTTACTCCTTTGGAGTAGGGAAAAATTGGCTTTATGCAAAAACTGTAACCATAGAGCTTTCCACCAACCATATATGCATGTAGTGATAGCATTATTCTGTTCATTACTCTCTATGTGTTACATTGCCAGCATATTCCATGTGCTGACCCGTTTTCGGGCTGCAACATTCATGTTGCAGACTTTTCAGACAACGAGTAAGGTGCCTTAGGTCGTGGTCTTATACTCAGTGATGTCGTTGGAGTTGATGGACTCGCTTATCTTCCAAGTCTGCCGCTGTTACCATTATTAGATGGCCTTAAGCCATATTTATTGTAATAAGTTCTCTTTTGAGACATTCGATGTAATAAGTTTGTGATTGCTACTTTGTTAGAAATCCTTCAAGTACTGTGCGTGTCAGCATTACTGATCCAGGGAGGACACTGATGCACAGAGATCAGAATGTTTGAGGTCTGGTCGCTACAAGATGGTATCAGAGCATACACTGACTGTAGGACACGACCACTAAGCTAAAAGCCCTAGATCACTACTCTCTCTCTCTCTTCTCATTTCTGACTCGTCACCTTTTCTATTCATTTAGGAATGGCGGATGCGAGGAACAAGTTCACGCAACCGGATGAAGATACACCTTTTGGACACCACTTGAAGGAAGTCACTAAGTACCTGAACATCGGAGTACCAAGCTTCATCGGCACCTACATCGCCACTTTACCAGAAGAGGAGCATATAATGATTCAAGTTCAAGTTCCAGGAAGGACGTTCATGCCAGTCACTGAGCCCATAGAGTTTTCCTTTGATGCACCAACCTGGATTCTAGGAAAGAGCATGGCAGCCCACATCACAATGGGACGCATTGGTGAAGTTTACCATAAGGATCTCAAGGATACTATCTACCAGATTTGTGGGCACCGAGATGAGCAATGGGAGATGATCAGCACCAGAAAGGATAGATCAATTGCAGCTTTCATCCAGGAGTTAAACCAACACATTCGTAACCAGGAGAACCAGATGTGCGCAGGCATGATAGATCTGAAGAAGGCTATGACCAAGATCACGGAGCTGGAGGAAGAACTTAAGTCTACAGGTGATGGTTATGAGGAGAAAATAACAACACTCGTGGAGAAGAATGAAGATCTGAAGAAGAAGCTAAAAGTGTTTATGGGATTTCCCGTGACTGGAGGAGAAGATGATGATTGCACTTGCCTGGAGAACTACATCATCATCGAAGACACCAACTCGGACCCGGACGATAGCGATGATGACTTTGTTGATAAAGCTGGAGCAGATATCATGGAGTCTTCGACCGATAAATTTTTCTAGTCGACCAACATAAACAGTAGTAGTATTCCCCCATGTATATAGTATAGTCCGAGTACCTCTTTAATGATAGCTAGACCGTTGTATGCTAGACCATTGTATGCTAGACCATTGTATGCCCTTGTTTGAAATGATTGAAGTGATATTGTTTGATTTTTGTCTCATGTGCATATGGGTAGTGTTCTCTCTTTAGACCGCATTATATTCTATATTCTCATCTTTTCTAAACCCTCAAATGCCTTCGAGACGTGACAATGGATTTGCTTTCCCACCGGAGCTCACTCAGTTGATCCAGTAGTAGAATGCATTGATGCAGATACTAGTTCAGAATCAGAATTAGGGGAATAACAACAACAACAACCCACCACCACCACCACCTGTTGATCACTTAACCCGTTTCTTAAGACTGAATCCGTCGGTGTTCTCTAGTAGCACTGAGCCGATAGTTGCAGATGATTGGCTCCGCAAGACGGGAAGGGAGTTGACCACTTCAGGATGCACTGATGCGGAGAAGGTGCATTTTGCCGCACATCAGCTGGATGGACCCGCAGCATCATGGTGGGAGAATTTCACAGCCACTTATCCTATCGACACTGTCACATGGGACCAGTTTTAGCAGGCTTTCCGTACTGCCCATGTTTTAGCAGGAGCTATGGCCATGAAGAAGCGTGAGTTTCGCAACTTACGCCAAGGAGGACGTACTGTTGGCCAGTATGCGGACGACTTTAGTAAGCTAGCACGTTATGCCCCAGATGACGTTGCTATGGATGCAGCTAAGCAGGAGAAGTTTCTGGAAGGACTGAATGATGAGCTGAGCATGCAATTGATGATAGCAACCTTCAACAACTACCAGGAGTTGGTAGATAGAGCTCTCATGATTGAAGGGAAGCAGCAGTAGATTGACAACCGCAAGAGGAAGTATGGACAAGGGAAATACAATTCTGGAGCTCAATAGAAGCCTCGTTTTACCCTGAATTCGGGAGGACCTTTTCAGCATACCCATGGAGGAGGGAGCTTGCACAATCATAGTGGTCCTAAGAATGGTAATGGGAATGGAGGAAGCAATGGCCATAACCGTACCAACCCATCAACCCCAGCCAAGAGGGATCTGAGCCAAGTCACTTGCTATAAGTGTCAAAAGATTGGACATTATGCTAATGAATGTCCTGAAGCTAAGAATGGAAATGGCAATGGAAGCTCTAGGAAGAAGCCGAACCCATTCAACAGGGGACATGTGAACCACGTTAACATGGAGGAGGTTGAAGCCTAACCAGATGCAGTAATAGGTAAGTTTTTGGTTAAGTCATTTACTGCAATCATTCTTTTTTATACTGGTGCATCGCATTCATACATATCAAGGGGATTTGTGGATAAGTATAAACTGCCCACCAAGGTTTTTAGGACACCCATATTAGTAAGCTCACCAGGAGCGGAGTATATGGCCAGTCAAGGATGTTTTCAAGTACCATTGAGCATAGGTAGGCATGTTTTCCCCTCGGATTTAATCATTTTGGAATCGCAAGGTTTGGATGTGATTCTGGGTATGGATTGGCTATCGATGTATGGAGGAAACATCGATTGCGCCAGTAAGTCGATTTTGCTTACCACCCCATAAGGGAGAAGAATCAAGTATGTATCACGGCATGAGCAGAAGAGGACACGAGTAAATTCCTTATCAGGAGTTGTGCAAGAGGAAGTACGAGTGGTGAAAGATTTCCCCGATGTATTTCTGGAAGAGTTGGCAGGCATGCCACCGGATAGAGACATTGAGCTTTTGATTGAGCTTTTGCCAGGCACAGGGCCAATATCTAAGAGACCGTGCAGGATGCCCGCACAAGATTTGGAGGAAATTAAGAAGCAAATAAAGGAACTACTGGATAAAGGTTATATTCGCCCAAGTTGGTCACCTTGGGGATCGCCAGTACTTCTAGTGGAGAAGAAGGATGGATCGTTGAGGATGGTTGTTGATTATCGGGGATTGAATGAGGTGACTATAAAGAACAAGTACCCACTACCGATGATCAATGATTTGTTTGACCAGTTGCAAGGAGCTAAGGTATTTTCCAAGATCGATCTGCGATCAGGATACCACCAGTTGAAAATTCGAGAGCAGGATATACCTAAGACGGCTTTTACCACCAGGTACGGGCTGTATGAGTATACCGTTATGTCATTTGATCTGACTAACGCAGCTGCCTATTTCATGAACATGATGAACAAGGTGTTTATGGAGTTTCTAGATAACTTCCTCATGGTGTTCATTGATGATATTATGGTCCACTCGAAGAATGAAGAGGAGCACAAGGAGCATTTGCGTTTGGTACTTGGGAAGCTCAGAGAACATCAGTTATATGCCAAGTTCAGCAAGTGTGAATTTCGGTTGAAGGAAGTTGGATTCCTCAGACATGTTATATCCGGAGAAGGAATAGCAGTAGACCCCACCAAAGTTGTCACTGTGACAAATTGGGAAGCCCCAACGACAGTTGGAGAGATCCGGAGTTTTCTTGGACTTGCAGGATACTACCGGAGGTTCATTGAGAATTTCTCGAAGATTGCGAAACCCATGACAGAGTTATTGAAGAAGGATACCAAGTTCAAATGGACTGAGGAATGTGAGGCCGGTTTTCAGGAGTTGAAGAAACGTTTGGTTACATCACCAGTGTTTATTTTGCCAGATCAATGCAATGATTATGAGGTGTATTGGGATGCTTCACGTCGAGGACTTGGAGCAGTGCTTATGCAAGAGGGAAAAGTTGTTTCGTATGCCTCACGATAGCTTAAGCCCCATGATTTGAATTATGCTACACATGATTTGGAGTTAGCAGCCGTAGTGCATGCATTGAAGACAGGGAGACACTTTCTCATCGGAAACCATTGTGAGGTGTACATGGATCACAAGAGTTTGAAGTACATCTTCACACAGAAGGAGTTGAATCTTAGGCAAAGGAGATGGTTGGAGCTCATCAAGGATTATGATATGAGATTGCATTATCACCCCGGTAAGGCTAACGTAGTAGCCGATGCGTTGAGCCGCAAGAGCCATGTCAACACACTCTTAACCAGAGAATTACCGAAGGAGTTAGCCGAGGACCTTCACGAACTATGTCTGGAGATAGTTCTGAGAGGCTATGTTGCAGCATTGGAGATTAAGTCGACCTTGATGGATAAGATCAGAGAAGCTCAGAAGACTGACAAGGAGATTGCTGAGATAAAGGAGAGGATGAGCAAAGGAAAAGCTAAAGGTTTTCATGAGGATGAGCACGATACCTTATGGTTTGAGGATCGCGTTTATGTGCCTAAAGACCTGGAGATCAGGAAGTTGATTCTACAAGAGGCCCATGATTTGCCGTACTCGATTCACCTAGGAAATACCAAGATGTATCTGGATTTGAAGGACACTTTTTGGTGGACCGGAATGAAGAAGGATATTGCGGAGTATGTAGCAGTTTGTGATGTATGTCAGAGAGTAAAGGCAGAACATCAAAAGCCAGCATGATTGCTACAGCCATTGCCAATACCCGAATGGAAGTGGGATAAGCTAGGCATGGATTTTATCACAAGATTGCCCAGGACTCGTACAGGCTATGACTCAATATGGGTTGTAGTCGATCGTTTGACGAAGGTAGCTCATTTCATCCCAGTGAAGACCACTTACACCAGTGCTAAGTTGGCGAAGATATACATGACCAGGATCGTATGTCTGCATGGAGTTCCAAGGAGCATTGTATCAGAAGAGGAACCCAGTTTACCTCAAAGTTCTGGAATCAGTTGCACGAAACTTTGGGTACTAGGCTAGAGTTCAGTACAGCCTTTCATCCGCAGACAGATGGACAAATAGAGAGAGTCAATCAGATTTTGGAGGACATGCTGAGAGTTTATGTGCTAGATTATGGATCTAGTTGGCACGAGAATTTGCCATATGCGGAGTCTTCTTACAACAATAGTTATCAATTCAGTTTGAAGATGGCCCCTTTCAAAGCCTTGTATGGAAGGAGGTGCTGGACACCGTTGTTGTGGGATGAAGTTGGAGACCGCCAGTTGTTTGCACCAGATTTGATTAAGGAGTCTGAACGGAAGGTGAAGTTGATTCGTGATAGCCTCAAGGTAGCCCAGTCCAGGCAAAAGAGCTATGCAGATTCTAAGTGCAAGGAGACAGTTTAGAAAGTTGGAAACAGAGTTTATCTTCAGGTATGTCCACTTCGAGGAGTTAAGCGCTTTGGAGTTAAGGGAAAGTTAGCTCCAGGTTTTGTAGGACCATACAAAGTTTTGGAGCGTATGGGAGAAGTTGCTTACAAGTTGGAATTGCCCGAAGGATTGTCAGAAGTTCGGGACGTGTTCCACGTTTCCCAGTTGAAGAAGTGCCACACAGAGATGGCTGATATACCACTGAGGGATACAGCGCCACTAGAAGCGATTCAGTTGGACAGTGATTTGACCTATGAGGAGAAACCAGTCAAAATTCTCGAGTTTGCCAGCCGAGTCACACGCAGCAAGGTTATCAAGTTTTGCAAAGTTCAGTGGAGCCACCATACCGAAGATGAAGCCACCTGGGAGCAAGAGGAAGATCTTCTGAAGGACCACCCTCACCTATTTGCTAGCCAACCCGAATCTCGAGGGCGAGATTCATCTTAAGGGGGGTCGGTTTGTAACATCCAAAATTTTCAATTTGGAATGTTATACATTAGATCATCATTGCATATCATATTTTATTGCATTTTGGCTTGATCCTAGAAATTCTATGCAACTCAAGGACCCACGGAGAGAGTTGGGGATTTCATTATTTTCATATTTGGGTTTTCTCAAATTTTGAAAATAGGATCATTTGATTTTTATTATTTTATCTTAAATTATTTTAATTATAAAAATATGAGAGAGGGAATAAAATGACTCCCAAAATAAAGAAATATTTAGGATTTAATAAAAAATCAAATAAGATTTTATTTCAGAGTTTTTCGCTATTTTATTTTAATTTAGGAAAAATGCGTGTTTTTCAAAATTGCATTTAGGCCCCCAGATAAATGTTCATCTTGTCCGGCTTGATTTTAGAGGACGGGGAAATTTTATTTCGGGATTTTTGGGGTCCGTTTAGTATTTATTTTATTTGATTTTATGATAGTAAATATTTATAAAAAAAGTTACCGACCTAACCGGGTCGTGTCCGACTAGGACTCCAGCCCGGCCGGCCCTTTAAGAGGTGAGGCCCGAGCCGCCCGAAAACCCTAGCCACCCTGCTCGATCTGCAGCCGCCACCAGTCGCCACAGCCGACGTCGCCCGACTCTGCCGCCGCCGCCCGCACCCCGTCGCCGTCGACCCCACGCCGCCGGAGCCGCCCGACCACGCCACTGCCCGACCCCGCCGCCGCCGCCCCGCGCCGCCGGAGCTGCCAGAGCCCCGCCACCGCCGTTCCCGCCATCGAGGTAGCCGTCGGATCCGCCACCGTTTTTTTACTGTTAATCGTCGGGTTTTTTAGAACCCCGGCTTTTTTATTTAGATCCAGTTCGGTTTATTAATTTTTGGTTTAGTCTATTTTGCGGACGTTCGTCTGTACCTTCATTTTAACAAACGGTTTTCGTCGTTTACCCGCTGGCAGCGAACGTTCGTTCATTAGCCCGTTCGTCCGTTTTTTCTTTTTCTCAGATTTTTCCGCGATTATTCCAGATCGCGATTTCTGATCCGATTTTCGTTTTAGTATAACTTTTCGCTCGTTAATCGGAATTAGGCAATTCAAGCGCCTAGAGTTTTGTCTCGAAACCCTCTTTCTGTTTAACCTACTCAAACAAGTTTTTGCTATTGTAAAATTTGACTTAGGTTCAGATTAGTAAACAAATCCTGTTTCTTTGGCCGTTTGACTTTTGTTGCTTCGTTTGATTTGATTCTTTTTGCAAACCGGAGTTCTTAAGTTGAACTTTCTGGTTAGAATTCTTATTTGAGTTTTACCTGTGCATTAGATGAGTGCTTATTGTATGCTTGTATGTTTGCGATAGAGTGCCTGGAGTGCGCCTGTTGCTACTTCGAATCTCTAGGTTTCCCGGATCATCAATAAGGCAAGTAACACTTTGATCATACCTCTTTACTACCCAGTTTTATTGCATTAGATCAATCCTCAAACAATTGCATGATTAGGATCTATTTAATATGTGGGTTTTGGGAAGTAGATGAGGTAGTACCTATTACCTGTTTTATTATCAAACCTTTGGGAGTTACTTCTACGTTTTCTCATATTGCTATGCTATGCTAGTAGACGTGGATTGGGTCAGTGAATCCATGACAGATGTGAGATCGTTATTTAATGGTTTATTTAAGGTGGCAACTTTAATACACATATGGGTGGATTGAGGCACCTGGGGAACCCAGTGATTGCCTGTTTTTTATGGACCGCCACCCAGGCTCAAACGGATCATGAGATTATTCATGGTAGAAACTTCCTTGTGCAGCCGCAAGCTACTATGGGCTCTAGCATAGTTGATTGAGTCGTGTGAACTCTTACAGTGGTAGACTAGCAGATGTAGGGGAAAGTAGGTGTAACTGTCTACCCAATCGTAAGGTGCAAACGCTTCTGAAAGACTATGTCTCGGTCATCCGTTTCTCAAACACCATGTAGTGCGAGAATTCCAACGGAGGAGATCGTGTCTTGTGGGGAAAAGTGCACAAACCTCTGCAGAGTGTATAAACTAATCATGGTTAGCCGTGTCCCTGATTATGGACGTTTTGAGTATTTAGTACTTGAATTATCATGTGAATCTCATCATGTTACTTTAACTAACTTTGCTGGGTTTAATGATGATGCTTAATTGGGATTGAGTTGGGTGAACCTTCTCAATGTTTAACAACCACCATGATAGTTAAATAAAAATTATTCCTTTGCAGTAGGGAAAAATTGGCTTTATGCAAAAACTGTAACCATAGAGCTTTCCACCAGCCATATATGCATGTAGTGATAGCATTAATCTGTTCATTACTCTCTATGTGTTACATTGCCAGCATATTCCATGTGCTGACCCGTTTTTGGGCTGCAACGTTCATGCTCCAGACTTTTCAAACGACGAGTAAGGTGCCTTAGGTCGTGGTCTTATACTCAGTGATGCCGTTGGAGTTGATGGACTCGCTTATCTTCAAAGTCTTCCGCTGTTACCATTATTAGATGGCCTTAAGCCATATTTATAGTAATAAGTTCTCTTTTGAGACATTCAATGTAATAAGTGTGTGATTGCTACTCTGTATAAATCCTTCAAGTAATGTGCGTGTCAGCATTACTGATCCAGGGATGACACTGATGCACATAGATCAGACTGTTTGAGGTCTGGTCGCTACATCTGGGTTGCTAGTAGTGTTGATTACTCCTTGTAGTTGATGCTAGTTGGTTTATTCGGTGGAAGATCATATGTTCAGATCCTTTATGCATATTAATACCCCTCTGATTATGAACATGAATATGATTTGTGAGTAGTTATGTTTGTTCCTAAGGACATGGGAGAAGTCTTGTTATAAGTAGTCATGTGAATTTGGTATTCGGTCGATATTTTGATGAGATGTATGTTGTCTCTCCTCTAGTGGTGTTATGTGAATGACGACTACATGAAACTTCACCATTGTTTGGGACTAGAGGAGGGCATTGGGGAGTAATAAGTAGATGATGGGTTGCTAGAGTGATAGAAGCTTAAACCCTAGTTTATGTGTTGCTTCGTAAGGGGCTAATTTGGATCCATATGTTTCATGCTATTGTTAGGTTTACCTTAGTTCTTCTGTCGTAGTTGCGGATGCTTGCGAGAGGTGTTAATCATAAGTGGGATGCTTGTCCAAGGAAGGGAAGTACCCAAGCACCGGTCCACCCACATATCAAATTATCAAAGTAACGAACGTGAATCATATGAGCTTGATGAAAACTAGCTTGACGATAATTCCCATGTGTCCTCGGGAGCGCTTTCCTTTATATAAGAGTTTATCCAGGCTTGTCCTTTGCTACAAAAAAGGATTGGGCCACCTTGCTGTACTTAGTTACTTTTGTTAGTTGTTACCCATTACGAAATACCTTATCACAAAACTATCTGTTACCAATAATTTCAGTGCTTGCAGAGAATACCTTAGTGAAAACAGCTTGTCATTTCCTTCTACTCCTCGTTGGGTTCGACACTCTAACTTATTGAAAGGACTACGATAGATCCCCTAGTGGGTCATCAAAACTCTTTTCTGGCCCATTGTCAGGGAGTGAAGCACCTTTGGTAGGTGGAATTTCGTAAGGAAAAACTTTATATAGTGTGCTGAAATTTACTGTCACTTGTTCCTATGGAAAATAATCCTTTGAGGGGCTTGTTCGGGGTATCTTCACCCCGACCAGTAGAGCAAAGAGTTGCTCCTCCACCTACTAAACCTACTGAAAATCTTTACTTTGAAATTCCTTCGGGTATGATAGAGAAACTGCTAGCTAATCCTTTTATAGGAGATGGAACATTACATCCCGATATGCACATAATCTATGTGGATGAAGTTTGTGGATTATTTAAGCTTGCAGGTATGCCCGAGGATGTTATCAAGAAGAAGGTATTCCCTTTATCTTTGAAGGGAAATGCATTAACATGGTTTAGGCTACGTCATGATAGTGGATCATGGAACTACAACTGATTGAAATTGGAATTTCATCATAAGTTTTATCCTATGCATCTGGTTCATCATGATCGTAATTATATATATAATTTTTGGTCTCATGAAGGAGAAAGTATCGCTCAAGCTTGGGGGAGGCTTAAGTCAATGTTATATTCATGCCCCAATCATGAGCTCTCAAGAGAAATTATTATTCAAAAAATTTATGCTCGGCTTTGTCTCAATAATCGCTCCATGCTCGATACTTCTTGTATTGGTTCTTTTATGATGAATATTATTGAATTCAGATGGGATTTATTGGAAAGAATTAAATGCAACTTTGAATATTGGGAACTCGACGAAGGTAAGGAGTCAAGTATTACACCTAAGTTTGATTGTGTTAAATCTTTTATGTATACCGATGCTTTACGTGAATTTAGCACTAAATATGGACTTGACTCTGAGATAGTAGCTTCTTTCTGTGAATCATTTGCTACTCATGTTGATCTCCCTAAAGAGAAGTGGTTTAAATAGCATCCTCCCATTGAAGTAAAAGTAGTAGAACCTATTAAATTTGAAGAAAAGACTATCACTTATAATATTGATCCTATTGTTCCTACTGCTTATATTGAGAAACCACCTTTCCCTGTTAGAATAAAGGATCATGCTAAAGCTTCAACTGTGGTTCGTAAGAGTAATGCTAGAACACCTACACCCCCTGAGCAAATTAAAGTTGAACCTAGTATTGTATGGTTAAATATCTCTTGGTCGATAATATTGATGGGCATGTTATTTACTTTTGTGATGAAGGTGCTAGAATTGCTAGACCTGATACTAAAAATAAACATAGACATGTTGTCGGCATGCCTATTGTTTATGTTAGAATAGGAGATCATTGTTATCATGGATTATGTGATATGGGTGCTAGTGTGAGTGCAATTCCTCATTCCTTATACAAAGAAATTATGCATGATATTGCACCTGCTGAAATAGAAGATGTTAATGTTACTATTAAGCTTGCCAATAGAGATACTATTTCACCAATTGGGATTGTTAGAGATGTTGAAGTCTTATGTGGGAAAATTAAATACCCTACTGATTTTCTTGTTCTTGGTTCCCCACAAGATGACTTTTGTGCCATTATATTTGGTAGACCCTTCTTGAATACTGTTAATGGTAAGCTAGATTGCAAAAAGGATATTGTTACTATTGGTTTAGGGGACATGTCTCATGATTTTAATTTTGCTAAATTCTGTAGACAAACCCATGATATAGAATTGCCTAGTAAAGATGAAATTATAGGTCTTGCTTCTATTGTCGTGCCTCCTAATGATCCTTTAGAACAATATTGCTAGACCATGGAAATGATATGTTTATGAATGAAAGAAGGGAAATAGATGAAGTATTCTTTAAACAGGGACCTATTTTGAAACACAACTTGCCTGTTGAAATCCTAGGGGATCCTCCTCCACCCAAGGGTGATCCCGTGTTTGAGCTTAAACCATTACCTGATACTCTTAAATATGCTTATCTTGATGAAAAGAAGATATATACTGTTATTATTAGTGCTAACCTTTTAGAGCAGGAAGAAGAGAAATTATTGAAAACTCTGAAGAAGCACCATGCTGCTATTGGATATACTCTTGATGATCTTAAGGGCATTAGTCCCACTCTATGCCAGCACAAAATAAAATTGGAGAAAGACGCTAAACCGGTTGTTGATCACCAACGAAGGTTAAATCCTAAGATGAAAGAAGTGGTAAGAAATGAAATACTAAAGCTTCTGGAGGCATGCATAATTTATCATGTTGCTGATAGTCAGTGGGTAAGTCCTGTCCATTATGTCCCTAAGAAGGGAGGTACTACTGTTGTTCCTAATGATAAGGATGAATTGATCCCACAAAGAATTGTTACAGGTTATAGAATGGTTATTGATTTTCGTAAATTAAATAAAGCTACTAGAAAGGTTCATTACCCTTTAACTTTTATTGATCAAATGCTAGAAAGATTATCCAAACATTCACATTTTTGCTTTCTAGACGGTTATTCTGGTTTCTCTCAAATACCCGTGTCAAAAGAGGATCAGGAAAAGACCACTTTTACTTGCCCTTTCGGTACCTTTGCTTATAGACGTATGCCTTTTGGTTTATGCAATGCACCTGCTACCTTTCAAAGATGTATGACTGCTATATTCTCTGACTTTTTTGAAAAGATTGTTTAGGTTTTCATGGATGATTTCTCCATGTACAGAACTTCTTTTGATGATTGCTTAAGCAATCTTGATCGAGTTTTGCAGAGATGTGAAGAGACTAATGTTGTCTTGAATTGGGAGAAGTGCCAATTTATGGTTAATGAAGGTATTGTCTTGGGGCATAAGATTTCTGAAAGAGGTATTGAAGTTGATAAAGCTAAAGTTGATGCTATTGAAAAGATGTCGTGTCCTAAGGACATCAAAGGTATAAGAAGTTTCCTTGGTCATGCCGGTTTTTATAGGAGGTTCACTAAAGACTTCTCTAAAATTTCTAGGCCTCTAACTAATCTCCTACAAAAAAGATGTTCCTTTTGTCTTTGATGATGATTGTGTAGAAGCATTTGAAATACTTAAGAAAGCCTTGATTTCTGCACCTATTGTTCAGCCTCCGGATTTGAATTTACCCTTTGAAATCATGTGTGATGCTAGAGACTATGCTGTAGCTGTTGTTCTGGGACAAAGAGTTGATAAGAAATTAAATGTTATCCAATATGCTAGTAAAACTCTAGACAATGCCCAGAGAAATTATGCTACCACTGAAAAAGAATTTTTAGCAGTTGTATTTTCTTGTTATAAGTTCAGACCTTATATTGTTGATTCCAGAGTAACTATTCGTACTGATCATGCTGCTATTAGATAATTTATGGAAAAGAAAGATGCTAAACCTAGACTTATTAGATGGGTTGTCTTGCTACAAGAATTTGATTTGCATATTATTGATAGAAAGGGAGCTGATAAACCCGTTGCAGACAACTTGTCTAGGTTAGAAAATGTTCTTGATGACCCACTACCTATTGATGATAGCTTTCCTGATGAACAATTGGCTGTCATAAATGCTTCTCGTACTGCTCCATGGTATGCTGATTATGCTAATTACATTGTTGCTAAATTTATACCACCTAGTTTCACATACCAGCAAAAGAAAAGGTTTTTCTATGATTTAAGACATTACTTCTGGGATGACCCACACCTTTATAAAGGAGTAGATGGTGTTATTAGATGTTGTGTACCTGAGCATGAACAGGAACAGATCCTACGCAAGTGTCACTCCGAGGCATATGGAGGACACCACGCTGGAGATAGAACTGCACATAAGGTATTGCAATCCAATTTTTATTGGCCTACTCTCTTCAAAGATGCCCGTAAGTTAGTCTCATCTTGTGATGAATGTCAAAGAATTGCTAATAATAGTAGGCATCAAGAAATGCCTATGAACTATTCACTTGTTATTGAGCCATTTGATGTTTGGGGCTTTGATTATATGGGACCTTTTCCTTCCTCTAATGGGTATACACATATTTTAGTTGTTGTTGATTACATTACTAAGTGGGTAGAAGCTATTCCAACTAGTAGTGCTGATCACAACACTTCTATTAAGATGCTTAAAGAAGTTACTTTTCTGAGGTTTGGAGTCCCTAGATACTTAATGACTGATGGTGATTCACATTTTATTCATGGTGCTTTTCGTAAAATGCTTGCTAAGTATGATGTTAATCATAGAATTGCATCTCCATACCATCCACAGTCTAGCGGTCAAGTAGAATTGAGTAATAGAGAGCTTAAATTAATTTTGCAAAATATTGTTAATAGATCTAGAAAGAATTGGTCCAAGAAACATGATGATGCATGCATTATGGGCCTATAGAACTGCATATAAAAATCCTATGGGTATGTCTCCGTATAAAATGGTTTATGGAAAAGCATGTCACTTACCCCTTGAACTAGAAAATAAGGCATATTGGGCCATTAAAGAGCTCAATTATGATTTCAAACTTTCCGGTGAGAAGAGGCTATTTGACATTAGCTCACTTGATGAATGGAGAACCCAGGCCTATGAGAATGCCAAACTGTTTAAAGAAAAAGTAAAAAGATGGCATGAGAAAAGGATACAAAAGCATGAGTTTAATGTAGGTGATTATGTTTTGCTATACAACTCTCGTTTAAGATTTCTTCCAGGGAAACTACTCTCTAAATGGGAAGGTCCTTACGTTATCGAGGAGGTCTATTGTTCCGATGCCATAAAAATCAACAACTTCGAAGGCACAAATCTAAAGGTGGTGAACCATCAAAGAATCAAACATTATATCTCAGGTAATCCCATAAATGTTGAAACCAATGTTATTGACACTGTAACCCCGGTGGAGTACATAAGGGACACTTTCCAGAATGTTTCAGACTCCGAAAAGGAATAGGTATGTGGTACGGTAAGTAAACCGACTCCAAAATAGTTCTAATAGCAATTTTTCTCCATTTTGGAATATTTAAGAAAATAGGAAAATAAGAAGTACTCCGGAAAGGACACGAGGCATCCACGAGGGTGGAGGGCGTGCCCTACCCCACTGGGCGCGCCCCCTGCCTCGTGGGCACCTCATGTGCCCTCTGGACTCAGTTTTCTTGCATGATACTTCTTTTGGTCTGTAAAAATTCATTATATAATCTCCTGAAGGTTTTGACCACCTTACCACGACAAAATCCTCTGCTTTTGTTTTGAGTTGTTTTTCTGACAGATCTAGATCACCATGACATCTTCAAGCACCCCCAAGGACAAGTTTTTCGAGAAGGTCATCAACCCCTACCTTGCGGAGGTGCTGCAACACCCTCAAACCATTGAGATGCGTGAGGGGGTGCTGCACATCCATGATGTTGAGGGACCAAGGAGGACCGGAAGCATGGAGACAAGACTCAAAGCAATGGAGAAACAAGTTTTCAAGTTCCAAGGGATGGTGGAACGCGGACTCAACGCCAACCACATGATGATTGCGGAGTTCACCAACAACCACAAGCTGGATGCGAAGAACATTTGGGAGACCATCTTCAAGCTTCATGAGAAGATCGAGCATCTCCAAGCCCAGATCTATGACCTACAAAGCCAAAAATATGAGTATGAATATAGATTCAAGAGGATGAGTTTGGCTGCAGATTTGAGGATCTCGAAGACTCGATCATCCTTCTATGATGGTGAGCCTATGCCTTGGAAGATGGATGACAAGCCTACATCATCAAGAACTCCATCATCACCACCTACGAAGAAAGAGTCATAAATATATGGGTATGGGCACTCCCCTTGGCAACTACCAAGCTTGGGGGAGGTGCCCCGGTATCGTATCACCATCACACTTATACCTTTACCGTTCCTTTTGGTTATATCTTGATCTAGTAGAATAAAGTTTAGTATGATCTAGCTTTGAGTTTTTGTGTTGATCCCTATCTATGTAATCGAGTCTGTGAGCTATATATAATAAAGATTAGTTTTGAGTCGAGGGCTTTGCTATCTTGCTATGATCTTGAGGGAATAAAAGAAAAAGAAAGAATAACAAGAAACAAAAAGATCATATTGATCTTATGGAGAGTGATGACTTCACATATAAAGAGTATGATGAATAAAAGTTGTTGAGAGTTGACAAACATAGTTTTGGTCATCGTTGCAATTAATAGGAAGTAATAAAGAAAGAGAGGTTTTCACATATAAATATACTATCTTGGACATCGTTTATGATTGTGAGCACTCATTAAGATATGACATGCTAAAAAGTTGATGTTGGACAAGGAAGACAATGTAATGGGTTATGTTTTCTTATGTCTAAAATAACTTATATTGCCATGGATCATCCAACATGTTGAGCTTGCCTTTCCCCCTCATGCTAGCCAAATTCTTTGCACCAAGTAGAGATACTACCTGTGCTTCCAAATATCCTTAAACCTAGTTTTGCCATGAGAGTCCACCATATCTATCTATTGATTGAGTAAGATCCTTCAAGTAAGTTTCATTGTTGCAAGCAATAAAAATTTCTCTCTAAATATGTATGATCTATTAGTGTGGAGAAAATAAGCTTTATACGAGCTTGTGATGTGGAAGAAATAAATGCGACGGACTACATAATAAAGGTCTGTATCACAAATGGCAATATAAAGTGACATTCTTTTGCATTAAGATTTTGTACATCCAACCATAAAAGCACATGACAACCTCTGCTTCCCTCTGCGAAGGGCCTATCTTTTATTTTGGTCTTCTACCTTATACAAGAGTCATGGTGATATTCATCTTTCCTTTTTACACCTTATCCTTTGGCAAGCACTACGTGTTGGGAAGATCCTGATATATATACCCAATTGGATGTAGGTTTTCATAAAGCATTATTGTTGGCATTACCCTTGAGGTAAAAGGTTAGGAGGCAAAACTATAAGCCCCTATCTTTCTCTGTGTTCGATTAAAACTTCATACCCATATGTATCGCATGAGAGTTAGCAATTATAAAAGACTAAATGATAGTTGAGTATGTGGACTTGCTGAAAAGCTCTTATATTTGACTCTTTCCGATGTTATGATAAATTGCAATTGCTTCAATGGCTGAGATTATAGTTTGCTAGTTTTCAATAAAGTTTCTGATTCATACTTGACATTGTGAATAGATTGTTACTTTAAGCATAAGAATGCATATGACAATATATATGTTGTTGTTCTAAGAATGATCATGATGCCCTCATGTTCGTATTTTATTTTATCGACACCTCTATCTCTAAACATGTGGACATATTTTTCGATATCGGATTCCGCTTGAGGACAAGTGACGTCTAAGCTTGGGGTAGTTGATACGTCCATTTTGAATCATGCTTTTATATCGATATTTATTGCATTATGGGCTGTCACTACACATTATGTCAGAATACTTATGCCTTTTCTCTCTTATTTTACAAGGTTTACATGAAGAGGGAGAATGCTGGCAGCTGGAATTCTGGGCTGGAAAAGGAGCAAATAATAGAGACCTATTCTGCACAACTCCAAAAGTCCTGAAACTCCACGGAAGTCAGTTTTGGAATATATTAAAAATATTCAGCAAACAAAGCACCAGAGGGGTCCCACCCACTATCCACGAGGGTGGAGGGCTTGTCCTTTGCTACAAAAAGGATTGGGGCACCTTGCTGCACCTTAGTTACTTTTTTTACTTGTGACCTATTACGAATTACCTTATCACAAAACTATCTTTTACCGATAATTTCAGTGCTTGCAGAGAATACCTTACTGAAAACCGCTTTTCATTTCCTTCTACTCCTTGTTGGGTTCGACACTCTTACGTACCGAAAGGACTATGATAGATCCCCTATACTTGTGGGTCATCAATGATGCAGCACAGCGGTGGTAGGTATTTCCCTCAGATATGAAACCAAGGTTATCGAACCAGTAGGAGAACCAATCACACAACGTAAACAACCCCTGCACACAAAGAACAACACCTCGCAAACCGATGTGTTAAAGGGGTTGTCAATCCCTTTCGGGGTACGGTGCCTCAAGATAGGCAAAGGACGTGAGGTAAATTTGTAGATGGGATAAATAGATCACGGAACAAATAAATTGCAACAAGGTATTTTTGTATTTTTTTGGTTTAATAGATCTGAAAATAAACGCAAGGAAAAAGTAGATCGCAGGGCAAATATATGAGAAAGAACACCCGGGGGCCGTAGGTTTCACTAGTGGCTTCTCTCGAGAAAAATAGCAAACAGTGGGTGAAAAAATTACTGTTGGGCAATTGACAGAACTTGAAATACTCATGACGATATCCAAACAATGATCATTACATAGGCATCACATCTAAGATTAGTAGACCGACTCCTGCCTGCATCTACTACTATTACTCCACACATCGACCGCTATCCAGCATGCATCTAGTGTATTAAGTTCATGGAAAAATGGAGTAATGCAATAAGAACGATGACATGATGTAGACAAGATCCGTTTATCTATTGCGGCAGATATGGATCCCGTCTATTTATCCTTAGTAGAAATGATACATACGTGTTGGTTCCCTTTCTGTCACTGGGATCAAGCACCATAAGATCGAACCCACTACCGGGCACCTCTTCCCACTGCAAGATAAATAGATCAAGTTGTACAAACAAAACCCAAATATCAGAGAAGAAATACGAGTCTATAAGAGATCACACATATAAGAGATCATAGAACTCAAATACCTTTCATGGATATAAAAAGATATAACTGATCATAAACTCGAAGTTCATCAGATTCCAAGAAACACACCGCAAAAAAGACATACATCATATGGATCTCCAAGAGATCATTGTATTGATAATCAAGAGAAAGGGAGAGAGAGAGAGAGAGAGAGGAAGCCATCTAGCTACTAACTACGGACCCGAAGGTCTACAAAGAACTACTCACGCATCATCGGAGAGGCACCAATGGAAGTGGTGAACCCCTCCGTGATGCTGTCTAGATTGGATCTCGGTGTTCTGGACTCCGCGGCGGCTGGATGAAAATTTTGTCGACTCCCCTAGTGTTTCTGGAATATTGGGGTATTTATAGAGCAAAGAGTCGGTCTAGGGGGCACCCGAGGTGGGCACAACCCACTTGGGCGCGCCCAGGTGGGTTGTCCCCTCCTCGGGACTCCCCCCAGGTACAACCGGGGCCTGTTGTGTTCCTTATGGCCCATAAAAAATCATCGTAAATTGGCGTGGTATTTGGACCCCTTCTGATATTGATTTCCTGCGATGTAAAAAACATGCAGAAAATAGCAACTGGCACTTGGCACTATTTCAATAGGTTAGTACTAAAAAATGATATAAAATGACTATATAATGGTTATAAAACATCCAAGATTGATAATAAAACAACATGGAATGATCAAAAATTATAGATATGTTGGAGATGTGTCAGCAAGCAATATGACTAATGAGTTAGTTGCGAGATGAAGAATTACGGAACGAGTAAAGAGACTTGCCGGTAACAAGATTGAACTAGGTATGATGATACTGACGATCGAATCTCGGGCAAGTAACATACTGTTGACAAAGGGAATGACGTATGTTGTTATGCGGTCTAACCGATAATGATCTTCGTAGAATATGTAGGAACCAATATGAGCATCCAGGTTCCGCTACTGGTTATTGACCGGAGATATGTCTCGGTCATGTCTACATAGTTCTCAAACCCATAGGGTCCGCATGCTTAACGTTTGATGATGATTTGTATTGCGATTTGATGACCGAAGGTTGTTCGGAGTCTCGGATGAGATCACGAACATAACGAGGAGTCTTGAAATGGTCGAGAGGTAAATATTGATATATTGGAAGGTTATATTCGGACACCGGAATGGTTTCGGAGTGATTCTGGTATTTTTCGGAGTACCGGGAGGTTACTGGAACCCC
>NC_041381.1:402593783-402616272 GCF_002162155.2 Triticum dicoccoides | reverse complement strand
AATTGGACTAGGGAGGGGGCGATGCCCCCCCCCCACTTTCCTTCTCCCTATCCTCCTCCTTCCCTCTCTCCCCCTCTTGGAAAAGGAAGGGGAGTCCAACTAGGGTTGGGAATCCTAGTTGGACTCCCCCTATGGCACGCCCCTCCTGGAAGCCGGCCTCCTCCTCTCCCTCCTTTATATACGTGGCCAGGGGGCACCCCAAAGCACAACAAACAATCTCTTAGCCATGTGTGGTCCCACCCTCCATAGTTTAACACCTCGGTCATATCGTCGTAGTGCTTAGGCAAAGCCCTGCGTCGGTAACTTCATCATCACCGTCGCCACACCGTCATGCTGACGGAACTCTCCCTCGTCCTCAACTAGATAAAGAGCACGAGGGACTTCATCGTGCTGAACGTGTGCTGAACTTGGAGGTGCCATACATTCGGTACTTGGATCGGTTGGATCATGAAGACGTTCGACTACATCAACCGCGTTACTAAACGCTTCCGCTTTCGGTCTATGAGGGTACGTGGACACACTCTCCCATCTCGTTGCTATGCATATCCTAGATAGATCTTGTGTGATTGTAGGAAATTTTTTGAATTGTTGCGTTCCCCAACAGTGGCATCCGAGCTAGGTCTATGCATAGATGATTTGCACGAGTAGAACACAAAGAGTTTTGGGCGATAATAGTCATACTGCTTACCACCAATGTCTTACTTTGATTCGGTGGTATTCTTGGATGAAGCGGCCCGGACCAACATTACATGACCACGTTCATGAGACTGGTTCTACCGACGTGCTTTGCACAGAGGTGGCTGGCGGGTGTCTATTTCTCCAACTTTAGGTTAATCGGGTTTGACTACGGCCGGTCCTTGTTGAAGGTTAAAATAGCACACTTGATGAAATATCGTTGTGGTTTTTGATGTGTAGGTAAGAATGGTTCTTGCTAGAAGCCCGTAGCAGCCACGTAAAACTTGCAACAACAAAGTAGAGGATGTCTAACTTGTTTTTGCAGGGCTTGTTGTTATGTGTTATGGTCAAAACGTGATGTGATATAAATTGTTGTATGAGATGATCATGTTTTGTAACAGAGTTTCGGCAACTGGTAGGAGCCATATGGTTGTCACTTTATTGTATGAAATGCAATCGCCATGTAATTGCTTTACTTTATCACTAAGCGGTAGCAATAGTCATAGAAGCAATAGTTGGTGAGACGACGACGATGCTACGATGGAGATCAAGGTGTCAAGCCGGTGATGATGGAGATCATGACGCTGCTTCGATGATGGATATCAAAGGCACAAGATGATGATGGCCATATCATGTCACATATTTTGATTGCATGTGATGTTTATCTTTTATGCATCTTATTTTCCTTAGTACGGCAGTAGCATTATAAGATGATCCCTCACTAAATTTCAAGGTATAAGTGTTCTCCCTGAGTATGCGCCATTGCTATAGTTCGTCGTGCCGAGACACTACGTGATGATCGGGTGTGATAAGCTCTACGTTCACATACAACAGGTGCAAGCCAGTTTTGCACGTGCAAAATACTCGGGTTAAACTTGACGAGCCTAGCATATGCAGATATGGCCTCAGAACACTAAGACCGAAAGGTCAAACGTGAATCATATAGTAGAACTACTAGGGAAAACCCTAGCAGTAGCGCAGGTATTCTGCCTATCAGTAGCACGGGATGTTGCACTACTGATAAGGCGCTACAGCTAACGTGTAGCAGTAGCGCTTGTCGTCCCATGCTACTGCTATACATGGCTAGCAGTAGTGCGCTTTAGGTAAGAGCGTTGCTGCTAATATCTGCAGCGCTTTTTAGAAGTAAGCGCTACTGGTAAGGGAGCACTACTGCTAACTTTGTTCCCCTCACTACTGCTAATTTTATTAGTTTCTATTTTTTATGCATATTTGTTTTGTATTTGAATAGGCTTTATACAATAATCTTTAGCATATCATACACATACAAATGTAATCATAGCATATACATACAAATAGTCTCATCAAATCATGTCATCATCATAATCATCATCCAACACAAAGTGGTCTCTCGTCATCATCTCGAAAATAGCGATACAAGTCTCAATTACAAGCAACTACATCGTCATCCATCTAAACAATGATATACGCAAGAAGAGCTACACTATGAGTGAGAGCGGAACTATGAAGTACATGAGTTCGTATCCCTCTCTCACATTAGCGTGAACCTAAACTAACTACTGGCTGTCGCTCGGAAACCGGAAACCGGTACACCTGGGCCTGACACTCCGGCCACTTGTCGTATACTCCTAGTGTAGCACTTCTTCGCCATCGATGATCTATGCACCTGCAACGTCACATGAGTCGATGATATGCAACATATATAGTTGAGCAACAGAAAGAGACAGACTTGGCAAAAATAGAAGCAACATATCATAAGCATAAATAACAAAGTTCATTGTACCCAAAATGCCCTAACTAGAGTGATCTTCGCTAGTCGAGGAGGAGGACGGTTTAATTACATCACAAATAAAGTTTCGTCGTGCATAACTCAAAGTTTTGTCATACAGAAAGTATGGACTAAACGGACACACATTGTCATATATCGACAATCACTCCAACATGTTGTGCCATCCATCCATGTCAGGGAGAAAGTCCTCAAGCTTAGTGAAAGGCTTCATGTCGAGACGTTGAGAGGATACACGTGTTCGGATGTCTTCCCGCGACATTTCTCCTTCTTCATAGAACATCCCTGTTTTTTCGAGGACCTCCTTCATGATGATTTGGGCAAGTTTGCGCTAGATGTGATAGAACTCAGCTCGAAGTCGATGATCCTCGATATCTCCTATGTGCTTTGCCCATTGCAGAATATGGGCATCGCCGGATTTAGGTGACATGCGAAGTTTCTGGTGATCATGTCTGTACTCCAGCATGTGCTGTAGGACATAGAATCCATCATTAAGAGAATCACCCGGTTGCTGGATGCAGCAGAAGTCGGTCTTCTGGCTGAAGGCGGGCCTGCCGTGCCTTGTCTTCTTGTCGTTGACCTCTCCACCCCCTTTGTCGTAGTAAAAGATAGCATTGTCGAGAACAGACTTGATGTGGGTGTAATCCTTTTTGGTAATGTTCTTCGACGAGTCCAAGTAAAGAGCGTGGGAGTATCGGTGGTAGAGGATCATGAGGACGGCGCGCCCGCCGCTGTGCAAAATAAGTACACCTAAATTAATTAGCCTCCACCGTGCAAATGAATGATTGAAATTGAAGGAAGGATATCCACGCGGATGACTTACAAGGGATGATAAGGCACGAGAATCGCCTCCTTGTCCATATTGGCAAGCATGAAATTGACGAGGTACTCCCTCGCGTATTCACAGTGCTTTGCGTAGACTGCCAAGAAGCTCCCGTGCATGAAGTACGGGTCAGCGACACAAATAAAAGGTATCTGCTCAACCCCGATGAGGTAGTTCATGTGCAAGGCATAAAGGCGGACAAATGTAAAATCCAGCTTCTTCCAGTGATACATGTCGACAATGTAATCGAATCGAAGGAAGAACTTGTCCGCGGGGAATATGTCGACATACGACAATTGCCGCGGCACATTAACCACGTAGAATGGGTATCCTGGATTTTTCGAGGCGATGAGGAATTTCTCTCTCCGCAGCACATCGTCGTGAAGTCTCCTTACATCGCTGAATCTGGCCCCTATCGCTGCTTCAGGTAGGATTGGTTCACTGGCGATATGCCATTTTGCCGCACCGGGGATATCTATACGGTCTTGAACTCGAGGCTGCTGAGGCGGTTGGATCATAGTATCAGGTTTTTTGCCTTTCCTGGTCTCTTCCTAGACTTCTTTGGTACCGGAAGGTTGTCCATAATACGTTCATACTCTGGAGGCGACAATTCACGCACCGACTCATGACGCTCAAACCCTAAGTAGGCGCCAGTATTGACATATTGTTGAGTGTCATCCTCATCCTCATCCTCTTCTATGGCGACGTCACCAACGACTAATGGAGCCTCTTCCTCACCACCCTTCCGCTATCACCCAGCATGACAGTCTCGTGCTCATGGGTGTGCTCCCGACTGCCTCCAGACAAAGCAGACTCTTTGGACACAATAGGACCCACCCATTGCAACAATCACCAAGCTGCCACGGGGTATCGTGGTCATCCCCCACTAGTACCAGAGGAGCCAAATTCTCGTGGCCCGGTTTGACACTAGCCACGGAAACCTTGAAGACGTCCGGGGGGATCGGTCGGTTGTGGAACAATGGTTCCTTCGTCTCCATTATCGTCGCCTTCCCCACGCCCACCTTCTGGTCGCCGATGGTGTACAATAAGGTGCACGGGGTTTCGTCGGCCTGCAAAGAGAAGTCTGCGATGTGAGACATCCGAAAGGCAACGAAAATGGGAGATTATACATTTATTGAAGAGGGCCAGTGTGACAGATACCGTGACGGCATTGAGCTCACCAAAAGACGAAGCACCGCCGAGCATGTCCAGTGCCGGAGCCGGTGCCGGAGCAGGTGCGGGAGTAGGTGCAGGAGTCGGTGCGGGAGCCGATGCGGGAGCAGGTGCAGCTGTAGGTGCTGGTGCAACGCTAGTCGAGCTGCTCCCCAAGAAGTTAGCAAGGGGAAAGTCCGCTGCACTTTTTCCTGGATTTTGCCTGGTCCAATTGAAAACGGTCGGAACCAAGGTAGTAGACAAATCTACAACCACCCGTTTTGCGGCAGCTACCGCTATTGCGACTGTCTAGGATGATTTCTTCTCAACCGCAATCTCAACCTTCTTGTCGATGTTTTCTTCAGTTAACCTCGTCTTTCCTTTCTCTCCCCTGTGGTCTCACGGTAGTACTTCTTCCACGTGGCGCCGTCTCCAACACCGTGCACGCATCCATACGACAGTCGAGTCTCCACCGGGAGTCCTTTCAATATGTTCAACGCCCGGTTGAATGGAGTGTCCCACTTGGGCCTCGCCAACGCCTCAGACCGCGAGTCGCTTTCGCCGCAATCCTGTGCTGCTCTCTCTGCATAATGCACAAGGATCGTTTACAAATATGACTAACGTGCAGCCGAATTGATCAGAAACTAAAATTACCAGCAGTCTCATGAACTCCGTCGTGACCCCGTTCGTCTCAAAAACCTTCTTCACTGGGTCCAACGGTGTCGGGCCCTGAGGACGTCACGCTCCTGCGGGACGGTGAACTCCGCCAAGGGGTCTGGGATGCCCAGACTCGCGGCTTCCGTGTCCTCCTTGGCCCATT
The DNA here is from genome assembly GCF_002162155.2 of Triticum dicoccoides. Classification (NCBI taxonomy): domain Eukaryota; kingdom Viridiplantae; phylum Streptophyta; class Magnoliopsida; order Poales; family Poaceae; genus Triticum; species Triticum dicoccoides. The sequence goes on along the minus strand of NC_041381.1, from coordinate 402,611,037 downwards.
TGGACCTCTTCTCGCCGTAACCACGGCTTCCGAGGTGGTGGCTCCTAATGTTCCTCTGTTGAAGTCCCTTTATGTACTTTGACTTTTTTTTGGCAGCTTCGGCCTCGCAAGCCGCCTTGAATATTTGAAAGTGCTCTTCCGTGATTGTCGGATTATCCTTTACAATCTCGGAGTAGGGTTCCTTTTTGATGACGGTCCGATATTTCACTCTTGATTTCCAGGTGGCCAACGCGTCACTAAACTTGGTCATCGCGTGTTTGTTTATCTTCTTCATTGTCGGGTCCTTATCTGGATCTTTATAATCTGTTTGATTCCGGCCCGGGAACAAGAATATCTGGTGCAACTTCTTTAGGAGGGAGGGCCTCATATTATTTATCTTCTTCAGTTTTGCATCATTGATGGTGGTGGTTGTTCGTATGATGCAACCTACTTGATTGTCGTAGCACGCTCGCGCTTCCTCGGGCATGGTTGGCTCAATATTACCGTCGTCCACCTCCGTGACCACCAGTCTAGTAGTCCTGAGCTTGTTAGGAAGCCATTGCCTCTTTGCTTTCGGTTCTATACCGGCTCCGCTAGTCTCGGCACCGGTCTCAGTCTCAACGCCGGTCTCGATGCTGGTCTCAGTCTCAGCGCCGGTCTTAGTCTCAGCAGCGGTCTCGATGTCAGTCTCAATCTCCGATGTGACAGGTGGACCCACCAACATCAACTCTTGATCGTCGGCATCCCTCAAAAAGTCTTCTGCCGCCCGGTAGACGTTGTCGCAGTCACCAGAAGCCTGTGCTTCATCGTTGCTACCCATGTGTCAGATCCCTACCTTCTGGTATTGCTCTAGGCTAGCTTCATGTGTGCATCATGTTTAAATTTTATGAAACTTGAAATGAGGGCTGATAAACCCTAGCAGCTAATGAATTCAACTAGGGTCAAAATAAAATCTTTTTCAATAAACCCAAAATGCCCTCTGGAAATGTTCATGATTTCTGGTAAAGATGAAAACCTCTGCCAAAAATGATGCACATATTTCTAGGCCATTCTGGATTTTTGAATTAAATCTTATTGTATTTAACTTTGGGCATTTAAATTCTATAAATAATTTAAATGTTCAAATAATGTTGGAACTATTTTTGGGCCACTGAAATAATTCAGCAAGTGTCCATGAATATTTTCAGGATTTTAGGAAATGCCTTGGTATTTTTCCTAAGCTCAAAACAGAGGCAAATAATTAGAAAACAAAAACAAATTAGAAAACGGAAGAGAGGGAGAGCTTACCTGGCGCTCACCTAGCAGCCCAGCCAGCCCACCTGGCAGCCCACTGGCCGTCCCAGCACTGTGCTGGCCCGTGCCAGCCACCTGCTTCCTCTCGCCAGGCAGGCAGAGAGGAGCGCGTCGGCGCGCGCGCGGGCGCCACGCCACCAGGTTGTCTGACTGCGTCGCCTGGCCACCGCGACGCCTCGCGTCTCCTCCTCGGCACCACCCCGTTCCCCCCCCCCCGACTCTCTCTCGCTCTCTCTGGTCCTCATCCCCTCCCCTGGCTCTCTCCCTCGCACGCACCGAACGCAGCCGCCGCTGCCGCTCGCCATTGCTGCGCCCACTGCCATCCCCCCGCCCCCTCGACGCATCCAGAAGCTTCGCTGCAACGCACGACATCTCCAAGCTGACGCGCTCAAGCCCGTACGCGCTGCATCGCCGGCATCGGCTCCATCTTCTTCCTCGGGCTCCGATGAACGCCGTCGCCGCTCCACCGTCTGCAGGCCTTCCCCGAGCCCCTCGAGCCTCCCGTCCGAAGCGCTGTGAGCTCCTGCGTCTAACCCCCCTCTTCCCGAGCTCGATTATGCCCCGAAGACGTCGCCCCCTTGCCGACCGAATCGCGCTGCCGCCTGGCCTCGTCGCCAACATGGCTCCGGCGACCAATTGGTCATGTGTGTGTGCCGTTGCGCTCGTAGCAACTCCTAGTGCCTCTCTAGCCTGCTACTTTTCTCAAACGCAAGCCGTAGCGCCAAACCCGCCACCACCCGAACTCCGGCCGCCGCGGAAGTGCTCGCCGCCGTTAACTCCAGCCACCCCAGCACCAAACACCGCCACCGTTGGATGCGCCACATCGCCAGCTACTCGTAGCGCCCACCTGCGCATCAAACCGTGGCCGGAGCAGCGTTTCCGACGCTCTCCGTCGTCTTGGCCTCGCCGGCGACTTGACGCCGGCAGGTTTGACCTGCTGACCATTGACTGGGTGGGCCCAGTTTGACCCCTGGGTCACTGACATGTGGGACACCCTTGTTAATTTTAGTTAGGTTAGTTTAGCGCTAATTAACCTAGATTAGTGACTACCCTAACACTAACTAACTCTGTTTAGTTAGTCAACTAACCACTGACACGTGGGACCCCACTGGTCAGGTTTGACCTGGAGGCGCCCAGTTGACCTGCTGACATCAGGGTGATGTCATGCTGACGCAATATGTATTTTCTGGATTTATTTTAATTCAGGAAATTCCAGAAAATGTCCTAAACTTCTAAAAATCATAGAAAATCAACCGTAGCTCAGAATGAAATAAATTATATATGAAAAATGATCAAAAAAATCCAATCTTTCATCTGCATAGGTTTCATGCATGTTAGAACACTTTAACCTTGCTGTTTAGGTGAAACAATTTAATGCACTAATATGACCTCTTATTTCGGGTTTGCATTTGAATCCTTGATTCAAATGAACTTAAACCAATCTGTTCTAAGTTGCATTAGCCAAACAAACTCATTTTGCCATGTCATGATCATGCATCATATTGTGCATTGCATTGATTGTGTTCCCTCTCATTTGCCGGTGATTGTCCCCTCTCAGTAGACGACGTTCGACAATGAGTTCGATGACACCGATGAAGAACTATACTATCTTCAGAAGTGCCAGGCAAGCAAACCTTGTTCATTCTGATACAATCCCACTCTCTCGCTCCTGCTCTCTTTTACTGCGTTAGGACAACAACGATTCAACTGTTACTTGATGTTGTAGTTGAACCCCCTTATCCTCTGCATGACCTGTCATTGCCACAGTAAATAGATGAAACCCACTAGCATGAGTAGGAGTTGTTTGAGCCCTGATGTGCCTACTCATTCATGCTTGTTTGTCATGCCTGCTACTGCTTAGAGTTGAGTCAGGTCTGATTCATCGGGAATGAATCGGAGGTGTGTGAACATGTCCTACTGTTGAGAGCTAAGTGTGTGAACACGATTTGGTAAAGGTAGCGGTGAGAGGCCATGTAGGAGTACATGGTGGGTTGTCTCATTGCAGCCGTCCTCAGGAACTGAGTTCTGTGTTTGTGATCCATGAACAGCTACTACCACACATTGGGATCCTTAATTGACTCTCTCGACTTATTAATCAACTTGATCTCTGTCCAAGAGTTGCAACTAGTTTCTGGTGTTTGTAGGTAGTGTTAGTAGTCTACCAAGTGGCACCCGGTACAGGTGGGCTTGGGACAGACTAGGCACCGTGGCACGGTGTACCAAGCGTAGATCCACCCGTCGAGGTGGGCTTGGGAACCCTGCACACATCGTTTGGGGCCGTGAGCGACACCCCGGCCGGATTTCCTTGCGGATGGAACCCGAATAGGCGATAAACTTGGACGAGAGACTTGTGTGGTTAGTCAGGTCATGGCCAACACCCTCGCTGGGCTTCCGCTTGAAGGTTGCCGAGTACATGTCGTGTAAACGGCGGTAAGTGGTGAGAGCGTGTGTGAAGAAGCACACCCCTGCAGGGTTAACATCATCTATTCGAATAGCCGTGTCCGCGGTAAAGGACTTCTGGGTTGCCTGTACAGTTCATAGACAAGTGAAAGTGGATACTCTAAAATACGCAAGATAAGCGTGAGTGCTATGGATGGCGTTCTTGTAGGGAGACGGGAGTGGATCCATAGTGGTGTGTTGATATGGTGAATATGTGGACTCGTGTACGCCACCTCAAAAGAGTTACTTGCAGGCGTAGTTCAGGATAGCCACCGAGTCAAAGCTGGCTTGCTGTAGTTAAACCCCACTACCCCTTTGTTGATAATGATGCATATGTAGTTAGTTCTGATGTAAGTCTTGTTGGGTACATTTGTACTCACGTTGCTTAATTTATGTTTTTGTAGAGAGACTTCAGTCTCGCTAGTAGTACCGCGTGAACTTCGACGTTTAGCTTGTTACCTCAGCTACGATCTTGTGCCCTCGACAGGATCTGGTAGATAGTCAGGCTTCTCAGCCTTTTTCATTTGTAGATTTCTGTACTCAGACATGTTAAGCTTCCGCTTGTGCTTTGACTTGTATGCTCTGAGTGTTGGGTCATGAGACCCATGTTTGTAATATCTCGCTCCTCGGAGCCTATTGAATAAATACTTGAGTCGTAGAGTCATGTTGTGATGCCATGTTATATTTGCACATATCGAGCATATTGTGTGTATGTTATTGAAATGATTGGTATGTGTGGGATCTGACTATCTAGTTGTTTATCCTTAGTAGTCTCTCTTACCGGGAAATGTCTCCTAGTGTTTCCACTGAGCCATGGTAGCTTGCTACTGCTCCGGAACACTTAGGCTGGCCGGCATGTGTCCTTCTTCGTTCCTGTGTCTGTCCCTTCGGGGAAATGTCACGCGATGAATACCGGAGTCCTGTTAGCCCGCTATAGCCCGGTTCACCGGAGTCCTGCTAGCCTAGTGCTACAGCCTGGATTCACTCGCTGATGACCGACATGTTCGATGTTGGGTCATGGATGCCTGTCCCTGTAAGTTTGTGCCACTTTGGGTTTACGACTAGCCATGTCAGCCCGGGCTCCTTATCATATGGATGCTAGCGACACTATCATATACGTGTGCCAAAAGACGCAAACGGTCCCGGGCAAAGGTAAGGCGACACCCGTGGGGATACCGTGCGTGAGGCCGCAAAGTGATATGAGGTGTTACATGCTAGATCGATATGGCATTGAGCCGGGGTCCTAACAGCTTTGGTATCAGAGCCTGACTGCCTGTAGGATTACCAAGCCAAACTGGTCGAAGTTGAGTCTAGAACTTCTTTAGTTATATAAGGGAATTGATTGTGGGATGGAACGTAAGGCTCTTTTTACTCCTTATACCTTATGCCCTTCTGATCCGAGTCATCTTATCCTTCCTACGGGGTTAAGGAACTAGGCTTTCTCTTCTTCTATCAGGATCACGTGTTACTAATCCGTAGACTTATAGGATTAATGGATTTAAGCCTCTGTTCAGTTCCTACTACTTCCGTATGATAACTGTTGATCCCGAAACCTTGATATTGTGCCTCTGAATGGCTATGCCACCATTTTTGTAGCATGTCTCCAATATTTTTGAGCATTTACAGCCGTTATGCTGTCTGAGTCATCCCAGGTTTCTAAATAATCTGATGCAATTGCAAAATCCTTCCCTCGGTTTCGATGTCCTTCCTGGCCAGGTTAACCACCCTAAACAGTGAGTTGATGTACTCTATTGCCACAACGTATATGTTGGAGCTATGATTATGACCCTAGATGTCTAGAGTATCACCTAGTAATCTAGCCATGTTCTGTGTCCCAGTGTGATGATTCTGGCCATCATTCCCGAAGGCATCCCGTGATGCCACATAGTTAGTAGGCATTCTACTCCTGGGTTTCTGAACCCGAGATTTCCCTACTTACTTCATGTTGTTAGTGTTGCTCGTACCTTTAGGATATTAGTAACCTTTGTGATAGTCCTCGAGGTCTGTGGTATATCGTTCTTCCAAATACCATGAACCATTCTTGGCAGGAGTTCTTTTGAACCAAAAGATCACAACCAGAGTGCTTTTGATGAGTTCTCCATTCTATATTGTGAATCTGCCAGTTCTACCTTCTGCATGGGTTATTCGGAAGAAATGTTGAGCTTTGCTCGACATACTAATCTATGCATCCACAACTCAGAAAGATATATGTTCCTTTGGGTTGTCCCTCTTTAGTTGTCTTCTGCCCTTGTCTATCAATTGATATTCAGGAGTAGTTATGCATCCGTGTTCATCGATGCCACTACTCTTGTGGTCCGTCAAGCCATTCTATTCCGAAATGACTAGGAGAAACAAACTCCAGTACCTCATCCATATCGAGGATTAGGTCAAAATAGTTGTGCTCCGCAGATCAAAATGCCAACCCAGCTTTTGATTCTGTTCTACCCTGAAGTATTACCGTCTTTAAGTCAGGATTTTCATGAGAATTGCACCGGATCTTGTGAATTCTTGATGTAGTGATACTTATCGCCATCATTATTCATCCCTCGGTTCCGTGTTGTCGCAACCGGAATGCCGACAAGTGAATCGTGATGTGTGAATTCAATACTCCTAGCAACCTTGTTGCTTGGTAGTTAATGGACAATAATTTCATTCTTAGTGTGTTGGTTTTTGAATCATCATTCTAAGATTGACCATGCTACCTAGTCCTTATTTCTGGTGCACTCTTCGATCAATGAGTTAGGATTATCCAATCCCTTGCTTATTTCACCATATTGTCTTGCCCTGAAAAGCAAGATTGTTCTCGAGCTTAGTAGCATATCGGTGGTTCGTGATTTTCCGAATATCTTCTCGGAAGTATCACCCGGTTGTCACCTGACCGCTATGTTGAGTTCGTGATCAAGTTGGTTCCTTGTAACCACCCATTCTCCAAGAATCTGTGTGGGATATCCCTGAGCTAGTTGGTTAAGCCAAACAACAACTTGGAGAGTTGGAAGATAAAAGCTTGTCTGACTTAGTTCATGTTAAGGGATATCTTTTAGTGTGTGTGTGTGTGTTGAAGAAAGACGGTATTTTCATTGATTGACCCTCATGATCAGTTAATGGACCTATCATCTTATCCAAACTTTGATTTGAGTATGGGCTATCGTCAAGTCAAATCAGAACCAACGATATTCGTAATGTTGTCTTACTCGTGGTTGATTCCTCGAGCATACACCATTATGTCTTTTGGGTCTGACCAATACTATCACCTTGTTCACATAGTTATGGAATTCCATCTCCATGGGAATCTGGATGAATTGTTGTTGAGCCCATCGACAACATCCTTGTCTTCTCCATAATTTTGTTGAACATTAAGCTAGTATTGGAAACTTTTGTAAGCATTATCTTCGTGATCCATTCATGAAGCATATGTTTGGATGAAAGAAGTGACTTCCTCTAATTCATGTGCATTTGGAGCAAGTTGCCGCCGTGGATTCGAGAAAGTCAATGTTGCTTCCTCTGGAATCATCCCAAGTCAGTCATGCATACGTGCGAAGTATTCTGTGGTCTGGAGACTTGCAACCTTCATTCCATATGTGTCCCGAGCACACCAAGCCACCGATTGATTTGTTCAAGGAGAAGAAGTTCCTTCATAAGAGCTAATCATATGACTTATGCAAGGACTTCGTTATCCACGGTGATGGTTCCCAACCAGAACTCGGTAGTGTTTTATTGTAAGACTACCATGTGATCATGTTTTGTCTGGGACAACGTGTTCACATGTGTGTAGCAGAACCAACTCATGTTTTGGAGCTTGCTATCATAGTTTATGCCCCGAGAATCTCGCAACGCCATCTCGTCGATTTGTGTTGCAAACTTTCATTTTTCTTCCTAGACTCGATGAGTCTGGCATATCCTGACACCAACCAGGTCTGAATCTCAGGCAGATATGATGGTTGGAACGTTTTCCCAAGAACTATAATATTGGTCTCTGTGTAACCCGGTAAAGTGGATGTCGTGGCTAACACACCCAGCCGGAAGACCTATTATTGTAGTATTTGGTTTGAGGAAGTTGGCCACCTCCCCATAAGGGTTTCATAGGATTTACTCCCTAGTCGTTCCTTATGGATTTTTGTGTTCCCGAAGTCCGACCTTTACTTGATGTTCTAGATATCAAACCATTTCAATGAATGGGATACGCTAGCACATCAAGGAGAACATTAGAAGCGGAGTGCTAAATGTCTCTCGGTCGATCATCCAGATTTTGTTTCCTTGGCCTCGCTAAGGTGAAATCTGAGAAGGTGTTGTCTTCCTATGCATCTGCATCGTCCATCACTATCCATCATGGAAGTATGTTGTGTTGCCAGGATCCTTGACACGGATGTTGGTAAAACCTTGATGAATATGGAAATGCTCAAGTTCTTGAGAGCACGCTCAGTGACTGGGTTAAATCCTTGGTAACAATCCAAATGTTCCTTCCATTGCCGAGTTGTCTCAAAACCCTAGCTCCCTTTCCAACTGAGTATGCTATTTCTTAGAACTCCTTCAAACGATCGCTTGAGAATTGCCTTAGGCTGGTATAAAGAGTTTCGATGATCTCCGAATCAAAGGTAATTCTTTTTGCCACTTAAGGGGATATTTCTACAAGTCACCTTCCCTAAGGTGCCCCGTTATGGTATCATGGCAACTCAACTCCTTGCTACGTTGACAATCGTTTACCACCTTCTTAAGTGTGGAATTGTTGTCTACCTAGTGACCCTCATCATCTGTTCCACTCCATCCCTCCAGATGTGTGCTTCATGTCTCAGCTCGAGAGATGTTGCTATGACTCACTCTGTGAGTTGATCCTAAGTTGATTGATCTTCGAGAAGATCGATTCTTCTGGAATTGTCCCTTTCCTCTTGTTGTTATGTTAGATGGAGATCTCAGAGCAAGACGTCGAGACAAAGATGGTGATCGAATCAACGTTCTCATGAAGTGCACCTTGGATCATGAAGATTGTGTTAGTTTGCGTCCCCCCATCATCTTACCCTACGCTTGAATCTCGAGACGAGATTCTTGTCTAGTGGGGGTGAGCTGTCACATCCCTACCTTCTGGTAATGCTCTAGGCTAGCTTCATGTGTGCATCATGTTTAAATTTTATTAAACTTGAAATGGGGGCTGATAAACCCTAGCAGCTAATGAATTCAACTAGGGTCAAAATAAAATCTTTTTCAATAAACCCAAAATGCCCTCTGGAAATGTTCATGATTTTTGGTAAAGGTGAAAATCTCTGCCAAAAATGATGCACATATTTCTAGGCCATTCTGGATTTTTGAACTAAATCTTATTGTGTTTGACTTTGGGCATTTAAATTCTATAAATAATTTAAATGTTCAAATAATGTTGGAATTATTTTTGGGCCACTAAAATAATTCAGCAAGTGTCCATGAATATTTTCAGGATTTTAGGAAATGCCTTGGTATTTTTCCTAAGCTCAAAACAGAGGCAAATAATTAAAAAACAAAAACAAATTAGAAAACAGAAGAGAGGGAGAGCTTACCTGGCGCTCACCTGGCAGCCCAGCCAGCCCACCTGGCAGCCCACTGGCCGGCCCAGCACTGTGCTGGCCCGTGCCAGCCACCTGCTTCCTCTTGCCAGGCAGGCAGAGAGGAGCGCGCCGGCGCGCGCGCGGGCGCCACGCCACCAGGTTGTCTGCCTGCGTCGCCTGGCCACCGCGACGCCTCGCGTCTTCTCCTCAGCGCCACCCCGTTGCCCCCCCCCCCGACTCTCTCTCGCTCTCTCTGGTCCCCATCCCCTCCCCTGGCTCTCTCCCTCGCACACAGAGAACACAGCCGCCGCCGCCGCTCGCCATTGCTGCGCCCACTGCCATCCCCTCGCCCCCTCGACGCATCCAGAAGCTTCCCTACAACGCACGACGTCTCCAAGCTGACGCGCTCGAGCCCGTACGCGCTGCATCGCCGGCATCGGCTCCATCTTCTTCCTTGGGCTCCGACGAATGCCTTCGCCGCTTCGCCGTCTGCAGGCCTTCCCCGAGCCCCTCGAGCCTCCCGTCCGAAGCGTTGTGAGCTCCTGCGTCTAACCCCCCTCTTCCCGAGCTCGATTATGCCCCGTAGACGTCGCCCCCTTGTCGACCGAATCGCGCTGCCGCCTGGCCTCGTCGCCGACGTGGCTCCGGCGACCAATTGGTCATGTGCGTGTGCCGTTGCGCTCGTAGCAACGCCTAGTGCCTCTCTAGCCTGCTACTTTTCTCAAACGCAAGCCGTAGCGCCAAACCCGCCACCACCCGAACTCCGGCCGCTGCGGAAGTGCTCGCCGCCGTTAACTCCGGTCACCCCAGCACCAAACACCGCCACCGTTGGATGCGCCACATCGCCAGCTACTCGTAGCGCCCACCTGCGCGTCAAACCGTGGCCGGAGTAGCGTTTCCGACGCTCTCCGTCGTCTCGGCCTCGCCGGCGACTCAACGCCGGTAGGTTTGACCTGCTGACCATTGACTGGGTGGGCCCAGTTTGACCCCTGGGTCACTGACATGTGGGCCACCCTTGTTAATTTTAGTTAGGTTAGTTTAGCGCTAATTAACCTAGACTAGTGACTACCCTAACACTAACTAACTCTGTTTAGTTAGTCAACTAACCACTGACACGTGGGACCCCACTGGTCAGGTTTGACCTGGAGGCGCCCAATTGACCTGCTGACATCAGGGTGATGTCATGCTGACGCAATATGTATTTTCTGGATTTATTTTAATTCAGGAAATTCCAGAAAATGTCTTAAACTTCTAAAAATCATAGAAAATCAACCGTAGCTCAGAATGAAATAAATTATATATGAAAAATGATCAGAAAAATCCAATTTTTCCATCTGCACTGGTTTCATGCATGTTAGAACACTTTAACCTTGCTGTTTAGGTGAAACAAGTTAATGCACTAATATGACCTCTTATTTCGGGTTTGCATTTGAATCCTTGATTCAAATGAACTCAAACCAATCTGTTCTAAGTTGCATTAGCCAAACAAACTCATTTTGCCATGTCATGATCATGCATCATATTGTGCATTGCATTGATTGTGTTCCCTCTCATTTGCCGGTGATTGTCCCCTCTCAGTAGATGACGTTCGATGATGAGTTCGATGACACCGATGAAGAACTATACTATCTTCAGAAGTGCCAGGCAAGCAAACCCCCCTTGTTCATTCTGATACAATCCCACTCTCTCGCCCCTGCTCTCTTTTACTGCATTAGGACAACAACGATTCAACTGTTACTTGTTGCGGTAGTTGAACCCCCTTATCCTCTGCATGACCTGTCATTGCCACAGTAAATAGATGAAACCCACTAGCATGAGTAGGAGTTGTTTGAGCCCTGATGTGCCTACTCATTCATGCTTGTTTGTCATGCCTGCTACTGCTTAGAGTTGAGTCAGGTCTGATTCATCAGGAATGAATTGGAGGTGTGTGAACATGTCCTACTGTTGAGAGCTAAGTGTGTGAACACGATTTGGTAAAGGTAGCGGTGAGAGGCCATGTAGGAGTACATGGTGGGTTGTCTCATTGCAGCCGTCCTCAGGAACTGAGTTCTGTGTTTGTGATCCATGAACAGCTACTACCACACATTGGGATCCTTAATTGACTCTCTCGACTTATTAATCAACTTGATCTCTGTCCAGGAGTTGCAACTAGTTTCTGGTGTTTGTAGGTAGTGTTAGTAGTCTACCAAGTGGCACCCGGTACAGGTGGGCTTGGGACAGACTAGGCACCGTGGCACGGTGTACCAAGCATAGATCCACCCGTCGAGGTGGGCTTGGGAACCCTGCACACATCGTTTGGGGCCGTGAGCGACACCTCGGCCGGATCTCCTTGCGGATGGAACCTGAATAGGCGATAAACCTGGACGAGAGACTTGTGTGGTTAGTTAGGTCGTGGCCGACACCCTCGCTGGGCTTCCGCTTGAAGGTTGCCGAGTACATGTCGTGTAAACGGCGGTAAGTGGTGAGAGCGTGTGTGAAGAAGTACACCCCTGCAGGGTTAACATCATCTATTCGAATAGTCGTGCCCGCGGTAAAGGACTTCTGGGTTGCCTGTACAGTTCATAGACAAGTGAAAGTGGATACTCTAAAATGCGCAAGATAAGCGTGAGTGCTATGGATGGTGTTCTCGTAGGGAGACGGGAGTGGATCCATAGTGGTGTGTTGATATGGTGAATATGTGGACTCGTGTGCACCACCTCAAAAGAGTTACTTGCAGGCGTAGTTCAGGATAGCCACCGAGTCAAAGCTGGCTTGCTGCAGTTAAACCCCACTACCCCTTTGTTGATAATGATGCATATGTAGTTAGTTTTGATGTAAGTCTTGCTGGGTACATTTGTACTCACGTTGCTTAATTCATGTTTTTGCAGAGAGACTTCAGTCTCACTAGTAGTACCGCGTGGACTTCGACGTTTAGCTTGTTACCTCAGCTACGATCTTGTGCCCTCGGCAGGATCTGGTAGATAGTCAGGCTTCTCAGCCTTTTTCATTTGTAGATGTCTGTACTCAGACATGTTAAGCTTCCGCTTGTGCTTTGACTTGTATGCTCTGAGTGTTGGGTCATGAGACCCATGTTTGTAATATCTCGCTCCTCGGAGCCTATTGAATAAATACTTGAGTCGTAGAGTCATGTTGTGATGCCATGTTGTATTTGCACATATCGAGCATATTGTGTGTATGTTATTGAAATGCTTGGTATGTGTGGGATCTGACTATCTAGTTGTTTATCCTTAGTAGCCTCTCTTACCGGGAAATGTCTCCTAGTGTTTCCACTGAGCCATGGTAGCTTGCTACTGCTCCGGAACACTTAGGTTGGCCGGCATGTGTCCTTCTTCATTCCTGTGTCTGTCCCTTCGGGGAAATGTCACGTGATGAATACCGGAGTCCTGTTAGCCCACTACAGCCCGGTTCACCGGAGTCCTGCTAGCCCAGTGCTACAGCCTGGATTCACTCACTGATGACCGACACATTCGATGTTGGGTCATGGATGCCTGTCCCTGTAAGTTTGTGCCACTTTGGGTTTACGACTAGCCATGTCAGCCCGGGCTCCTTATCATATGGATGCTAGCGACACTATCATATACGTGTGCCAAAAGACGCAAACGGTCCCGGGCAAAGGTAAGGCGACACCCGTGGGGATACCGTGCGTGAGGCCGCAAAGTGATATGAGGTGTTACATGCTAGATCGATATGGCATTGAGCCGGGGTCCTGACACCATGTTTCCTACGATTAAATCTAGTTATTAATTCTAGACCTAATAAAATGAATAATGACATGCAGGAACGTTGACTACTTCCCGGTGCGGCAAATCTCAGGCACTTGATATCTCCTAGTTTGTAGCATAAGTCATGCCGAACTTCACGGAAAATTTTGGCATGCCTTTTGCTAAAAAGTGGACAAATTGAGAACCTAAAATTTGCTGGAATGGAAATGAATCAACATTTCCAGCAAAACATAGGCCACTCGGCTTCATTCCCTGGAAACAACAAAGACACTTGGGCACAATCGAAACATGTGCAAACACAATTGAAGAATTTGCATATATCCTGACCACTTGAAATTTGCATGTCCTATCGTTTGACACTTCAAGAAAATCTACACAAATCCCATGCTCTCTCAAACTCAAAAAAATCAAATATAGATTATAGTTAGTTAACTACTGAACTAAACTTTACTCTAAACTAAACCCTACTGCCCTAATTAACATCTAGTTAAACAAACTCAATTCAAAAACTAAACCCTACTAAACTAATTAACATCTACATTATCTACTACTTAACATCTATTATTACCCTAACTAATAAACATCTACTATTAACCATACTGCCCTAGTTAACTAGTACCATCACTACTACTAATTAACATCTACTACTACTAAAAATCATTATGTATGAACCCTAGTACTAATTAACATCTACTACTACTGCTAATTAACATGGCAGAGGAACAGAAAGCTGAGAGAGAGGGGGTGGGGGAGGGGTGAGGGGCTTACAGAGAGGGGAGAGACGGTGGCAGGGAGGTGCTCGGCGATGGAGGTAGGGACGGCGAGGGCGGGCTCGGGATCAGGAGGCGACAGTCCTGGGCGGGCTCGGGGGTGGTGAGGTCGAGTGCAGTGGCGGAGAGGTCGAGGATGGAGACGGTGAGGTCGAGGGCAGCCCGAGAGGCGGCGGCGGTGAGGCTGGGCGGCCTCGGGCGGCGACGGTGAGGATGAGTGCGGCGTCGACGCCGGAAGGAGACGGCTGCGAAGTGGGGGCGACGGCGAAGTGGGGGAGACGATGGAGAAGAGTGGGGCAAGGGATTTGGGGGAGAAGTGGCTGGGGGGAAACCGTTTTTCCATTAAGTCAAAAATAACGGTAGCGCGTTAGCGAAAATGCGCTATAGCTAAGTTAACTATAGCGCATTTTCGCAAACGCGCTACTGCTATTCCTTCATCCTTTTTTCCCTTTTTCGTTTATTTTTCTTTACATTTTATATTTTTCCTTTCTCCTTTTTCTATTTCTTTCATTTTCATTTACTTTTCGATTTGTTTTTCATTTTGTTTTATTTTCATTAGCAGTAGCGCTTTACACGTAAACGCGTTGCTATAAGAATATTAGCGGCAGCGCGGTTTTTGAAAGATCGCTAATACTATGTGTAGCCCATCGGCTTAGTGGTTGAAATTTTAGTAGTAGCGAATTTTCATCGAGACGCGCTACTGCTATATATGCATCTGCAATGCGCTTATTTGGCACACGCTACTGTTTTCTAGCAGTAGCGAGCTTTTATAACAAGCGCTACTGCTAAAGTTCTGTGTATAACATTTTCCCAAGTAGTGTAGATATGATCAACATAGTGATGTTCACCATTGAAAACTACTCCATCTCACGTGATGATCGGACATGGTTTAGTTGATTTGGATCACGTGATCATTTAGATGACTAGAGGGATGTCTTTCTAAGTGTGAGTTCTTAAGTAATATGATTAATTGGACATTAATTTATCATGAACTTAGTCCTGATAGTTTTTGCATGTCTATGTTGTTGTAGATCAATGGCCCGTGCTACCGTTCCCTTGAATTTTAATGTGTTCCTAGAGAAAGCTAAGTTGAAAGATGATGGTAGCAATTACACAGACTGGGTCCATAACTTGAGGATTATCCTCATTGCTGCACAGAAGAATTACGTCCTGGAAGCACCGCTAGGTGTACCACCTGCGCCAGCAACTGCAGACATTGTGAATGCCTGGCAGATGCGTGTTGATGACTACTCGATAGTTCAGTGTGCCATGCTTTACGGCATAGAATCGGGACTTCAAAGACATTTTGAACGTCATGGAGCATGTGAGATGTTCCAAGAGTTGTAGTTCATATTTCAAGAAAATGCTCGAGTTGAGAGATATGAAGTCTCCAACAAGTTCTATTGCTGCAAAATGGAGGAGAGTAGTTCTGTCAGTGAACACATACTCAGAATGTCTGGGTACCATAACCACTTGACTCAACTGGGAGTTAATCTTCCTGATGATAGTGTCATTGACAGAGTTCTTCAATCACTACCACCAAGCTATAAAGGCTTCGTGATGAACTATAATATGCAAGGGATGACAAAAATGATTCCCGAGCTATTCGCAATGCTAAAGGCTGCGGAGGTAGAAATCAAGAAGGCGCATCAAGTGTTGATGGTTAACAAAACCACTAGTTTCAAGAAAAAAGGCAAAGGGAAGAAGGGGAACTTCAAGAAGAATGGCAAGCAAGTTGCTACTCCCGGGAAGAAGCCCAAGTCTGGACCTAAGCCTGAAACTGAGTGCTTCTACTGCAAAGGGACTGGTCACTAGAAGCGGAACTGTCCCAAGTATTTGGCGGATAAGAAGGATGGCAAAGTTAAAGGTATATTTGATATACATGTTATTGATGTGTACCTTACTAATGCTCGTAGTAGCGCTTGGGTATTTGATACTGGTTCTGTTGCTCATATTTGCAACTCGAAACATGGGCTATGGATTAAACAAAGATTGGCTAAGGACGAGGTGACGATGCGTGTCAGAAATGGTTCCAAGGTCGATGTGATCGCCGTCGGCATGCTACCTCTACATCTACCTTCGGGATTAGTTTTAGACCTAAATAATTGTTATTTGGTGCCAGCGTTGAGCATGAACATTATATCTAGATCTTGTTTGATGTGATACAGTTATTCTTTTAAATAAGAGAATAATGGTTATGTCAGTGTCGTGGGAACGGGGGTCCCCAGACTTGCCTGCCTACGGCCTGCAGCGTGGCGCAACCAGCAACCCAGTACGGCCTGTCTTCATCAACCCAAGTTCAAGAACCTCGTCAGGGGCCAAGCCTCGCGGGGCGGATGACACAAGGCCCCCCCAGGGGCGGCCTCACCATGCAGGCTCACGAGGAGGCGGAGAGATCAAGGCAAGGGGTACCTCGCGAGGTGCTCATGACGCAAGCCATGACGATCAAGACCAGGCGGGCGCCAGGCCGGCGCCAGCCTACACAGTGTCCTTGTTTCCTCTTTGGTGCAAAGGGGGCAAGCGCAGGCGCGGAGTACCGAGGCATCAAGCAAAGGTTTCCATATTGGTGAAACAAGACCAAGGCCAGTAGGATGGCAGGACGGAGGTCACCGTGGGGCCCAAGACGGCGTCATCCCCAGTGCCTTTGGCAGTCGAAGACCACCTTTAGTCGGGATAGATTGCACTAGTTGTCCCTTTCAAAATGGCCGTTGTTGGCTCCCTTCCCGCTCAATATTTGGGAAGAGGACCAGGGCCTCTATACATAGAGATAGCCACCACAGTAAAGAGGCATCTGGTCGAGATCCGATCGAATGCTTCCCAAGTAGAACACCACAACCACAAGAACACCCCTCACGAGGCTATTCTTCCTCTGTACTGTTCATCATCAGCCCAAGAGGCAATCCACTACACCACACACAGGAGTAGGGTATTACACCACAACAGTGGCCCGAACCTGTATAAATCTTGTGTCTCATGTGTTGTTCATCGTGCTAGTAGATTCACGGCGAGGTTTCGGGGCGTGAATTGGTAGGGAGAAGATGTTCATGTGCACCCTAGAGTTCAAACCTTAAGGGTTTTGTCGGAACCCAATATCTGACATTTGGCGCACCAGGTAGGGGTGCGCTGAAATCTTCTTTCCGCTGTTTTGCGTTCCATCACTCCGTCGCATCCATGGCAGACGCTCGCCGAGCTCGCGCCGAGTGTTGGGTTGCTCTCGCCGCCCACGTCGCCCAGACGGCTCCCATCGGTGGGCCTCCTCATCGTTCTCCGTTGCCTACTGCCAACGCCACCACCGGCCCGGCGGGGAACAAGCAGCAAGCATCTTTGCTGCACCCCTCGGTGCGTCGGGAAGGCCGCACCGCCATTCCGTTGCTGACTCGAGCTGGTTCGTCGTCTCACGCATGTCTCGCTCCCACGGACACACAGGTGCATTGCTCCTGGCACGTGAGCCCCTGCACTACCGCCCCATCGACGACCTCTATGAGGAGTGGCTCGCTCGCATCACCGAGCTTGTTAGTGCTGCAGGAGGCTCTCCTGT
>NC_041381.1:402573522-402593624 GCF_002162155.2 Triticum dicoccoides | reverse complement strand
CGATGCGGCTCAGGGGGTGCCTCCGCCACCTCCTCCCCAAGAAGGCTCCCTAGCTCCAAGGTGCGCGGCTCCTGGACGTGACCCCCTGCATCCGGCGCCCACGCGACAAGAAAGGAGCTGCCAAGAAATCCCTCGGCCTCAGGAAGGCGCTCGCGTGCTCCCTGCACCAGTGCGGCAAGACCGCATCCCTACACCAGCACGTCAAGACCCCGTGCTGCCCCTGGCGGTGGCACGCGGGAACCATCAAGAGCAAGCCCCTCGTCTGCAAAAGGCTCCGGTGTCCATGACAGGTTGTCGCACCTTCACCACCGAGTTGTGCAGCATCGCCTGGCCAGGCATGTTCAAGCCGGATCTGCCACCTCGCTACGACGGCACCGCCGACCCCGCGGAGTTCCTACAGCTTTACGAGCTGGGCATTGAGGCGGCCAACGGAGACGAAAAGGTCATAGCGAACTGGTTTCCCATGGTGCTCAAGGATGGTGCCCGCACATGGCTCCTGAACCTGCCTCCCGGCTCGATCTCCTCTTGGGATAGGATGCGCAGCCGATTCATCACCAACTTCCAGGGCACTCACGACCGTCCTCCTGTCATGGGTGACCTGCGCCGCATCAAGCAGCAGCCTGGAGAGACCCTACAGAAGTACATCCAGCGCTTCAACAATGCTCGCCTCAAGATTCCCAAGGTAACTGAGGAGCCCATCATCTCAGCATTCTCCGATGGCGTCCGCGACGTCAAGATGAAGGAGGAGCTCGCCATCCACGATGATCTATGAACATCTCTCGAGTTGTTCAAGCTGGCAACCAAGTGCGCAAGAGCTGAGGAGGGACGCCTCTCCCTCCTAGAGCTTCCAGCTGCTGACCCAGAAGAGAAGAAGGCCAAGGTCGAGAATGTGAAGTGCAAAGGAGCAGCCGTGCTCGCAGCAGAACCAGACACGAAGCGCGCCAGGGACCACTGATACATCTCCAATGTATCTACTTTTCCAAACACTTTTGCCCTTGTTTTGGACTCTAACTTGCATGATTTGAATGAAACTAACCCGGACTGACGCTGTTTTCAGCAGAACTGCCATTATGTTGTTTATTGTGCAGAAAACAAAACTTCTCGGAATGACCTGAAAATCCACGGAGATAAGTTTTGGAAAATATAAAAAATACTGGCAAAAGATGAAGACCAGGGGGCCCACACCCTGTTCACGAGGGTGGGGGCGCGCCCTCCCCCCTGGGCGCGCCCTTTATCTCGTGGGCCCCCTGGAGCTCTGCCGACCTCAACTCCAACTCTATATATTTCGTTTCGTGGAGAAAAAAATCAGAGAGAAAGTTTCATCGCGTTTTACGATGCGGAGCCGCCACCAAGCCCTAATCTCTCTCGGGAGGGCTGATCTAGTGTCCGTTCGGGGCTCCGAGAGGGGGATTCGTCGCTGTCGTCATCATCAACCATCCTCCATCACCAATTTCATGATGCTCACCGCCGTGCGTGAGTAATTCCATCGTAGGCTTGCTGGACGGTGATGGGTTGGATGAGATTTACCATGTAATCAAGTTAGTTTTGTTAGGGTTTGATCCCTAGTATCCACTATGTTCTGAGATTGATGTTGCTATGACTTTGCTATGCTTAATGCTTGTCAGTAGGGCCCGAGTGCCATGATTTCAGATCCGAACCTATTATGTTTCATGAATATATGTGTGTTATTGATCCTATCTTGCAAATCTATAGTCACCTATTATGTGGTATGATCCGATAACCCTGAAGTGACAATAATCGGGATACTTCTCGGTGATGACCATAGTTTGAGGAGTTCATGTATTCACTTTGTGCTAATGCTTTGTTCCGGTTCTCTATTAAAAGGAGGCCTTAATAGCCCTTAGTTTCCACTAGGACCCTGCTGCCACGGGAGGGTAGGAAAAAAGATGTCATGCAAGTTCTTTTCCATAAGCACGTATGACTATATTCGGAATACATGCCTACATTACATTGATGAACTGGAGCTAGTTCTGTGTCACCCTATGTTATATCTATGAGGAATCGCATCCGACATAACTATCCATCACTGATCCAATGCCTACGATCTTTTCACATCTTGTGCTTCGCTTATTTACTTTTTCGTTGCTATTGTTACGATTACTACAAAACTATTATCTTTACTTTTGCCACTGTTACCATTACTATCATACCGCTTTGCTACTAAATACTTTGCTGCAGATACTAAGTTATCTAGGTGTGGTTGAATTGACAACTCAAATGCTAATACTTAAGAATATTCTTTGGCCCCCCTTCTGTCGAATCAATAAATTTGGGTTGAATACTCTACCCTTGAAAGTTGTTGCGATCCCCTACACTTGTGGGTTATCAAGACTAATTTCTGGCGCCGTTGCCGGGGAGCATAGCTCTATTCTTTGAGTCACTTGGGATTTATATCTGTTGATCACTATGAGGAACTTGAAAGATGAAAGAACCAAGATTTTTCCCTCAACTACGAGGGGAGGTAAGGAACTGCCATCTAGCTCTGGACTAGATTCTCCTTCTGTTTTAAATAAGCTTGCGACACCTAAACCTGCTACTGCTATGAATTCTGATATGTCGCATCTTATTGATGATGCCACTTCTGCTATATATGATACTTATGATGAAACTACTTCTGTGCGTGATACTACTGTGCCATTAGGTGAATTTCTTGATGAACAACTTGCTAGGGTTAGAGAGAATGAAATCATTGAAGATGCTATTACTGATGATAGTGATGATGAAAGTTCTCCCCCTGATTATGAATTACCTGTTGTTCTTGTGGGTTATGTTATGAATGAGGAAGCTGCTAAAGCTATTTTTGCTTGCAAAGATAGATACGATCTTAAGAAGTTATTAGCTAAATGGAAGCAGCAATCCCTTAATGCTAGAATGAAACCTGACCCTGCTTTTTCTACTTCACCTATCTATGTTACTGATAAGGATTATGAATTCTCTATTGATCCTGAAATAATTACTTTGGTTGAATCTGATCCTTTTTATGGCCTTGAATCTGAAACTGTTGTGGCACATCTTACCAAGTTGAATGATATAGCCACCCTGTTTACTAATGATGAGAAGTCTCACCATTATTATATCCTTAAGATATTTCCGTTCTCATTAAAGGGTGATGCTAAGACTTGGTTTGATTCTCTTGATCCTGGTTGTGTGCGTAGTCCCCAGGATATGATTTATTACTTCTTTGCCAAATATTTCCCTGCTCATAAGAAACAAGCTGCCTTGCGGGAAATATACAATTTTGTGCAAATCAAAGAAGAGAGTCTCCCACAAGCTTGGGGGAGGCTTCTCCGATTACTCAATGCTTTGCCTGATCATCCTCTTATGAAAAATGAAATACTTGATATCTTTTATAATGGACTAACCGATGCTTCCAAGGACTACTTGGATAGTTGTGTTGGTTGTGTTTTCAGGGAAAAGAACAGTCGACAAAGCTGAATTACTATTGAATAATATGTTGACTAATGAAAATAATTGGACTCTTCCTGACCCAATTCCTGAGGCAATTCCTGAACCAATTGAGACAACTCCCGAGCCTACTCTTAAACCCACTCCTAAGAAGAGAGGTGTTCTATTTCTCAGACCTGAAGATATGCAAGAGGCAAAGAAATCAATGAAAGAAAAAGGTATTAAAGCTGAAGATGTCAAGAATTTACCTCCTATTGAAGAAATACGTGGTCTTAATCTACCGCATGTTGAAGAAACACATTGTCCTGACAACCCGACATAGGTAGTAAAGGTAAATTCTCTCTATAGATATGATAAAGTTGAAATCCCGTCTACTAAATTTTATAGCCCATGCTTAGATGAATTTGATGACTTTATGGCTAGACAAGAAAGTTTTAATGCTTATGTTGGTAGAGAATTAAAGAATAATTCTTTCGAGATAGGATGCTTGAGTGATTATATGGCTAGAGTTAAAGGTGAACTTAAACTCATTAGCAAATATGCTTCTATGGTTACCACTCAAGCTGAGCAGGTACTTAAAGCTCAAATTGATTTGCTCGATGAATTAAATAATAAACATGACTTTGCTGTTAGAGTGGCTACTAGAACTGGTAGAATGACTCAGGAACCATTGTATCCTGAAGGCCACCCTAAGAGAATCGAGAAGGATTCTCAAAGAAATAATTTAGAGGCACCTAGTTCTTATAAAAAGAATAAAAAGAAAAATGATAGGACTTTGCATGCTTCTAGTGAACCTGTTGTAGACATACCTGAGAATCCCAATGATATTTCTATTTCTGATGCTGAAACACAATCAGGTGATGAACATGAACCTAGTGATAATGTTAATGATAATATTCATGTTGATGCTCAACCTAGCAATACCAATGAAGTAGAGGTTGAACCTGCTGTTGATCTTGATAACCCACAATCAAAGAATCAACGTTATGATAAGAGAGATTTTGTTGCTAGGAAGCACGATAGGGAAAGAGAACCATGGGTTCAGAAACCCATGCCCTTTCCTCCTAAACCATCCAAGACAAAGGATGATGAGGATTTTGAGCGCTTTGCTGAAATGATTAGACCTATGTTTTTACGTATGCGCTTGACTAATATGCTTAAATTAAATCCATATGCTAAGTATATCAAGTATATCATTACAAATAAAAGAAAGATACTGAAAGATGAAATTTCCACCATGCTTGCTAATTACACTTTTAAGGGTGGAATACCAAAGAAACTTGGACATCCAGGGGTACCAACTATACCATGCTCCATTAAAAGAAATTATGTTAAAACTGCCTTATGTGATCTTGGAGCCGGTGTTAGTGTTATGCCTCTCTCTTTATATCGTAGACTTGAATTAAATAAGTTGACACCTACTGAAATATCTTTGCAAATGGCTGATAAATCAACTGCTATATCTATCGGTATTTGTGAGGATGTGCCTATTGTGGTTGCAAATGTCACTATCTTCACGGACTTTGTTATTCTTGATATTTCCGAGGACGATAGTATGTCGATTATCCTTGGTAGACCCTTTTTGAATACTACAAGGGCTGTTATTGATTGCAACAAAGGCAGTGTCACTTTTCATGTTAATGGTAAT
The DNA here is from genome assembly GCF_002162155.2 of Triticum dicoccoides. Lineage (NCBI taxonomy): Eukaryota > Viridiplantae > Streptophyta > Magnoliopsida > Poales > Poaceae > Triticum > Triticum dicoccoides. The sequence goes on along the minus strand of NC_041381.1, from coordinate 402,588,550 downwards.
GAGCATACGATACACTTTCTGAGGAAACAATCTCAAGTTCATAGCATCAATTCTATTGGAAAAGTTCCAACTATCATTATTGGAGGTTTTGAATTTCCTCTTCCTACTGTCAAGAAAAAGTATGATATTCTTATTATTGGGGATGTTCATATCCCCGTTGAGGTAACTTAGTGTTATTCAGAATTTCTCCAGTTCCGTGTTATTCGGAATGAGTTTGTTAACAAGACTTGATCAACCTTGTTAGTGGATTCATTTTGATGATCATGAGATGGATGAAACTAGAAGGCACAACCTTCTGTACCCTCTTTTTACTTTCTGTTATTTAGAATAAATAAAGCAAAAAGAGTATTATCTGTCTGTTTTCTGAATTACCCGTGCAATAAAAAAATATCCTGAAAATAAAAGTGCTCCAAATGCCCTGCAAATTTAGTATGATTTTTTATGGAATATTTGAGGATTTTAGGCACTGAAAACACTGCAAGGGGGCAAGCACCTGGCCATGAGGGTGAAGGGCGCGCCCACACCCCCTGGACGCGCCCCCTGTCTCATGGGCCCAGGGCAGCTCCCCTCCACTTATTCTTGCACCCACACACTCCATCTTCCTCCCAAAAAATCCTCATCCAGCTCAAGCACGAGTTCTAGCTCATTTTGCTACGATTTTCAATCTCCTTTCTCAAAGCTCCATTCACAAAACTGCTTTGGGAGATTGTTGCTTGATATGTGACTCCTCCATTGATCCAAATAGTTTTTGTTCTAGTGCTTTATTCATTGCAAAATTTTGCTGCATAGGTGACCCTGTTCTTGAGCTTGCATGTTAAATTTATGAGGTCCCAAGTAATTCTAATGCATGATATAGGCTCTAGGCACTTGTAGGAGTAGTTGCTACCAATCTTTTTTAGTTTTATTCACTTTTATTTTGAAGTTACTAATAATTTCAGAAATTTTCAGAAAATGTTAAGGAGATTTTTGAGGGGCTCTTCTAGCCAAGGCTCCCAGGATAAACAAGCTAAAGAGAAGGAAAAGGCTAAGTATAATCTTCCTCGCATAGCAGAAGTACAGCCGTGTGAATGGCCATGCGATGATCTCTTGAGAGAAGCCGGTATTTATGAAGACTTTTATTCCTTGGTTGAAAATGCTGGCCTCACCAACTTCCTCCATGACCGGATCGATCAGTACCTCTTACTCACTAATACTTTCGTGCAAAACTTCTATTTTTATCCTAAGAATTCACCTCCATCAGTATCATTTCATTTATATGATGAATTCAAGGGAATGTCTTTACATAATTTTTGCGCGGTATGTAGAATACCCTTTGAGGGAAAATTAGATGAACCACATCGTAAAGATGTGGATGGCTTTGTTAACACTATCACTGTAGGGGATCCAAAGAAGGGTTCTGATGCGAGAATCTCTAGCATACACTTTCCTGTTTTACGCTACTTTGCCATATTTGCTAGTAGATGCTTAATTGATCATGGAAACAGTGGAAACTTCAATGTCCCTGATATTATTATTCTGCTCCATGCCTTGTTTGGTGACAATAGTTTTAGTATGGGTGATGTTATTGCTAAACGTCTAAGCCTGAATCATACAAAAGGCCCCATCTTTGGAGTTATCTATGTTGCACGTCTTGCTAAACATTTTGAGATACCTATTAGGCACCATGAGAAAGAGGAGACAGAATTGCCTCCTTACATTTTAGATTACAGGAGCATGGTAGCACATGAGTTTATTGTTCACAACAAAGATAAGATGCTCCTATATAACTTGAGATTTAATAAGAAACACAGTGAGACTATTATTCTGTCTGCACCTTTGTTGTTTGATTTGACTGCGTAATTATCTTGTCACGCTGGAAGCGGTGTACGCTCATCAAGGCCAAGCATCCACTCCAGAGCCTGAGCCTGAACCGGAACCTTCACTGGACCCTTATCGTGCATCATCTTACTAGTGGGATCCGGAGGAGATGGCCAGCCCGTGGTATCCTGATTACACTCCTCAGTACACCGGGGAGAGTAGCCGCGGTCCTTGGCATTAGACCAACTTAGGCCAAAAGCCTAAGCTTGGGGGAGTACATATTTCTCACCAACTTTACATTCATGTTCACACACTATTCTTGTTGCCGGTGCTCGTACTCTTTCATTGTATTATCCATGCTAGTTTAATTTCTTTTTCTAGCTTTCTTCTTGTGTGTTTGATAAACTTTAAGAAAAACAAAAACAAAATTAGTTAGTTTAATTTCCATGCTTGTAGTAGTAATTAAAATGATCGTACTCTTTCATTGTATTATCCATGCTAGTTTAATTTCTTTTTCTAGCTTTCTTCTTGTGTGTTTGATAAACTTTAAGAAAAACAAAAACAAAATTAGTTAGTTTAATTTCCATGCTTGTAGTAGTAATTAAAATGAAAACCCAAAAAGATTTCTCGTTATTCTTCTTACTTGTTGGGAGCTTTCCCGTGTAAATAGTTTTATTTCTTTTCTTTCCTTTGGGGGTGAGAGTAGAAGACCATATTGAAAATGTTTAGTGGCTCTCACATGCATGATTGTTTCTTTAACTTAGAGCCCATATTACTTTGTCTTCTCTCTTGAGTTGAATGCTTGCAGATTCCAGCTTAGTCCATTGCACATGCACTATTATTATTATACACATCGTTCGGTCGTGCAAGTGAAAGGCAATAATGACGATATATGATGGACTGATTGATATGAGAGAAGCTGGTATGAACTTGACCTCTCTTGTTTTTGTAAATATGATGAGTTCATCGTTCCTGATTCAGCTTATTATGAAGTAAACATATTTGCAGTGACATTTAGAGATTATAGTTGCTTGTGCCATGCTTGATTAGCTATGAGTTATAATGGTTTACCTTGCGTGCCAACATGCTATTAAAATGATTATGATGTGGTATGATGGGATGGTATCCTCCTTTGAATAAATTGAGTGACTCGACTTGGCACATGTTCACGCATGCAGTTGAAACAAATCAACATAGCCTTCATGATATTTATGTTCATGGTGGATTATATCCTACTCATGCGTGTACTCGGTGTGAATTAATTTTAATGCATGTTCATGACTGTCGTCGCTCTCTCAGTTGGTCGCTTCCCAGTCTTTTGCTAGCCTTCACCTGTACTAAGCGGGAATACTGCTTGTGCATCCAAACTCCATAAACCCCAAAGTTGTTCCATATGAGTCCACCATACCTTCCTATATGAGGTATCTACCTGTCGTTCCATGTAAATTTGTATGTGCCAAACTCCAAACCTTCAAATGAAATTTTGTTCTGTATGCTCGAGCAACTCATGTTTCAACTAGGGCTTCCTGTATCTTCCATGCTAGGTGGATTATTCTCAAGAGGAGTGGACTCCGCCTCATTCACGAGAAAGGGTCGGTAACCGGGATGCCCAGTCCCATGATCCAAAAAGATCAAAGCAAATCAATATAATTAAACAAAACTCCCCCAGGGATGTTGTTAGTTGGAGGCACTCGTTGTTTCAAGCAAGCCATGGATTGATGCTTGTTGGTGGTGGGGGAGTATAAACTTTTACCATTCTATTTGGGAACATCCTATAATGCATGTAGTATGGAAGATATAGCCATCTCATAGTTGTTGTGTTGACAGTGAAAGTATGCCGCTCAAAATGTTATTCATCTCTATTTTAAAATCGAGCTCCGGCACCTCTACAAATCCATGCTTCCCTCTGCGAAGGGCCTATCTATTTACTTTTATGTTGAGTCATCACCTTATTAAAAAGCACCCGCTGGAGAGCACACCGTCATTTGCATTCATTACTATTGGTTTATATTGGGTATGACTTGACTGGATCTCTTTTACCATGAATTACAATGTTTAGTCAGTCCTTGATCTTTAAAGGTGATATGCATTTATGTTTTGCGGTCTCAGAAAGGGCTAGCAAGATACCATTTTGTTATATCATATTATGATTGTTTTGATAAAGTGTTGTCATCCGAGATTTATTATTATGGCTCGCTAGCTAATTATGCCATTGATATGCGTAATTGTGAGACCTAAGTGTTATTGTGAGTATGGTTAGTTCATAATACTTGCTGAAACTTGAATGCTAGCTTTACATATTTACAACAACAAGAGCAAATAGAGTTTGCAAAAGTTTTTCTTTATCACTTTCAGTTTATCAACTGAATTGCTTGAGGACAAGCAAAGGTTTAAGCTTGGGGGAGTTGATACGTCTCCAACGTATCTACTTTTCCAAACACTTTTGCCCTTGTTTTGGACTCTAACTTGCATGATTTGAATGAAACTAACCCGGACTGACGCTGTTTTCAGCAGAACTGCCATGATGTTGTTTATTGTGCAGAAAACAAAATTTCTCGGAATGACCTAAAAATCCATGGAGATAAGTTTTGGAAAATATAAAAAAATATTGGCAAAAGATGAAGACCAGGGGGGCCCACACCCTGTCCATGAGGGTGGGGGGAGCGCCTCCCCCCTGGGCGTGCCCCCCTATCTCGTGGGCCCCTTGGAGCTCCGCCGACCTCAACTCCAACTCTATATATTCCGTTTTGTGGAGAAATGAATCAGAGAGAAAGTTTCATCGCGTTTTATGATATGGAGCCGCCGCCAAGCCCTAATCTCTCTCGGGAGGGCTGATCTGGAGTCCGTTCGGGGCTCCGGAGAGGGGGATTCGTCGTCGTCGTCATCATCAACCATCCTCCATCACCAATTTCATGATGCTCATCGCCGTGCGTGAGTAATTCCATCATAGGCTTGCTGGACGGTGATGGGTTGGATGCGATTTACCATGTTATCAAGTTAGTTTTGTTAGGGTTTGATCCCTAGTATCCACTATGTTCTGAGATTGATGTTGCTATGACTTTGCTATGCTTAATGCTTGTCACTAGGGCCCGAGTGCCATGATTTCAGATCTGAACCTATTATGTTTTCATGAATATATGTGTGTTCTTGATCCTATCTTGCAAGTCTATAGTCACCTACTATGTGTTATGATCCGACAACCCCGAAGTGACAATAATCGGGATACTTCTCGGTAACGACCATAGTTTGAGGAGTTCATCTATTCACTTTGTGCTAATGCTTTGTTCTGGTTCTCTATTAAAAGGAGGCCTTAATATCCCTTAGTTTCCACTAGGACCCTGCTGCCACGGGAGGGTAGGACAAAAGATGTCATGCAAGTTCTTTTCCATAAGCACGTATGACTATATTCGGAATACATGCCTACATTACATTGATGAACTGGAGCTAGTTCTGTGTCACCCTATTTTATAGCTATTACATGAGGAATCGCATCCGACATAATTATCCATCACTGATCCAATGCCTATGAGCTTTTCACATCTTGTGCTTCGCTTATTAACTTTTCCGTTGCTACTGTTACAATTACTGCAAAACTATTATCTTTACTTTTGCCACTGTTACCATTACTATCGTACCGCTTTGCTACTAATTGTTGCAGATACTAAGTTATCCAGGTGTGGTTGAATTGACAACTCAACTACTAATACTTAAGAATATTCTTTGGCTCCCCTTGTGTCGAATCAATAAATTTGGGTTGAATACACTACCCTCGAAAGCTGTTGCGATCCCCTACACTTGTGGGTTATCAACCAGCCGGAGTCGTCTAAAGGCAACCGGTTCTGCGCCTACCACAACCTCTACACCCACAACACTAACGAATGCCAGGAACTCAGAGCCGTTCGAGAAGGACGCATCGGTAAACGCCCCGAGTGCAACGACCGGGGCTACGGCCGAGGAGGAGAAAGAGGTGGAGGACGATGGGACGACCGACGCCCTCACCAGGAGTGGCGTGACCTCCCTTGCGAGGATCGCTGGTAGGACCAGCCTCGCGAGGGGGATTGGAGGGATCAGCCTCGCGAGGACCGCCCGCAGGGCAACGCAGGCCTTACTCCTCTGCCACCACCGCCAATAAGGAATGATGACCACCACCAGGACGAGAGGGTTGGGGGGTTCCAGGAGCCTCGTGCTATCGTTTGCATCCTGAGCGGCGCCCTTGCCCCAGCCTCTCAGCGCATCTTCAAGCAGTTTGCTCGCGAGGTGAATGTAGCCCCCCCCCCAAGCTCGAGGCCACACGCCCGCTCTGATGGTCCACATGCGCCATCACTTTCATCTTAGCAGATCAACTCAAGTGTGGCGGCCACAACTGGCGTCCTCCCAATGCTTTGCTCCCCAGTCATCAGCAACGTGCAAGTTATCAGGGCCCTCATTGATGGCGGCACAGGGATCAATGTCATTTCCGTCGAGATGTTCAACAACCTTCAAGTGCCATATGATCAACTTCAGCCTACCAAGCCTTTCTTAGAAGTCACTGACGGCTCCACTACCCCGATAGGGCAGGTCCGCCTCCCTGTCATTTTTGGGCAGCGCAACAACTACCGTACCGAGATCATCAACTTCGACGTCGCCCACATTCTCCTACCATACAATGCCATCCTCGGGTATCCAGCCCTGGCCAAGTTCATGGCAGTGACCCACTGTGGTTACAACATCCTCAAGATGCCAGGAAGCGGCAGAATCATCACAGTCCCCTGCAAAGAGAAGGATGCGGTGTGCTCTCTCGAGCGCGCCTTTCAAGCTGCATCGATCGAGGGCCCGGACAACAAGAGCGAGAACCCTCCTGAGGCAGTTCCCAAGAAGAAGAAGACATCGCCCAGCCCAAGGCCTCAGGAGGTTGGCGTCTCCGGAGGTATCGCCTCAGGATCCGCGCCCGTGCAAGGGGTGCCTCCCTCCATCAAATAGGAAGGCGTGCCCGGCTCCCTCCTCGGGCAGGGCTCGAGGGCTCTCTTCTAGAGGGCCTCAAACTTTGCCAAGATCACGAGGGAGGCGCTCGGGCACCACTTGGAGGCGTGCTTCGCAGCACGTTTGCCTCAGGAAGGCATGGGTCAAGGAAGACCCAACCCTCGGGAGTTCATCACCAAGACCACTCAGGAGTTTCAGGAATCAAGAGTCATATGCGGCAATCGCCGCCTGCCTGGCGTAGCTCCCCATCCAGGCGAGGATGGCGGGCTACGCGTCTGCATCGACTTCCCAGGGATCAACCGAGCCGCGTCTCAGGAGCGCCTCTAGCCTTCGCGCGTGGGACGCTGCAAGGGTCCGCCGCACAGCTACGTTCGCATGCCTGTCGATCTGCCGAACACGGCCGCTACTCATCACCGCCACCTACAGAGCATTGTGGTAGCTCAGGAGGCCAGGAATCACGCGGTCCTGGCGGAGATGGAGATGGTCCTCGAGGAACCGCCCGGACCCCCAGAGCCTCCCAAGGCTCAGGGCTCCGGTGGCTCGTGAGGGTCAGTCTCTTCACCGCGCATCTTCAGCTACTCCAGCACCTCCTCTGCAATGGTATCAGGTGACATCTTTCGAGTTCATTTCAGCTGGGAACGCCCTCAGGGCTGCATCATTCCTAGGTCGTGTGGGTCTGTCCCTGTGGCATGTATCCCTTTTGCTTATGTCTTTAGTTTACCTTGCTGGGGGCGCCCCTCGGGCTGCATCATCCCCAAGCCGATCAGGCCTGACCCAATGGCATGTATCCCTCCTGCATTTATCTAAGCTAATTTTCCTTTCATGCTTAACATGCCTATGATTGTAATATGCCACCTACTACGGGCCTTCTCTCCCTCATGCAAGTTTCTTGCACATTAAAAGGGGGGCTCCTGAGCATCACGACTCAGGAGCTCTTACTAGCTCTCCAGCCCTCACCCCTTGGCCTTGTCCACGGCATTCTGACCTGGCATACCAGCGGCGGCTAAGCTTGCTCGAGGGCCGGGACCTGAGGACGTAGAACATTTGTATCTAACCATCTCGCAGGAACATTTAGCCGCCCAAGGCTCAAGACCAGGCGCAACCCGCCTTGAGGTGGGGCTAGTGAATCCCGCGTTGGCTCACGAGTGCCCAGATACACCTCGTCCAGCCCTGCCATGCAAGCCACATGTCAGGGCAGGGCTGCACATGCCCCGGGGGCTCCTCCCGGAAGGGCCCCCCCTCCCACGTACCAGTGGAAGCACCATGCTCCGCGCTGGCTGACGACACTACAGAGGAGCGGGTATGCCCGTACACATACGGAAGCGCTATGCTCCGCGCTGGTGATAAACAACTGAGGGCGGCCCACGGCCGTATCAACCTCAAGGAGGCCAGAGCTCAGTGTCTGGCCTCATCGCAACACCTCCCCACGGGAGCGTCATGCGAGGGGGGTGGACACGGGGGCTGCGCCCGGGTCACGTTCGAGCGCACGCCACCCAGCCAGGTCCCTCGGACCTGGTCGTCGCACGCCCCTCCCCGAGTGGAGCCAAGGTATGAAGACCATTTGCGCGTCAAGGGGGACTCCTGAGCATCGCGACTCAGGAGCCTAACTGGTCACGTAGCCCCTCACTCCTTAGTTCTGCAAGGCTAACGGCGGTTGAGGTATGTGCGGGGCCGGGCCCTCCCGACGTAGAACGACAGATCTACTCCTACACTCCCTCCCTATTTGTTGTTTGCGCGTCAAGGGGGACTCCTGAGCATCGCGACTCAGGAGCCTAACTTGTCACGTAGCCCCTCACCCCTTAGTCCCGTCCTGGTGATCCGGTCGGGGCTAACAGCGATTGAGGTATGCACGGGGCCGGGCCCTGCCGACGTAGAACAACAAAGCAAATAGGAAGGAAACCGCAAAATCTCGAAGCAAATCCATAAGCAAATATTACAAACCATAATTGTCTTCACGATACCAAACACAAGTTTAAACGCCTCCACGAGGCATGGTGCATGTTGCAGGATTTAAAACAGGAAAGAAGCCGCGAGAAGATCACCCTTGGGCAACGCCATCATTCGTCAGGAGACCTACCTCCGTGGTGGTGTTACCCTCATCAGCTCCACCTCCCGAGGCCGCGGAATTAGTAGCACCTGCCCTGGGCACGGTGGCAAAGGCGCGGAACTTCGCCAGCAAAGCTTCCACTCGGCCCTTCACGGCTTCAGCAGCAGCGGCGGAGCGCTCGGCGTCCACAGGCTCCAGCAGCTCGTCGAGGTTGGCGTCAAGGTCACGAAGGTAGACGTGGCTAAGGGCACGCGTCAGCTCCACAGAGGAAAGGACATGAGCTTCAACCTTGGCCATGGGGCCGACGCCGGTCATGACTTCCTCAAGCGCTTCGACCAAGAAGGGAAGTAGCTGGGAGGGGCCGTCCTTGGCCCCAGCCAGCGGCTTCTCCAGGGCCACCGAGTTCAGGAGGAAATCGTCGTCCGCACCCCCAAGCCTCCACAACAGACGCGAGTGCACCTGAAGTGGATCCACCCGCTGCGTCAGGAACTCCCTCAGGAGCGTGGCCCGGTCAGCTTCACAGCCTTCATGTTGCCTGGCCTCAGGTCGGCGTTCATCTTCTCCAGCACTGATTTTGCCCGTCGGTCATCAAGCTTCGCACGAGACCATGCCTCGTCGGGCTGGGGTTGCTCCGTTGGCAACACTAGCCGAGATTAGATGCATCTGGCATCCATCATGACCCACTTGCTTTGGAAGCCATCGACCCTCTTCCCGGTCTTCGAGATTGCGTTGGCCTTGGAGTACGCGACGAAGCCAGCGCACGCTGAGGTGTGACGCCGTCAATTCGGAGGGAGAAGAAGTGGCGCAGCAGATTCACGGACGGCATCACCCCAACGTGCGCCTTGTAGTAGTAGGCGAAAATCGACAAGAGGAGAACGGAGTTGGGATGGAGATGAAGGGCCTGTAACCTGTAATGGCGGAGGACGGCGTAGAAGAACTCGAAGAAGGGAGGAACCAGGCCGGCGATGATGGTGCTCATGCAGAAGGGGTAGAAGGTGCTCCCCTTAGCCTCCGACATGGCGGAGCCGGCCCGGAGTACGGTCCCCCCCATCTCACTGGCCTGCGCCATCGTCATCGAGCACATAGCAACGAGACTCTTCTCCGTCATGTTGGGGGGATCCAGGGCCGGCGAGTACCAGGCCGGCAGGGCCTCGGCCATGGCCTTGCGGGGCGCCATTGCTTGCTGAAAGGGGAAGGATGGGGCGGATCTGGAGATTTCGGAAGCAAGAGAGCAGGGAGGGGATCTGGAGCAAGGCAAAGGAGAGCAATGAACGTAAGCCTTACCCAGGCTAGCCTTTTTGTCAGTCGGGCAGTTGCCGAGGCAGCGTGGGGAAGCGGAGACGCCCACGTCCAATCAACCGCCACGTGGCGACCAAGGCCGCGGGCTGTTGGGGCCTGTGGCGCTCCGCACTTTCCCTTTGGCTTTGCTGCTAAGCCAAGTCCGAGCACGCCTTGGTCCCAGGGGCTACCGTTGGCGTCCTAGGAACGAGGGTCCCCAGACTTGCCTGCCTGCAGCCTGCAGCGTGGCTCAACCAGCAACCCAGTACGGCCCGTCTTCATCAACCCAAGTTCAAGACCCTCGCGAGGGGGCAAGCCTCGCGGGGCGGACGACACAAGGCCCCCCCCCCAGGGGCGGCCTCACCAGGCAGGCTCGCGATGAGGAGGAGAGATCAAGGCAAGGGGTACCTCGCGAGGTGCTCATGACGCAAGCCATGATGATCAAGACCAGACGGGCGCTAGGCGGACGCCAGCCTGCACAGTGTCCTCATTTCCTCTTTGGTGCAAAGGGGGCAAGCGCAAGCGTGGAGTACCGAGGCATCAAGCAATGGTTTCCATATTGGTGCAACGACACGAAGGCCAGCAGGACTGCAGGATGGAGGTCACCGTGGAGCACAAGACAGCGTCATCACCAGTGCCTTTGGCAGTCGAAGACCACCTTTAGTTAGGATATATTGTACTAGTTGTCCCCTTTCAAAATGTCCGTTGTCGGCTCCCTTCCCGCTCAATATTTGGGAAGAGGACCAGGGCCTCTATATATAGAGATAGCCACCATAGTAGAGAGGCATCTGGTCGACATCCGATCGAATCCTTCCCAAGTAGAACACCACCACCACAAGAACATCCCTCGCGAGGCTGTTCTTCCTCTGTACTGTTCATCATCAACCCAAGAGGCAATCCGCCACACCACACACAGGAGTAGGGTATTAAACCACAATGGTGGCCCATACATGTATAAATCTTGTGTCTCATGTGTTGATCATCGTGCTAGCTTAGATTCACGGCAAGGTTTCAGGGCGTGAATCGGTAGGGAGAAGATCTTCGTGCGCACCCCAGAGTTCGAACATTAAGGGTTTTGCCGGAACCTGATATCCGACGGGTTATTCTATTTATATGAGTAATATCTTTTATGGTCATGCACCCTTGTTGAGTGGTCTATTTTCGTTGAATCTCGATCGTGGTGATACACATGTTCATAATATTGAAGCCAAAAGATGCAAAGTTGATAATGATAGTGCAACTTATTTGTGGCACTGCCGTTTAGGTCATATTGGTGTAAAGCGCACGAAGAAACTCCATGCTGATGGGCTTTTGAAATCATTTAATTATGAATCACTTGGTGCTTGCGAACCATGCCTCATGGGCAAGATGACTAAAATCTGTTCTCCAGAACAATGGAACGAGCTACTAACTTATTGGAAATAATACATACCGATGTGTGCGGACCAATGAGTGTTGAGGCTCGTGGCATGTATCGTTATTTTCTAACCTTCATAGATGATTTGAGCAGATATGGGTATATCCACTTAATGAAACATAAGCCTGAAACATTTGAAAAGTTCAAAGGATTTCAGAGTGAAGTGGAAAATCATTGTAACAAGAAAATAAAGTTTCTACGATCTGATCGTGGAGGCGAATATTTGAGTTACGAGTTTGGTCTTCATTTGAAACAATGTGGAATAGTTTTGCAACTCACGCCACCTAGAACACCACAACGTAATGGTGTGCCCAAATGTCATAATCGTACTTTATTGGATATGGTGCGATCTATGATGTCTCTTCCTGATTTACCGCTATCATTTTGGGGTTATGCTTTAGAGACGGCTGCATTCACGTTACATAGGGCACCATCGAAATCCGTTGAGATGACACCATAAGAATTGTGGTTTGGCAAGAAACCCAAGTTGTCGTTTCTTAAAGTTTGGGGTTGTGATGCTTATGTGAAAAAGCTTCAACCTGATAAGCTTGAACCCAAATCGGAGAAGTGTGTCTTCATAGGATACCCAAAGTAAACTGTTGGGTACACCTTCTATCATAGATGCGAAGGCAAGATATTCATTGCTAAGAATGGATCCTTTCTAGAGAAGGAGTTTCTCTCGAAAGAAGTGAGTGGGAGGAAAGTATAACTTGATGGGGAAATTGTACCTTCTCCCGAATTGGAAAGTATTTCATCACAGAAATTAGTTCTAGTGTTTCCTACACCAATTAGTGAGGAAGCTAATGATGATGATCATGAAACTTCAGATCAAGTTACTACTGAACCTCGTAGGTCATCCAGAGTACGGTCCGCACTAGTGTGGTACGGTAATCCTGTTCTGGAAGTCATGTTACTAGACCATGATGAACCTATGAACTATGAGGAAGCGATGATGAGCCCAGATTCCACAAAATGGCTTGAGGCCATGAAATCTGAGATGGTATCCATGTATGAAAACAAAGTGTGGACTTCGGTGTACATGCCCGATGATCGGCAAGCCATAGAAAATAAATGGATCTTCAAGAAGAAGACTGACGCTAACGGTAATGTTACTATCTACAAAGCTCGACTTGTTGTGAAAGGTTTTCGACAAGTTCAAGGAGTTGACTACGATGATACCTTCTCACCCGTAGCGACGCTTAAGTCTGTCCGAATCATGTTAGCAATTGCCACATTTTATGATTATGAAATTTGGCAAATGGATGTCAAAATTGCATTCCTTAATGGATTTCTTAAAGAAGAGTTGTATATGATGCAACCAGAAGGTTTTGTCGATCCAAAGGGTGCTAACAAAGTGTGCAAGCTCCAGCAATCCATTTATGGACTGGTGCAAGCCCCTCGGAGTTGGAATCTACGCTTTGATAATGTGATCAAAGCATATGGTTTTATACAGACTTTTGGAGAAGCATGTATTTACAAGAAAGTGAGTGTGAGTTGTGTAGCATTTCTAATAGTATATGTGGATGACATTTTGTTGATTGGAAATAATACATAATTTCTGGATAACATAAAAGGATACTTGAATAAGAATTTTTCAATGAAAGACCTCGGTGAAGTTGCTTACATATTGGGCATCAAGATCTATAGAGATAGATCAAGACGCTTAATTGGACTTTCACAAAGCACATACCTTGATAAAGTTTTGAAGAAGTTCAAAATAGATCAATCAAAGAAAGGGTTCTTGCCTGTGTTACAAGCTGTGAAGTTAAGTCAGACTCAATGCCCGACCACTACAGAAGATAAGAGAAAATGAAATTCATTCCCTATGCCTTAGCCATAGGTTCTATCATGTACGCAATGTTGTGTACCAGACCTGATGTGTGCCTTGCTATAAGTATAGCAGGGAGGTACCAAATTAATCCTGGAGTGGAGCACTGGACAGCAGTCAAGAACATCCTGAAATACCTGAAAAGGACTAAGGATATGTTTCTCATTTATGGAGGTGACAAAGAGCTTGTCATAAATGGTTACGGTGATGCAAGCTTTGACACTGATCTGTATGACTCTAAGTCACAATCTGGATACATATTTATATTGAATGGTGGAGCAGTCAGTTGGTGTAGTTCCAAGCAGAGCATCGTGGCGGGATCTACGTGTGAAGCGGAGTACATACCTACTTCTGAAGCAGCAAATGAAGGAGTTAATATCCGATCTAGGTGTAATACCTAGTGCATCGGCTCCAATGAAAATATTTTGTGACAATACTGGAGCAATTGCCTTGGCAAAGGAATCCAGATTTCACAAGAGAACCAAACACATCAAGAGACGCTTCAATTCCATCCGCCATCAAGTCGCGGAGGGAGACATAGAGATTTGCAAGATACATACGGATCTTAATGTTGCAGACCCGTTGACTAAGCCTCTTCCACGAGCAAAACATGATCAGCACCAAGACTCCATGGGTGTTAGAATCATTACTTTGCAATCTAGATTATTGACTCTAGTGCAAGTGGGAGACTGAAGGAAATATGCCCTAGGGCAATAATAAAGTTGTTATTTATATTTCCTTATATCATGATAAATGTTTATTATTCATGCTAGAATTGTATTAACCGGAAACTTAGTACATGTGTGAATACATAGACAAAACATAGTGTCCCTAGTATGCCTCTACTTGACTAGCTCGTTATTCAAAGATGGTTATGTTTCCTAACCATGGACATGTGTTGTCATTTGATAAACAGGATCACATCATTAGAGAATGATGTGATGGACAAGACCCATCCGTTAGATTAGCATTATGATCGTTACAGTTTTATTGCTACTGCTTTCTTCATGACTTATACATGTTCCTCTGACTATGAGATTATGCAACTCCCGAATACCAGAGGAACACCTTGTGTGCTATCAAACATCACAACGTAACTGGGTGATTATAAAGATGCTCTACAGGTGTCTCCGAAGGTGTTTGTTTGGTTGGCATAGGTCAAGATTAGGATTTGTCACTCTGTGTGTTGGAGAGGTATCTTTGGGCCCTCTTGGTAATGCTCATCACTATAAGCCTTGCAAGTAATGTGACTAATGAGTTAGTTGCGAGATGAAGCATTACAAAACGAGTAAACAGACTCGTCGGTAAAAAGATTGAACTAGGTATGATGGTACCGATGATCAAATCTCGGGCAAGTAACATACTGTTGACAAAGGGAATGACGTATGTTGTTATGCGGTTTGACCGATAAAGATGTTCGTAGAATATGTAGGAACCAATATGAGCATCCGGGTTCCGCTATTGTTTATTGACCGGAGATACATCTCGGTCATGTCTACATAGTTCTCGAACACGTAGGGTCCGCACGCTTAATGTTCGATGACGATTTGTATTATGAGTTATGTGATTTGATGACCACAGTTTGTTCGGAGTCTCGGATGAGATCACGGACATGACGGGGAGTCTAGAAATGGTCGAGGAGGTAAAGATTGATATATTGGAAGGTTATATTCGGACACGGGAATGGTTTCGGAGTGATTCG
>NC_041381.1:402521522-402573371 GCF_002162155.2 Triticum dicoccoides | reverse complement strand
ATGGGCCTTAGTGGAAAGGAGAGGAGGTCTGCACGGGTGGCCACGCGCCCCCCTCTTTCCTTCTCCCTCTCCTCCTCCATCCCTCTCTCCCCCTCTTGGAAAATAAAGGGGAGTCCAATTAGGATTGGGAATCCTAGTTGGACTCCCCCTATGGCGCGCCCCTCCTGGCCGCCGGCCTCCTCCTCTCCCTCCTTTATATACATGGCCAGGGGCACCCCAAAGCACAACAGACAATCTCTTAGCCATGTGCGGTGCCACCCACCATAGTTTAACACCTCGGTCATATTGATACATCTCCAACGTATCTATAATTTATGAAGTATTCATGCTATTATATTATCCATCTTGGATGTTTTATATGCATTTATATGCTATTTTATATGATTTTTTGGGACTAGCCTATTAACCTAGAGCCCAGTGCCAATTTCTGTTTTTTCCTTGTTTCTGAGTTTTATAGAAAAGGAATATCAAACGGAGTCCAATTGACCTGCCAATTTTTGATGATTTTTATGGACCAAAATAAGCCCCCGGAGTAAAAGAGTTGGGCCAGAAGAGTCCCGAGCCATCCACGAGGGTGGAGGGCGTGCCCTACCCTCCTGGGCGTGCTCCCTGCCTCATGGACGACTCGGAGACCCCCCCCCCCCTGGCGTGAGACCAACGCCAAAAATTCCTATAAATACAGAAAACCCCAGAAAGAAACCTAGATCGGGAGTTCCACCGCCGCAAGCCTCTATAGCCACCAAAAACCAATCGAGACCCTGTTCCGGCACCCTGCCGGAGGGGGGATCCATCACCGGTGGCCATCTTCATCATCCCGGTGCTCTCCATGACGAGGAGGGAGTGGTTCACCCTCGAGGCTGCGGGTATGTACCAGTAGCTATGTATTTGATCTCTCTCTCTCTCTCTCTCGTGTTCTTGATATGGCACGATCTTGATGTATCGCGAGCTTTGCTACTATAGTTGGATCTTATGATGTTTCTCCCCCTCTACTCTCTTGTAATGGATTGAGTTTTCCCTTTGAAGTTATCTTATCGGCTTGAGTCTTTAAGGATTTGAGAATACTTGATGTATGTCTTGCGTGGGATACCCGTGGTGACAATGGGGTATTCTATTGATCCACTTGATGTATGTTTTGGTAATCAACTTGCGGATTTCATGACCTTGGGAATCTATGCAAAGGGGTTGGCACACGTTTTTGTCTTGACTCTCCGATAGAAACTTTGGTGCACTCTTTGAAGTTCTTTGTGTTGGTTGAATAGATGAATCTGAGATTGTGTGATGCATATCGTATAATCATACCCACGGATACTTGAGGTGACATTGGAGTATCTAGGTGACATTAGGGTTTTGGTTGATTTGTGTCTTAAGGTGTTATTCTAGTACGAACTCTAGGATAGATTGAACGGAAAGAATAGCTTCGTGTTATTTTACTACGAACTCTTGAATAGATCGATCAGAAATGATAACTTTGAGGTGGTTTCGTACCCTACAATAATCTCTTCGTTTGTTCTCTGCTATTAGTGACTTTGAAGTGACTCTTTGTTGCATGTTGCGGGATTGTCATATGATCTAATTATGTTATTATTGTTGAGAGAACTTGCACTAGTGAAAGTATGAACCCTAGGCCTTGTTTCCTAGCATTGCGATACCGTTTATGCTCACTTTTACCACTTGCTACCTTGCTATTTTTATATTTTTAGATTACAAAAACCTATATCTACCATCCATATTGCACTTGTATCACCATCTCTTCGCCGAACTAGTGCACCTATACAATTCACCACTGTATTGGGTGTGTTGGGGACACAAGAGACTCTTTGTTATTTGGTTTCAGGGTTGCTTGAGAGAGACCATCTTCATCCTACGCCTCCCACGGAATGGTAAACCTTAGGTCATCCACTTGAGGGAAATTTTCTACTGTCCTACAAACCTCTGCACTTGGAGGCCCAACAACGTCTACAAGGAGAAGGTTGCGTAGTAGACATCAAGCTAATTTCTGGCGTCGTTGCCAGGAAGGTGAGTGCTTGAAGGTATATCTTTAGATATTGCAATCGAATCTTTTAGTTTCAGGTTTTATCACTAGTTTAGTTTATAAAAGAAAACTACAAAAAAATTGGAATTGAGGGTGCCTCATATGCTTCATCTTTTTAATGTCTTTCATGAAAATAAGGATTCCGATAATTGTGACGAAGTGTTAGAAGAAGAATGCATTAAAATGTTTGACACTAAATCTTTGAATGATGAGCATGATTGCAACGTTCTTAGTATGAATTCCTTGAATATCCATGATGCTAATGATATGCAAAGCTACAAGCTTGGGGATGCTATGTTTGATGAACTAGAAGATACCCTGCGCGTTGCTGCGGAACCATTATGAAACCAATGGGAAACTTTGGCTTATAGAACTATCTTTTCAAGGAAAAAAGGATTTACAAAACTTGTAATATAGATACGTGAAGCAATTTAGTAATCCTCCTAAATTGTTCCACTATAAAAAGAAGTAACATTCTCGTAAGCCATCTCAGAGGATGAGATAAAGTGTATACAAACTAATGGGTGGAAGCATACCATGAATCAGCTATTGTATGTGCCTAATATTAACATGATATACCGCTCAAAAAAAGAAAAATATCAACCTGATATATGTGATGTATTGGTATAACCATTAACTTATTAGATGTTCCTTTTATCCCCAACAAAAGAGGTCACCTGAGTGTCAGAGGACCCATGCATATGATTCCTACAATAGAAATAGTGAAAATATGTTACTTTGTGAAGTCAATTAAGCTATGTGTTTTTTCTCGCAAAAGGAAAATAATTAACCCGATCATATTTTAAGAAAATTAAACCCAGTGTTTATGAAGGTTTGTATGGCTGCAGCAAGATTATCCAATAGGCTATGTAACAGACGTAAGATATCAAATGCAATGGATATGTAGTGCAAATAAAAATCAAAAGTTTTGTAAATGATGGGGCGCTTACGTACCAAACCTGTCAATTGGTTGTACATGAATTTCATAATTAGGATTACGTTGCACATGAAGAAGCACTTTTCAGACCCTTACTTGTCTGAAGAACAACATAGAATTGGGCTACACAGGTTCCAGCATGTTCATCTGCACAGGAAAAAAGTAACTAAAGAACATGAACACATGAAGTTAAACTGCAGAAGCGTTGATGCCATCCTCGACCAGTTCAACCTAGCAAGAACCTTTGGAGCTATGAGCAAGCGCCACAGAACATACATACACCACAACACAATAGGTAATCAAGCCAATAACAAAGCAAGAAATCCAGAACATATCGGAGGCTCGAGCTCACCATTGATACTGATCTTGATCAGTGCTGTGCAGACCATGGAAATCAAACAAAAAAGACAGAAGATTAATCCTTCAAAGCACCACCAAAAATCCAAGATCAGTATGGCCGCATCAAGCGCGACCAAGGGCCCCGACGTGAGGAGGCATGCAGTAGAGCGTTCCATAGGTATCGGGGCCGCGACGGCGATGGCCGCGTCTTCTGCTTCTAAGGACGCCAGCACGAGGAAACCCGGAGCAGAGCGGCGCGTCCGAGGTGGCCACTGTCAGGAGGACCAGGAGCAGACTAACGGTGTGCGCACAGGCTGGTTCGGCTGAGCGGGGATGGCCCGCATCAATGACTCCTTCCACAGAAAGGTTGAATGGATCCAACGTGAGCGCCCGTAGGGACAGCTAGAGCTCCGATGTGCCTACAATCAGAAGGCCAATCCTGGCACGGGAGGCAGTTCCTTGGTGCGGGACGAATCGTTGGAAGGATGGGGCGACTGGGAAAGCAGAGCGGAGGGGAGGGGAGGGGAAGAAGAAGCAGCAGCCAAAGAGAGGAACCGGAGAAGGCCAACTCGCACTCGCTCGTCTGGGCTTCCAAACTGTATTGATTGGGTGGCTCATTAGGAAGTGGAAAGTGAAAAGGCATGTCAAAAAAATAGTAGTAAAACGTGTGCCGGTGAATTGTGTCGAGGTGAATAGAGGAGGTTGTGTTGAATCGGATGGCTACATGTAGTTCATGCCTTGATCGGTGGCTGAAATTAGTTGGGGTGATGTGGCTTAAGGAGGAGCTAGAGAATTCCTTGTAGTGGAGAGCTCCTATTTAGATATAGTAGATATGATATTTTTAGTCCCCCAAGTTTGGATGAGCAAATTTATTATGACGATAGCATGCCTCCAATTTATGATGATTATATTCATGAAAGTGGGTTTGGAAGAGTGTCAATTTTAGGAAGTAATGATCCCACTATTTTGGAGGGTGTTGAATCTTATTGTGATAGTGATAAAAGTGGATTTGGAGAGGTCATGACTTTATTTAGGGATGAATCGACTATTTCGGAAGAGGTTCCAATTGATTATGAGAAAAAAGTTGCTTTCTATGATGATTATTGTGATGACATGTATGCTATAAAGAATAATGATAACCATGAAACTTGTCATCTTGATTTTAATTTTCAATTCGATTATGCCTCACATGATAGTTATTTTGTTGAGTTTGCTCCCACTACTATTCATGAGAAGAAATTTGCTTATGTGGAGAGTAATTTAAATTCTCTACTTATGCATTATGAAAAGAGTGCTTTATGTGATAGTTATATTGTTGAATTCATTAATGATGCTACTAAAACTTATTATGAGGGAGGAATATATGCTTGTAGGAATTGCAATAATATCAAGTTTCCTCTCTATGTGCTTAAAATCTTGAAGTTATGTTTGTTTTGCCTTCCTATGCTAGTTGATTCTTGCTCCCATAAGTTGTTTTCTCAAAAAATCCCTATGCATAGGAAGTGGGTTAGACTTAAATGTGCTAGTCATATTCTTCATGATGCTCCCATTATGTTTCAATTCTTATCTTTTATGTGAGCATCATTGAAATCATCATGCCTAGCTAAAAGGCATTAAAGAAAAGCGCTTGTTGGGAGACAACCCAATATTTAACCCTACTGTTTTTGTGTGTCCACATTATTAAGGTACTGTAGTAATCATGTTGTATAGCTTTTGTTTCAATAAAGTGCCAAGTAAGACCTTTAGGATAGCTTGCGGTGATAGTTGTGTTGATCCTGCTGAAAATCAGAAACTTTTTCGCCCAGTAAAATAGTTTTGATAATGCACAGAAACACGGTTTTGATCTGATTCTTTTTGATATTTATTGGTACACAAATTTCTCAGGTTTTCCTAATTTGGTAGGATTTTGGGGGTTACAGAAGTATTCGAGAGTTACATATTACTACAGACTGTTCTGTTTTTGACAGATTCTGTTTTCTATGTGTTGTTTGTTTATTTTGATGAATCTATGAGTAGTATCGGAGGGTATGAACCATAGAGAAGTTGGAATACAATATATATTACACCAATATGAATTTAGAACGAGTTCACAACAGTACCTACATGGTGATTTATTTTCTTATACTAACGGAGCTTACGAGTTTTCTGTTAAGTTTTGTGTTGTGAAGTTTTCAAGTTTTGGGTAAAGATTCGATGGACTATGGAATAAGGAATGGCAAGATCCTAAGCTTGGGGATGCCCAAGGCACCCCAAGGCAATATTCAAGGACAAACAAGAGCCTAAGTTTGGGGATGCCCCGGATGGCATCCCCTCTTTCGTCTTTGTTCATCGGTAACTTTACTTGGAGCTATATTTTTATTCACCACATGATATGTGTTTTGCTAGAAGCGTCATTTCATTTTTCTTTGCTTTTCTTGTTGCTTGAATAAAATACATTAGATCTGAAATTCTTAAATGAGAGAGAGTCTTCACATAGCTACATAATTATTTAACTACTCATTCATCTTCACTTATATCTTTTTGGAGTAGTTTGTCATTTACTCGTGTCTTCACTTATATCCTATGAGTAAATGGTTGAATGATTTGAATATCATAAATCTGAGATTATATATGTTTCGTATGTTTATCCCATGGTAATGACTTCACATATAAGAAGTATAGGTGTTAAATTTATTGAAAGATTAGCAAACATAGTATTTGTCACTTGAACAATTCATGAAAGAATATTTAAGGAAGAGAGATTTCACATATAAATATAATATCTTGGACATCTTCTTTGATTGTGAGCCCCATTAATTATTTTCAAACTTGATCAAATTAGTTGAAGTTGGACAGGAAGACAACTTAATGAGTTATGTTTGGGTATATTTGTATATAAGTTATATTGTTATAGATCCTCCAACATGTGGTGCTTGCTATTTAGAATCCTTTGCTAGCCAAAATTTCTGTACTAAGCGGGAATACTGCTTGTGCATCCAAAATCCTTGCACCAAGTTTCTACCATGAGTGTCCACCATATCTACCTATATGCGGTATTTACCTGACATTCCAAGTAAATTTGCATATGCCAAACTCTAAACCTTCAAATAATAATCTGTTTTGTATGCCTGAATCGCTCATGTAGCGACTAGGGGCTGTGAGTATCTTCCATGCTAGGTGGGTTATTCTCACGATGAGTGGACTCCGCTCATCATTCACGAGAAAATGGCGGGTAACCGGGATGCCTAGTTCCATGCTCAAATCAAATCAAATATAATTGCAAACAAAACTCCCCCGGGATTGTTGATAGTTCGACGGTACCCGTTGTTTCGGACCAGCCGTGGAATGTGCTTGTTGGTGGTGGGGGAGTAAAAACTTTACCATTCTGTTTGGGAACCACCTATAATGTATCTAGTATGGAAGGTATTGGGAACTCTTGGTTGTTATGTTGACAATGAGAGCATACCTCACAAAATTATTTTCATCTCTATTTTAAAAGCTTCGAGCTCTAGCACCTCTGCAAATCCCTGCTTCCCTCTGCGAAGGGCCTGTCTTTTACTTTTATGAAAGAGTCAGTAGTATTCCTTATCATTCCAACCTACTCTTTAGTTGGCAAGCACCATGTGATGGGGAAAGATGTAAGCATATGTGACCATTCAAAAATATTTGATCATGAATTATTATGGTTGACAATTATCTATATGATAAGTAAGTTGGGAGGCGAAACATTAAGCCCCTATCTTTCTTTGTGTTCGATGGATGCTCTTTGTTCCAAAAGTATGCTTTGAGTGGTAGCAATCATGGAAGACTATATGATAGTTGAGTATGTGGGGATTTGCTAAATCAAAGCTCTTACATAGACCCTTCCTGAAAATAAGATCAATTGCAATTGTTTGATGACTGAGAACATAGTTTGTTAGTTTTCAAGAAAGTTTATGGTCTATGCTTTAACATGTGAATAGCTTGTTACTTGATCATGAGAAGTTTTATGAGATGAGCTACTGTTATGGCATATAATGATGCTAGAAAAGGTGATTGAAATTATCATTGATCAAACTTGTGCACCTGCTAGCATTCACACTTCATAAATTATATCTTTTATCATTTACCTACTCGAGGACGAGCAGGAATTAAGCTTGGGGATGCTGATACGTCTCCAACGTATCTATAATTTATAAAGTATTCATGTTATAATATTATCCATCTTGGATGTTTTATATGCATTTATATGCTATTTTATATGATTTTTCGGGACTAACCTATTAACCTAGAGCCCAGTGCCAGTTTTTGTTTTTTCCTTGTTTTTGAGTTTTACAGAAAAGGAATACCAAATGGAGTCCAATTTGTTGGGGAATGTTGCAGAAAATAAAAAAATTCTACGCTTTCACCAAGATCAATCTATGAGTTCATCTAGTAATGAGAGAGAGGAGTGCATCTACATACCCTTGTAGATCGCGAGCGGAAGCGTTCAAGAGAATGGGGTTGAGGGAGTCGTACTCGTCGTGATCCAAATCGCCGGAGATCCTAGCGCCGAACGGACGGCACCTCCGTGTTCAACACACGTACGGTTGAGGAAGACGTCTCCTCCTTCTTGATCCAGCAAGGGGGAAGGAGAGGTTGATGAAGATCCAGCAGCACGACGGCGTGGTGGTGGATGCAGCAGCGATCTCGGCAGGGCTTTGCCAAGCTTCTACGAGAGGGAGAGGTGTAGCAAGGGGAGAGGGAGGCGCCAAGAGCATGGGTGCGGCTGCCCTCCCTCCCCCCTCTTTATATAGGCCCCCTAGGGGGGCGGCCCTAGGAGATGGGATCTCCAAGGGGGGACGGCGGCCAAGGGGGTGGCTTGCCCCCCAAGGCAAGTCGAGGCGCCCCCCACCCCTAGGGTTTCCAAACCTAGGCATAGGGGGGCCCAAGGGGGGGCACACCAGCCCACCAGGGGCTGGTTCCCCTCCCACTTCAGCCCATGGGGACCTCCGGGATAGGTGGCCCCACCCGGTGGACCCCCGGGACCCTTCTGGTGGTCCCGGTACAATACCGGTAACCCCCGAAACTTTCCCGATGGCCGAAACTTGACTTCCTATATATAATTTTTTACCTCCGGACCATTCCGGAACTCCTCGTGACGTTCGGGATCTCATCCGGGACTCTGAACAACTTTAGGGTTACTGCATACTCATATCTCTACAACCCTAGCGTCACCGAACCTTAAGTGTGTAGACCCTACGGGTTCGGGAGACATGTAGACATGACCGAGACGCCTCTCCAGTCAATAACCAACAGCGGGATCTGGATACCCATGTTGGCTCCCACATGCTCCTCTATGATCTCATCGGATGAACCACGATGTCGAGGACTCAAGCAAGCCCGTATACAATTCCCTTTGTCAATCGGTATGTTACATGCCCGAGATTTGATCCTCGGTATCCCAATACCTCGTTTAATCTCGTTACCGGCAAGTCACTTTACTCGTACCATAATGCATGATCCCGTGACCAAACACTTGGTCACATTGAGCTCATTATGATGATGCATTACCGAGTGGGCCCAGAGATACCTCTCCATCATACGGAGTGACAAATCCCAGTTTCGATTCGTGCCAACCCAATAGACACTTTCGGAGATACCCGTAGTGTACCTTTATAGTCACCCAGTTACATTGTGACATTTTGCACACCCAAAGCACTCCTACGGTATCCGGGAGTTGCACAATCTCATGGTCTAAGGAAATGATACTTGACATTTGGAAAAGCTCTAGCAAAACGAACTACACGATCTTTGTGCTATGCTTACGATTGGGTCTTGTCCATCACATCATTCTCCTAATGATGTGATCCCGTTATCAATGACATCCAATGTCCATAGTGAGGAAACCATGACTATCTTTTGATCAACGAGCTAGTCAACTAGAGGCTTACTAGGGACATGTTGTGGTCTATGTATTCACACGTGTATTACGATTTCCGGATAACACAATTATAGCATGAATAACAGACAATTATCATGAACAAAGAAATATAATAATAACCATTTTATTATTGCCTCTAGGGCATATTTCCAACAGTCTCACACTTGCACTAGAATCAATCATCTAGTTACATTGTGATGAATCGAACACCCATGGAATTCTGGTGTTGATCATGTTTTGCCCTAGGGAGAGGTTTAGTCAATGGATCTGCTACATTCAGGTCCGTATGTACTTTACAAATATCTATGTCTCCATCTTGAAAATTTTCACGAATGGAGTTGAAGGGCGCTTGATGTGCCTGGTCTTCTTGTGAAACCTGGGCTCCTTGGCAAGTGCAATAGCTCCAGTGTTGTCACAGAAGAGTTTGATCGGCCCCGACGCATTGGGTATGACTCCTAGGTCAGTGATGAACTCCTTCACCCAGATTGCTTCATGCGCTGCCTCTGAGGCTGCCATGTACTCTGCTTCACATGTAGATCCCGCCATGACGCTTTGCTTGCAACTGCACCAGCTTACTGCCCCACCATTCAAAATATACACGTATCCGGTTTGTGACTTAGAGTCATCCAGATCTGTGTCGAAGCTAGCATCAACGTAACCCTTTACGACGAGCTCTTCGTCACCTCCATAAATGAGAAACATATCCTTAGTCCTTTTCAGGTACTTTAGGATGTTCTTGACCGCTGTCCAGTGTTCCATGCCGGGATTACTTTGGTACCTTCCTACCAAACTTACGGCAAGGTTTACATCAGGTCTGGTACACAGCATGGCATACATAATATACCCTATAGCTGAGGCATAGGGGATGACACTCATCTTTTCTCTATCTTATGCCGTCGTCGGGCATTGAGCTGAGCTCAATTTCACACCATACAACACAGGCAAGAACCCTTTCTTGGACTGATCCATATTGAACTTCTTCAATATCTTATCAAGGTATGTGCTTTGTGAAAGACCTATGAGGCGTCTTGATCTATCCCTATAGATCTTGATGCCTAGTATGTAAGCAGCTTCTCCAAGGTCCTTCATTGAAAAACACTTATTCAAGTAGGCCTTAATGTTGTCCAAAAGTTCTATATCATTTCCCATCAAAAGTATGTCATCTACATATAATATGAGAAATGCTACAGAGCTCCCACTCACTTTCTTGTAAACGCAGGCTTCTCCATAAGTCTGCATAAACCCAAACGCTTTGATCATCTCATCAAAGCGAATGTTCCAACTCCGAGATGCTTGCACCAGCCCATAAATGGATCGCTGGAGTTTGCATACCTTGTTAGCATTCTCAGGGTCGACAAAACCTTCCGGCTGCATCATATAAAGTTCTCCCTTAAGATGGCCGTTAAGGAATGTCGTTTTGACGTCCATTTGCCATATCTCATAATCATAGTATGCGGCAATTGCTAACATGATTCGGACGGACTTTAGCTTCGCTATGGGAGAGAATGTCCCATCATAGTCAACCCCTTGAACTTGTCGATAACCCTTAGCGACAAGTCGAGCTTTATAGATGGTAACATTACCATCCGCGTCCGTCTTCTTCTTAAAGATCCATTTGTTTTCTATCGCTCGCCGATCATCGGGCAAGTCTGTCAAAGTCCATACTTCGTTTTCATACATGGATCCTATCTCGGATTGCATGGCTTCAAGCCATTTGTTGGAATCTGGGCCCGCCATCGCTTCTTCATAGTTTGAAGGTTCAACGTTGTCTAACAACATGATTTCCAGGACAGGGTTGCCATACCACTCTGGTGTGGAACGTGTCCTTGTGGACCTACGAAGTTCAGTAGTAACTTGACCCGAAGTACCTTGATCATCATCATTAACTTCCTCTTCAGTTGGTGCAGGCACCACAGGAACATCTTCCTGAGCTGTGCTACTTACCGGTTCAAGAGGTAGTACTTCATCAAGTTCCACTTTCCTCCCACTTACTTCTCTCGAGAGAAACTCTTTCTCCAGAAAGGACCCGTTCTTGGCAACAAAGATCTTGCCTTCGGATCTGAGGTAGAAGGTATACCCAATGGTTTCCTTAGGGTATCCTATGAAGACGCATTTTTTCGACTTGGGTTCGAGCTTTTCAGGTTGAAGTTTCTTGACATAAGCATCGCATCCCCATACTTTTAGAAACGACAGCTTAGGTTTCTTCCCAAACCATAATTCATATGGTGTCATCTCAATGGATTTAGACGGTGCCCTATTTAAAGTGAATGTAGCTGTCTCTAGAGCGTATCCCCAAAAAGATATCGGTAAATCGGTAAGAGACATCATAGATCGCACCATATACAATAAAGTGCGATTACGATGTTCAGACACACCGTTACGTTGAGGTGTTCCAGGCGGCGTGAGTTGTGAAACAATTCCACATTTCCTTAAGTGTGTACCAAATTCATGACTTAAGTATTCTCCTCCATGATCTGGTCATAAGAACTTTATCTTTCGGTCACGTTGATTCTCTACCTCATTCTGAAATTCCTTGAACTTTTCAAAGGTCTCAGACTTGTGTTTCATCAAGTAGACATACCCATATCTACTCAAGTCGTCGATGAGAGTGAGAACATAACGATATCCTCCACGAGCCTCAACGCTCATTGGACCGCACACATCAGTATGTATGATTTCCAATAAGTTGGTTGCTCGCTCCATTGTTCCGGAGAATGGAGTCTTGGTCATTTTACCCATGAGGCATGGTTCGCATGTGTCAAATGATTCATAATCGAGAGACTCTAAAAGTCCATCAGCATGGAGCTTCTTCATGCGCTTGACACCAATGTGACCAAGGCGGCAATGCCACAAGTATGTGGGACTATCGTTATCAACTTTACATCTTTTGGTATTCACACTATGAACATGTGTAACATCACGTTCGAGATTCATTAAGAATAAACCATTGACCATCGGGGCATGACCATAAAACATATCTCTCATATAAATAGAACAACCATTATTCGCAGATTTAAATGTGTAGCCATATCGTATTAAACAAGATCCAGATACAATGTTCATGCTCAAACTTGGCACTAAATAACAATTATTGAGGTTTAAAACTAATCCCGTAGGTAAATGTAGAGGTAGCGTGCTGACGGCGATCACATCGACCTTGGAACCATTCCCGACGCGCATCATCACCTCATCCTTCGCCAGTCTCCGTTTATTCCGCAGTTCCTGCTTTGAGTTACAAATATGAGCAACTGCACCGGTATCAAAAACCCAGGAGCTACTACGAGTACTGGTAAGGTACACATCAATTACATGTATATCACATATACCTTTAGTGTTGTCGGCCTTCTTGTCCGCTAAGTACTTGGGGCAGTGTCGCTTCTAGTGACCACTTCCCTTGCAATAAAAGCACTCAGTCTCAGGCTTGGGTCCATTCTTTGACTTCTTCCCGGCAACTGGCTTACCGGGCGCGGCAACTCCCTTGCCGTCCTTCTTGAAGTTCTTCTTACCCTTGCCTTTCTTGAACTTAGTGGTTTTATTCACCATCAACACTTGATGTTCTTTCTTGATCTCTACCTCCATTGATTTCAGCATTGAATATACCTCAGGAATGGTCTTTTCCATCCCCTACATATTGAAGTTCATCACAAAGCTCTTGTAGCTCGGTGGAAGCAACTGGAGGATTCTGTCAATAACCGCGTCATCCGGGAGATTAACTCCCAGCTGAGTCAAGCAGTTGTGCAACCCAGACATTTTGAGTATGTGCTCACTGACAGAACTATTTTCCTCCATCTTAAAACCATTTTCAGCTCTTCGAACATCTCATATGCTCCGTGTTGCTCAAAACGCTTTTGGAGCCCCGGTTCTAAGCTGTAAAGCATGCCGCACTGAACGAGGGAGTAATCATCAGCACAAGACTGCCAAGCATTCATAACGTCTTGGTTCTCTGGGATGGGTGCTTCACCTAGCGGTGCTTCTAGGACATAATCTTTCTTGGCAGCTATGAGGATGATCCTCAGGTTCCGGACCCAGTCCGTATAGTTGTTGCCATCATCTTTCAGCTTGGTTTTCTCTAGGAACGCGTTGAAGTTGAGGGTAACGTGGGCCATTTGATCTACAAGACATATTGTAAAGATTTTAGACTAAGTTCATGATAATTAAGTTCATCTAATCAAATTATTCAATGAACTCCCACTCATATTAGACATCCCTCTAGTCATCTAAGTGTTACATGATCCGAGTCGACTAGGCCGTGTCCGATCATCATGTGAGACGGACTAGTCATCATCGGTGAACATCTCCATGTTGCTCGTATGTTCCATACGACTCATGTTCGACCTTTCGGTCTCTTGTGTTTCGAGGCCATGTCTGTACATGCTAGGCTCGTCAAGTTAACCTAAGTGTTTATGCATGTGTAAATCTGTCTTACACCCGTTGTATGTCAACGTTAGAATCTATCACACCCGATCATCACGTGGTGCTTCGAAACAACAAACTTTCGCAACGGCGCACAGTTAGGGGGGACACTTTCTTGAAATTATTATGAGGGATCATCTTATTTACTACCGTCATTCTAAGTAAACAAGATGCAAAAACATGATAAGCATCACATGCAATCAAATAGTGACATGATATGGCCAATATCATATTGCTCCTTTGATCTCCATCTTCGGGGCTCCATGATCATCTTCGTCACCGGCAAGACACCATGATCTCCATCATCGTGTCTCCATGAAGTTGCTCGCCAACGATTACTTCTACTACTATGGCTAACGGTTTAGCAATGAAGTAAAGTAATTACATGGCGTTAAATCATTGACACGCAGGTCATACAATAATTAAGACAACTCCTATGGCTCCTGCCGGTTGTCATACTCATCGACATGCAAGTCGTGATTCCTATTACAAGAACATGATCTCATACATCACATATATATCATTCATCATTCATCACAACTTTTGGCCATATCACATCAATATCACATGTTGCAAAAACAAGTTAGACGTCGTCTAATTGTTGTTGCATGTTTTAAGTGGCTGCAATAGGGTTCTAGCAAGAATGTTTTCTTACCTACGTAAAAGCCACAACATGATTTGCCAACTTCTATTTACCCTTCATAAGGACCATTTTCATTGAATCCGCTCCAACTAAAGTGGGAGAGATAGACACCCGCTAGTCACCTTATGCAACTAGTGCATGTCAGTCAGTGGAACCTGTCTCACGTAAGCGTACGTGTAAGGTCGGTCCGGGCCGCTTCATCCCACGATACCACTGAAGCAAAATAAGACTAGTAGTGGCAAGAAATTTGACAACATCTACGCCCACAACAAATTGTGTTCTACTCGTGCAAAGAGAACTGCGCATAGACCTAGCTCATGATGCCACTGTTGGGGAACGTTGCAGAAAATAAAAAAATTCTACGCTTTCACCAAGATCAATCTATGAGTTCATCTAGCAATGAGAGAGAGGAGTGCATCTACATACCCTTGTAGATCGCGAGCGGAAGCGTTCAAGAGAACGGGGTTGAGGGAGTCGTACTCGTCGTGATCAAAATCACCGGAGATCCTAGCGCCGAACGGACGGCACCTCCGCGTTCAACACACGTACAGTTGAGGAAGACGTCTCCTCCTTCTTGATCCAGCAAGGGGGAAGGAGAGGTTGATGAAGATCCAGCAGCACGACGGCGTGGTGGTGGATGCAGCAGCGATCTCGGCAGGGCTTCACCAAGCTTCTGCGAGAGGGAGAGGTGTAGCAAGGGGAGAGGGAGGCGCCAAGAGCATGGGTGCAGCTGCCCTCCCTCCCCCCTCTTTATATAGGCCCCCTAGGGGGGCCACCGGCCCTAGGAGATGGGATCTCCAAGGGGGGCGGCGGCCAAGGGGGTGGCTTGCCCCCCAAGGCAAGTGGAGGCGCCCCCCACCCCTAGGGTTTCCAACACTAGGCGCAGGGGGGGCCAAGGGGGGCGCACCAGCCCACCAGGGGGTGGTTCCCCTCCCACTTCAGCCCATGGGGCCCTCCGGGATAGGTGGACCCCCGGGACCCTTCCGGTGGTCCCGGTACAATACCGGTAACCCCCGAAACTTTCCCGATGGCCAAAACTTGACTTCCTATATATAATTCTTTACCTACGGACCATTCCGGAACTCCTCGTGACGTCTGGGATCTCATCCGGGACTCCGAACAACTTTCGGGTTACTGCATACTCATATCTATACAACCCTAGCGTCACCGAACCTTAAGTGTGTAGACCCTACGGGTTCGGGAGACATGCAGACATGACCGAGACGCATCTCCGGTTAATAACCAACAGCGGGATCTGGATACCCATGTTGGCTCCCACATGCTCCTCGATGATCTCATCGGATGAACCACGATGTCGAGGACTCAAACAATCTCGTATACCATTCCCTTTGTCAATCGGTACATTACATGCCCGAGATTCAATCGTTGGTATCCCAATACCTCGTTTAATCTCGTTACCGGCAAGTCACTTTACTCATACTGTAATGCATGATCCCGTGACTAGACACTTGGTCACATTGAGCTCATTATGATGATGCATTACCGAGTGGGCCCAAAGATACCTCTCCATCATACGGAGTGACAAATCCCAGTCTCGATTCGTGCCAACCCAACAGACACTTTCGGAGATACTCGTAGTGTACCTTGATAGTCACCCAGTTACGTTGTGATGTTTGGCACACCCAAAGCACTCCTACGGTATTCGGGAGTTGCACAATCTCATGGTCTAAGGAAATGATACTTGACATTTGGAAAAGCTCTAGCAAAACGAACTACACGATCTTTGTGCTACGCTTACGATTGGGTCTTGTCCATCACATCATTCTCCTAATGATGTGATCCCGTTATCAATGACATCCAATGTCCATAGTCAGGAAACCATGACTATCTGTTGATCAACGAGCTAGTCAACTAGAGGCTTACTAGGGACATGTTGTGGTCTATGTATTCACACGTGTATTACGATTTCCGGATAACACAATTATAGCATCAATAATAGACAATTATCATGAACAAAGAAATATAATAATAACCATTTTATTATTGCCTCTAGGGCATATTTCCAACACAATTGACGTGCCAATTTTTGATGATTTTTTATGGACCAAAAGAAGCCCCCGGAGTAAAAGGGTTGGGCCAGAAGAGTCATGAGCCATCCACGAGGGTGGAGGGCGCGCCCTACCCCCCTGGGAGCGCCCCCTGCCTCGTGGACAACTCGGAGACCCCCCCTGTTGTGAGACCAACGCCAAAAATTCCTATAAATACAGAAACCCCCAGAAAGAAACCTAGATCGGGAGTTCCGCTGCCGCAAGCCTCTATAGCCACCAAAAACCAATCGGAACCCTATTCCGGCACCCTGCCAGAGGGGGGATCCATCACCGGTGGCCCTCTTCATCATCCCGGCGCTCTCCATGACGAAGATGGAGTAGTTCACCCTCGGGGCTGAGGGTATGTACCAGTAGCTATGTGTTTGATCTCTCTCTCTCTCTATGTCGTGTTCTTGATATGGCACAATCTTGATGTATCGCCAGCTTTGCTATTATAGTTGGACCTTATGATGTTTCTCCCCCTCTATTCTCTTGTAATGGATTGAGTTTTGCCTTTGAATTTATCTTATCGGATTGAGTCTTTAAGGATTTGAGAACACTTGATGTATGTCTCGCGTGGGATACCCGAGGTGACAATGGGGTATTATATTGATCCACTTGATGTATGTTTTGGTGATCAACTTGCAGGCTCTGTGACCTTGGGAATCTATGCATAGGGGTTGGCACACGGTTTTGTCTTGACTCTCCGATAGAAACTTTGGGGCACACTTTGAAGTTCTTTGTGTTGGTTGAATCGATGAATTTGAGATTGTGTGATGCATATCGTATAATCATACCCATGGATACTTGAGGTGACATTGGAGTATCTAGGTGACATTAGGGTTTTGGTTGATTTGTGTCTGAAGGTGTTATTCTAGTACGAACTCTAGGATAGATCGAACGGAAAGAATAGCTTCGTCTTATTTTACTACGTACTCTTGAATAGATCGATCAGAAAGGATAACTTTCAGGGGGTTTCGTACCCTACAATAATCTCTTTGTTTGTTCTCCACTATTAGTGACTTTGGAGTGACTCTTTGTTGCATGTTGAGGGGTTGTTATATGATCTAATTATGTTATTATTGTTGAGAGAACTTGCACTAGTGAAAGTATGAACCCTAGGCCTTGTTTCCTAGCATTGCAATACCGTTTACTCTCACTTTTACCACTTGCTACCTTGCTGTTTTTATATTTTCAGATTACAAAAACCTATATCTACCATCCATATTGCACTTGTATCACCATTTCTACGCCGAGCTAGTGCACCTATACAATTCACCATTGTATTGGGTGTGTTGGGGACACAAGAGACTCTTTGTTATTTGGTTGTAGGGTTGCTTGAGAGAGACCATCTTCATCCTACGCCTCCCACGGATTGATAAATCTTAGGTCATCCACTTGAGGGAAATTTGCTACTATCCTACAAACCTCTGCACTTGGAGGCCCAACAACGTCTACAAGGAGAAGGTTGCGTAGTAGACATCACATATCGTCGTAGTGCTTAGGCGAAGCCCTGCACCGATAACTTCATCATCACCGTCGCCACACCGTTGTGCTAACGGAACCCTCCCTTGTCCTCAACTAGATCAAGAGCACGAGGGACGTCATCGTGCTGAACGTGTGCTGAACATGGAGGTGTCGTACGTTCGATACTATGATCGGTTGGATCATGAAGATGTCCGACTACATCAACCGCGTTACTAAATGCTTCCGCTTTTGGTCTACGAGGGTACATGGACACACTCTCCCGTCTCGTTGCTATGCATCTCCTAGATAGATCTTGCGTGATTGTGGGAATTTTTTTTGAATTACTGTGTTCGCCAACATTAGTGGCCTCCGCATCCCAGGAGAAGGCGTCGCGGCGCAACAGGCGCGTGAGCGGGGACACGATAAGGCCAAACTACCGGATAAATTTCCGGTAGTACCCCACGAGGCCCAGGAAGCCACGGAGAGCCCGCAGTGAGTGCGGCATTGGCCAGGCAACGACAACCGCCACCTTTTTAGCATCCATAGCAACACCCTCGGCCGAGATGACGTGGCCAAGGTAGGCGACAGAAGGCATGCCGAACAAGCACTTCGAGCACTTAAGATTAAGATGGTGCGCTCGAAGCTCGTTGAAGACGATGGCGACGTGCTAACGGTGTTCTGTCCATGAGGCGTTGTAGATAAGAATGCCATCAGAGAAAACAAGCACAAATCGACGCAAGTAGGGGCGGAGGACGTCATTCATCAAGGCCTAAAAGGTCGCCTGGGCGTTGGAAAGGCCAAAAGGCATCACCAAGAACTCGAAGTGGCCATGATGAGTCCGAAATGCCGTCTTCGCGACATCGTCCGGGTGCATCTGCACCTAGTGGTAGCCCGAACGGAGGTCGAGCTTGGTGAAGAAGCACGCCCCATGTAGCTCGTCCAGGAGCTCGTCGACGACCAGAATAGGAAATTTGTCCTTGAGCGTCTGGGCATTGCGGGAATGATAGTCGATGCAGAAGCGCCACGTACCATCCGTCTTGCAGACAAGGAGGACTGTCACCGAAAACGGTGACGTGGAGATCTGGATGATGCCCAAGGTGAGCATGAGCGCGCACTGCCTCTCCATCTCGTCCTTTTGCAGTTGGGGGTAGCGGTAGAGGCGCACTGCAACCGGTGCCGTGCCCGGTAGGAGATGAATGTGGTGGTCGTACACCCGGGCTGGCGAAAGGCCTTGAGGCTCGTCGAAGAGGTCACCGTGCTGCTGCAAAAGATGATCCAACAGAGGATGCTCAGACCCTGCAGCGGTCGCTGCCAGCTACAGTTGCGGCGTCGCTGGTGAGGCGCCACCCACGCCCTCCCACTGGACACGGTGACCTAGGCGCCAGAAGGTCATTGTCATGGCGTCAAAGTCCTAGAGAATGGGACCAAGGGTCCTCAAGAAGTCGACACCAAGGATGAAGTTGAAGCAGCCCAAGTCGATGCCGGCGCACGTGATGGCGAAATGCTCGTCGCCGATGGTGATGGGCACGTTCCGCGCAAGCCCATGGCACCGAAGATGGTTGCCGTTAGCCACGGTGACCCAGAGTTGCTCCCCGCTTGTCGGCTGGAGTGCTAACCAGCGCATGGTTGACTCGGGTAGGAAGTTATGCGTGGAGCCCGTATCCAGGAGGGCCACCAGGCGCTCGCCGTTGATCATCACCGGCAAGAGCATAGTCTGGTCGTCGCGGATGCCCGCGAGCGCATGGAGGGATACTACAAGAGCCGTTGCTGGAGAGGGCGCCAGTGCGACCTCCGCAGCAAGTGGGGTGGCCACGTCGCCGATCCCGTCAGCGGCGGTATCCTCCTCGATGTAGTCGACCGCCTCCAAGTAGAAGAGCCGCGGGCAGACGTGGCCCGGCACGTAGGGCTCGTCGCAGTTATAACATAGCCACTAATGGCGGCGCTCGAGCTGCTCACCCGAGGTGAGCCGGCGGAAGGGTCGCGTGGCAGCTGGAATGGTGGTCGCTGGAGCGGCCGGGGGTGGACGGCCCGGCACCGGTGGTGTCGGGGGCGGCCTGGCTGGCTGTCAGGCGCCCCAAGATGGTAACGCCTGCTACAAGGCCTGCGCATGATGCTTGAAGGCGCAGGCGTAGTACATGGCCGTCTAGAGGTCCTGGGGTCCCCGAAGCTCCACGTCCATGCGGATATGATCCGGCAGACCACCGACGAAGAGCTCGGCCTGCTGACGAGCCGTCACACCGGACACGTGGCACGCTAGGGCCTGGAAGCGGTCGGCGAAGTCCTGCACCGTGGAGGTGAAGGGAAGGCGGCCTAGCTACGGCAGCTGGCTCCCACGTATCAGTGGCCCGAACCGAAGGAGGCAGAGCTCGCGAAAGCGCTCCCATGGGGGCATGCCGCCCTCGTCCTGCTCGAGAGCGTAATACCACGTTTGTGTGGCACCTCGAAGGTGATATGAGGCGAGCCAGGTGCGGTCCGACACGAGCGTGAGTTGTCCCTGGAAGAACTGCTCACACTGATTAAGCCAGTTGAGGGGGTCCTCGGTGCTGTCGTAGGTGGCGAAGTTGAGCTTGGCGAAACGCGGCGGTGTATGAGTATGACCGTCGTGGGAGTACGGCTCATTGGTGCGGAGCAGCAAGGGGGACGGCTCCGGGTCAATGGACACACGGGGCCCCCCGTAGAACGACGACCTATCAAGGCCAGTGTAGGGACCCGCGGAGCTGGAGTACCCTCCGTACTGCACGGTGGGCGCCGGCTGCACATGGATGTGCGGCGGTCCCGAGGCCATCATGTAGACCGGCTGTGGCGACGACCCGGTCAACCAGGCCGGTAGCCGTGACGGTGAGGGTGAGAACCGGACCTGGTGGATCGGGACTCCCGCCGGCACGGTCGGAGCCGGCCCGGAGCTGATCGGCGGTGGCGCCGGCAGCTGCAGCGAGCCGACGGGCGCGGCGGGGGCCGCCAGGGGCTGCAGATGTGGCGCCGGCTGCCATGGCAGCAGCATCGGCCCGGTGGTGGTGGCTGGTGGCGCGGCCGGCGGCGGCCCGTTAGGGCCCGTCCAAGTAGATGTGGATTCCCTGGACCGCTGTGGCGAGATCGCGGATTGCCCCGGTGATTTCCTCCGGGGTGAGGACGGAGAGAACCGGCGCGGTGGAGGTGACCGGCACCGGCAAGGAAGGGGCGCCGGCCGTGGTGGCCATCCGGGAGGTGGTGGCGGTCGGCAGCGGGAGGGTTGGGGTGGGCGACGGTGAAGACATGACCGAACCTAAGCTACCTGATAGCAAACTGGTAGGAGCTAGGGCCCTATCGGGTCTTGGCCAGGGATTGTAGGGGAAGGAGGGAGGCTGGCAAGGGCGTGAGCGCTCACGCACAGGTGAGGAGGCGGCGGCGATGAGAGAGAGGCGGCTAGGTTTAGGGTTCCAGCTCTTGGGGGAGGCACGCAATAGAATATGTCTTATTGCTTAATTCCAAAAGGGTGTCTTACAACTATTTATATAATCTCGATGCTAATAAAACTAAGATAACTTGGGCTAAACCCCTAGCTAAACGTGCCCATTGGGCCTCCGCCGGCTATAAGTGACGCCGGTCATAATAGTACTGCTTACGGGAAAATCCTACTCGCCGCTCGTTGCGGCAAGTGGTCGACGCTTCGCACAGGAGGAGGTGCGAGCGAGCGACCGAGTGGGCCAGCCCGTTTTAGCGTTTTAGTAGACACCGATTTTTGGGAACCTTCTATGATTTCAGCCAGTTTTTTCCGGCTTTGGGAACCTTCTACAAGGTTCCTGAACCGGCCTTTTCTTTTTCAGTTTCTTTTTCGTTTTTCTTTTTTCTATTTCTCTTCTTTTTTGTTTTTTGTTTTCTTTTTTCTGTTTCTTTTCTTTTTTCTCTTTTCCGTTTCTTTCTCTTTTTTGTTTCTTTCTTTTTTATTTTCTTTTTTTTCTTTTCAAGTTTATTTTCAAATTTTGTTTCCGAATTTCAAAAGATGTTCCTGCTTTTCAGATTTTGTTCACAAATTTGAAATATGTTCCTGGTTTCAAAATTTTGTTTTGAATTTTCAAAAAAAAATCATGTTTTTCAACAAATGTTCGAATCATTTTTGTTCATTTTTTGAGAAATTTGTAAATAATGACATGGATTTCAAAAAGGGACATTTACATCTATGCTCCTAATTTGCGCCCACTCTCAGATTTACCCCTAATTTCAAAGCCTGCTCAAATTTGCCCCTCCGCCTTTAGGTGCACTTATAGAAATGTCCTTCTGTGTCGTTAACGTTCGGTCAAAGCAGGTCAAAGCCGGTCAAAGGGCATTGACCGTCCTGAAAAAAATAGCAAAAAAAATCTAAAAAATCTGAAATTTGTGAGATCAAAGATACTCAGGTTCGCAAGGTGCGTGCAAATTTTCGTGCTGCTTGGGCATTCCAGGAGCTCGTGTCAAAGGAAAAGAAATAAATATGTAAGCTTGTGAATAGTAAATTCAAAAAAATAGCAAGAAAATTCAAAAAAATATGAAATTTTTTGGCATCAAAGAGGCTACGGTCTACAAGCTGCGTGCAATTTTTTTTGTGTTTGGACATTGGAGGGGCTTGTGGATAAAAAACAAAAATTTGGCTCAGGAAAAAACTTGGGAAAAAATGACTATTTTGTTTTTTCTTGCTAGAGCTCCGCGCATATCATTTGATCACAAAAACTTGCAAGCACCTTGTGCACCCAAGCCTCTTTGATACCAAAAAATTTCATATTTTTTTGAATTTTCTTGCTATTTTATTTCAAATTTACTGTTCACAAGCGTGCATATTAACTATTTTTCCTCGTCACAAGCTCCTGGAATGTCCAAATAGCATGAAAATTTGCACGCACCTTGCGCACATGAGTATCTTTGATCTCACAAAAATTCAGATTTTTTTAATTTTTTGCTATTTTTTTCAGGACGGTCAAAGTTGTTTGACCGGACGGTAACGGCGCGGAAGGGCATTTCTGTAAGGGCACCTAACGGCGGAGGGGCAAATTTGAGCAGGCTTTCGAATTAGGGTATATCTGATTAGGTGGTTCGAGTTAGGGACAGAAATGCAAATGGCCCTTTCAAAAAATGTTCCTGTTTTCAAAAATTATTCACAAATTTCAAAAAATGTTCTTATTTTTTCAGTTTTTTGTGCACGTATTAAAAAAAATTCACACTTCAAATTTGTTTGGGATTTTCAAAATTGTTCTCCATTTCGAAATTTGTTCTAAAAGTTCAAAATTTGTTCGTTATTGTAAAAATTGTTCCCATTTCAAAATTTTGTTCGAAAATTCTAAAAATGTTCTTGTTTACAAAAAAAAGTTCATGTTTTTGAAAATATTCATGTTTACAAAAAAAATTGTTCACAATTCAAAATTTGTTCTCCTTTCAAAAATATTCATGTTTTTTTAAAAATCACTATCAGAAACTTGTTCACATTTTCGAAAAAACTTTTTTGTGTTCACCGAAAATTGATTGTAATTAAAAAAATGTTTCTATTTTTCAATATTCGTCCACAACTTAAAAAATGTTCATGTGGGTTCTGTCATTTTTTTAAAATTGTCCACAACTTGCAAATTCGAAAATTGCTAACATTTTTTTAAAACTCGTATGGGTTCTGTAAAAAATGTTCCTACTTGTAAAAAATATAATCATAATTTACAGTAAAAGATCGGAAAAAAAGAAAAATAAACCTATTTGCCGGTGTGACTAGGTCTAAAGTGTTCGCGTTGCATTTTGACCATCAGGCTGAATCGGGCGCAATGGCTAGCAACCCCTGTCTGCAAGCTCGTGGTGGCAGGTTCGAATAGTAGCTGAAACGCTGTTGTTGTTGTCCTTGTATTCTGAAGGTCTTTCCACTTGTAGGCCCCCATGATGATTAGGGTCAGTTCTTTTCCCCTCATAATTCTCCAGAATATGATTCTGGGATGCTGCCCACAGAATTATCTGTCCAGTTATTTTCTGTAATTTTAGCCTGTGATTGTTCTATGAGTTGTCTGTTGAAATGTCTGGAACGCCATTAGATTCAAGTGAGTGTTGAATTGGTAATACTTGGTTATTACTGACAGTTTCATGTGTAATGTGAACACAAAAACAAGATGCTCGGACCCTTCACTTTTTCCATCTACGACATTCACATGTCAATGTTTTAATATATACAATCTTTTTTACTAAGCAGACATCAATCCATACCAACACAAAATTAATAGTAAGCAATCAATCATATAGAAGTACATTCCTTACAGATTTTCATACAATGTTTTTTTGCTAAATTTCAGTACATGCCATCAATCACATGTTTGCATCATCCAAAGCAACATACAAATTAACTAACAAGAAACCATACAAGATTCCCCTGCTTTGCCTCCTGTAGCAGTAGCAATACAATGAGGAATCATGAGGAAGAAGAGAGACAGTGGAGGAGGCGCTCACCAGCTATCCTGGCCGGGCGGAGGTCGGGCGCGTCCTGCTTCCGGGTGGAGGGAAGGGAGGTCCGGGCAGGCGGGCGGAGGCCGGGGGCGTCCTGCTGCAGGGCGAGGATGGACGTCGGGGCGGGCGGGAAGGAGTCGAGGAGGGGCGGCCGGTCCAGGAGGAGTGAAGGAGAACGGGCGGCCGGCCTGGGGCGGCGTCGTAGGGGCCTCCCGCCGACGGATCTGAAGACGCCGGGGCGGTGAGC
Organism: Triticum dicoccoides; assembly: GCF_002162155.2. NCBI lineage: Eukaryota > Viridiplantae > Streptophyta > Magnoliopsida > Poales > Poaceae > Triticum > Triticum dicoccoides. The sequence goes on along the minus strand of NC_041381.1, from coordinate 402,548,941 downwards.
TGGCTGGCGCGAGCCAAACCCTAGCTCGATTTGGCTGGAGACGACGGGTGTGCGGGGAGGAAGAAGCGCTTCGTGAGAAATCCCCTGCTCTTTGCCTCGCTCGGTCGGCCCTCCCTGGTGGCATTCTGGCTGTAAATACAGTTGCCAATAGGGGTATTTGTTCAAAGCAAACCGTTTTGCTTTGCGGGAATGACGAGAATTGCCAAGTTGAGGTGATTCTAGATTGCACTGTAATTCTGAGATGATTTTGGACGATTCCTGAGGCAGAGATGAGTTCCTTTGTAATTTTGATTCCCCAGGCAGTAATTCTTCACAATTGAGCCAAAAAAACTGGCTCTGACATGTGGGCCTCACATGTCAGTTAACGGTCAAACAAACGGTCAAACTAACGCTTCATTTAGGTGTGGGTCCGGTTTGTCATAATCGCGATCAATAGATAAGCACTCGACGATTTGAGTTTTTTGATAAAGCCAACCATTCATTTGGTAGTTATCTGAGAAAAATTAAAAACCGGTAGTTTTTTGGAAAACTAGCCTGTAAAGTAGTAGTTTTATGCTATTTACTCCGGATGGATCCAGAGATAGAGCATTCTTTCCTTCACGTACTACTTTTTCTCAATCAGGACGTACTGAGAAACCAGCAGATTAAGAGCCAGTTCTTTTGGCTCAATTGTGAAGAATTATTGCTTTGGGAATCAAAATTACAAAAGAACTCATCTCTGCCTCAGGAATCGTCCAAAATCATCTCAGAATTACAGTGCAATCTAGAATCACCTCTCAGTGTCTCTTCTCATCTAGCCATTTTCTTCTTCTCCTCTCTGCCTCCCTTCTTCTCCTCCACCCTCCCTGCTCGCAAAGAACGCCAGAAAATAGGCATGGCGGTCGGCCACACTGCTGGCCCACGCCGTCGTCCCATGCCACGTCCGGTCGCCGCCATATGCCACGCCCCCCCCCCTCCGTTGTTACTGCTGGCAGGAGCAGCCAAAGCTCCTGGAGACAAGGAGCTCACCGGCCTCAATGGCCTAGTCCGCGGTGGGGGCCGCCGCCACGCGCCCCGCCGTCGGCCTCCGGCTTGGGTCGCCGCGCCGCTGCGCGCCATCAGGAACCGCCTGGGGCGCCGCCTACCATGGGGCTTAGCTCGGGTCACCGCGTCGCCGCCCGCCATGGGGAGCCGCCTGGGGGTCACCGCGTCACCGCCCGCCATGGGGAGCCACCTGGGGGTCGCCGCCCGCCATGGGGCCGCCAGGGCTGACCGCCCGCCATGGGGAGCTGGCGCCCTCGCCAAGCGCAGAGGCGGCCAGTGGCCCGACGGCGTCGTCCAACACGGGCCAGCTGCGAGCGTAGAGAAGCAGGTAAGGCGGAGCAGCGGCCGGGGTTGAGCGCCGGTGATCATCGGTGGTGGACGGTGGGTGGCTCGCCGGGCAGAGGAGGCGCCATCGCGAGGTCTGGATAGACCTGCGCCAATGGTTGCGTGATGTGGCAAGGACCTGATTGCTTTTTTATAAACTTACAGGGATCTGATTGCTTTTTTAAATTTATGTGCAGGCCCACCCCTAACGGACAAACAAACGGTCAACAGTCAGAGCTCTTACATGTGTGTCCGACCTGTCATAATCACGATTAATCGTAAAGCATTTGACGATTTGGGTTTTTTGAAACAACCGACCGCCCATTTGGTAGTTATTTGAGAAAAATTTAAAACCGGTAGTTTTTTGGAACCCTAACCTGTAAAATAGTAGTTTTATGTTATTTACTCATCCATCCGAGGCATTAGGTAAGCATCAATCGATGCTTTCGAGCTTAGCTTAACATAACATACTATTTTGATATTTTCTGATACGTGTTACCGAGCTAACCTGCAGGTATATACTGAGCATTTTTGTGATGTTGTTTGCTGTCAGGCTGTTGCTGATGGTGGAGGAATGCTGCCCAAAGGATTGTCATGCTTGATTTCGACCGTACAAGGAAATCAATGGGAATTAATGTTGCATCCAAATCAGGAAGCAACACTTTACTTGTGAGAATGTTGTATCTCTTGCTATATTGCCATTTCCCACTAATATGTTAAATAAAATTATGCTCATTATACCATTGTTTTATGTTGGAAGGGGAGCACTTGGCGTAGTGGTAAAGCTGCTGCCTTGTGACCATGAGGTCACGGGTTCAACTCCTACAAATAGCCTCTTGCAGAAATGCAGGGAATGATTGCGTACTAAAGACCTAAAGTGGTCGGACTCTTTCCCGAACCCTGCGCAAACGGAAAGGTTGCGTACTAAAGATCCAAAGTGGTCGGATCCTTCCCCGGACCCTGCGCAAGCGGAAGCTACATGCACCGGGCTGTCCTTTTTATACCATTGTTTTATGTTTGCTAGAGTGACACTAAGTGCATGATGATGTGTCCTGATGGCAGGGAGCCGTCGAAACCTTGCTGGAGAGGAGTAGCCATATTCAGCTGCAGGATAGTTCAGTTGTGCCTTTAGATGAGAAATCAAGAAAAGTTATTTTGGCAAGTCTCCATGGATTGTCAACAAAAGCGCCGTGCTGCCTCGGATTTGTATACATGGAGGATCTTACAGAATTCACAACATATGATGGAGAATACCACCCTACTCACAAGCTTTTGCTGGATCCAGCCAATTATGTGGCAATTGAAGCCGACCTGATATTTGCTTGTCTGGCTGGCTTAAGGGTAAGACTGGACATGTTTTGTATCAATGTTGCGCTACACTTCATAATCTGTAATCTAGAAAAATCTTTCAGTCGGGGACCAGGATATGATAATATGATTTTCTGTACACGTTTCCTTGCAATGCTGACAAATCTATTACGGGTGTTTTTAGCTATGCAAGATCATCCAAGGAAGAGGTCTTTGATGATGTGGAGGACCGCATAGCTGCGGGCATCCGTGTTATGGTGATAACAGGAGACAACAAAGAAACTACTGAGACGACATGCCATGAAATTGGTGTATTTTCACCTGATGAAGACATTAGCTTGAAGAGCTTTACAGGGAGGGGGTTCATGGCACTTGAGGATAAAAAGACACTTCTGCAAAAGAAATGTGGCCTTCTGTTATCTAGGGCAGATCCTAGACACAAACAAAAGATCATTAGGCTATTAAAAGAAGAGCGTGCAGTTATTTCTATGACTGGAGATGGAGTAAATGATGGCCCTGCTCTAAAACTAGCTGGCATTGGTATAGCAATGGGTATTCCCGGCACTGTGTACATTCTTACTCACCACACAACCCCACAACGGAGTGAGATCCATAGCAGAGTGAGAAAAGTTTTGGGCCCCCGCGTCACGAATTGACCTAGCCCCCGCGTCGCCCCTCCCGCGGGCGACACGGGCGGCGCCGCCACCTTCTGCCGCTAGCCCTCCCCCTCCTCCCCTTCCCCGCTGTTGTCGGCCAGAGCCGCCGGGGCAAAGCCCCCCGTGGTGGCTGGCGGCGGGGGCCTTCTCCCCTCCTCGTGTTCGTGGCCCGTGGGAGCGGCCAGGCCGAGCGGAGGCGCCGGGGCGCGCGGATCCTGGCGGCGGCGGGCCCAAGGCGCGGCTGCAGATGGGTCGACGCCTAACTATGTGCGGGTTTCCTCGTGGCGACAGCCTTCGCCAGCGGCGGGGCGGCACCTGCGCGGCATCGGGCGAGGGGTGGGGACGCGGCCACGGTGGCTTCCCGTGCGAGTACACGGAGAAGAGGCTGCGTCTTGTGTCCTCGGGGAGGATGGCTATCCTCGCCCAGATCCGTCGGCGGCATGGCGGCGGAGGTCGCAGTGGACGGTCGACGGCGGCGAAACAAGGCCGGTGGCAACGGCGATGTTCTGTCTGGATCCCGGGGCGGCGGCCCTGGACGATGGTGGCGGGTGAAGCTCGGGCTTCTCGCGACGGCATGGCGTGGTGCAGTCTCTATCGAAGGCAAATCTGTGACAGCGATCTGTATGCGGATTGCTTCGGATTAGAGACGGTGACGAGCGCGCGGGATCTATCTCGGCGGCTTTCGCGGTTTGGCGAGGCGGGGTGGGAGCCCTCCTCCTAGGCTCCAGTGGTGGCACACTCAGGCAGTGGCCGGTGCGCCAGGGATCCCACTGTGGCACTGTTGTTGCGGTTGGTAGCAGGATCTAGGCGGCCGGATCTGGGGCTTTGAAGGCGGTCGAGACGGTGCACAGGTTGTTGGGTGGATTTCTTGGGACGGATCCGGGTGAAAACCTAGTCTTCGGTCGATGGCCGGAGCCGGTGATGACGATGATCTTATCATCGTTTCCTTCATGAAGGCATCACCTAGGTGAAGCTCCCAACTCCACTCAATACCTCCGGGGGAAACCCTAGATCAGCTGATCGGATGTTGACGGCAATCATGTGTCGTAACCCCCTTGGGTCGGCATTCTTGGAGGTGCACTCGGCTTCGCGGGACCAACGGACGACTTCTTTGGTGGAGCGGTGCTTCATCCATACATTGATGGCGACGGATCTTGACGGCGTGGCACAATGCAGATTCGGAGTTCGATGTGGGAGGATGGACTCGCACAGGAGGACGACGCTGTCTGGCATCGTGGTGGCGTCGATGGCAGAGAGACCTGGCACGGTAGATGCAATAGTACAACTCTGAAGATGGACTCGTGGCAGGTGGCTGCGGCGGCCTCACACCCGCAGGCATCCTGGTTGAGGAGTGCGCCAGATTGGTAGGTGGCCCATACCAGGCAGGCGTCCTGGTTGGGACCTCAGGTCTTAGATGTTTAGGTTTGGCTGTGATATCTGTTTGGTATTAAGCCCAGGCTATCAGCGCCCCTTCATCAATTGGATAGGTGTAGCGACAGTTGTTGCTTAGATGATGGCTTTAGTCTTGTTGTTGTATGACTTTATAAGGTCTTGTGAGAATAATTAATAAAGTGGCTGCATGCGTCGCCCAGATGCAAAGACCGGGGGTCATCCTTCTTTTCTAAAAAAAACTAGCATAGCTGAATCATCCATCATGATGCACTTCAGAGTCTTCATGCTTTAAAATCACTTCTTTCAATTGTTTTCTTCAAAATACTATTGATTTCTCAAATGTCTTGTTGTTTGTCTTTGGCCTTTCTACTTAAGAAACCGACGAACTGTATTGATTGCCTTCCCTTGTCCCTCATATGTTACTACGTGTATGCTAACCAGATAATACTGTTTGAACTAGATCATCAAAACAATGTTATTTTTTTGTTTAGATTGTAAAACATAATTGACAAGTTCTAAGAAAAGAGTGATGTCTGCAAAACTATGTTTTTACTCAGCTTATATTTTGGGGCATTATCTGAAAAAACATTTTTCAGGTTGCCGAAGAGGATTCTGACATGGTGCTAGCTGACAACAATTTCAGTACCATTGATGTTGGAGCTGGTGAAGATCTATTTACAACCACATGAAAGCTGAAAGCTTTCATAAGGTTTGTGCACTGAGAGCCTTGCTCCGACTTCTCATTGGCAGTTGTTTGGTTGCTTGCTTGCATTTGTTGTACTGGTTCTGTATGACGACTTACTAAAGATGATGTCCCTGACTCGAGCATGATTGCATGACCGTTGACTGGTACTTCTTAATAAAGAGTGATCAAAACGCTCTTGTTTGTCTTTACGAAGAGAGTACTTCTCTAGATTTTCGATTCCGTTGTTGGGAAATCTTTTTGTTTTGAGTATTATGAAGGTCCTTGTTCACCGCTGCAGATACATACTTTCCTCAAATATTAGTTAAATTGCTATAAGATCACTCGGAGTATTATGAAGGTCCTTGATCACGGCTGCAAGCACTCAAAGTAGTGCATCTCAAATGGAACGATGATATTCTTTTTTCTGGCATCGTCAATTACCAACTCGTGTTCCAAAAAGCATAGGTAGGTGAGTGTCTTTGAAACCCATTAAAGCATTTTATTTAGTTTTTGCAATGGTCAAGATAATGACATTGAATTCATCTACAAGAACTTGTCTCGTTATTATGCTTTTTAGTTTTATGCACTCATCGAATGGGAAATAACTACTCCCTCTGTTCCTAAATATAAGTCTGCAGTTCATATTGAAATCTCTAAAAAGTCTTATATTTAAGAACAGAGGGAGTAATAAATTATCTTATTTGCCGGGTCAGTGTTCATTAATTGTTTCATGATTTGACATTCTACTATGCCAAAACTCCAAGATAGTTACTTATTATTCTCATTTAGGATGGTGACCACCTATGGAAGCGGTTTTTGGTGCACCTACTTAGCTTCATCGACAACGAAGCTGCACATGCCATTCCAGATGTAGGAGAATTGATTAGATGTATTAGGAAATATTGACATAATAAGTTTTTTTTTGCTCTATCCATATGATGCTACATTAAAAAAATTATTGATTTGAGATGAAGCATGCTCATCCCAGATTACTTACTAAGCCTTTTGTCCCAAACAAGTTGGGGTAGTCTAGATATAAAACCCTTTCACGAGGACTTCCCAGGAGGTCATCCATCGTAGTAGTACTCTCGCTCAAATGGGTTTCATACCCAAAGGACCGGCTAGTTTTTACGTTGGCTCGTCAAGCCTATCACAACCCTTAGATATGGAACCCTTTCACGAGGACTTCCTAGGAGGTCACCGATCCTAGTATTACTCTCGCTTAAATGAGTTTCATAACAATGAGACTGGCTAGTTTTTACGTTATTGGCTTGCTAAGCCTATCACAACCCTCCTCCTTTACCCGGGCTTGGGATGCTCATCCCAGATTAGTTCAACCAAAATTTATTTCTCTTTACAAACCAGTCTATGTGTGTGTGCAAAATATTTCTTGACTCAAGCCTTGTCTCTTTACAAAATATTTTTGTATGTGTATTAGTTATCACACATATATTTGCAATATTAGCCTTGTATATTGTCTTGTATTCAAAGTGTTAAGAATTTGCATCCATTTTTCAACCAGTTTCCCCAAACGGTTCATATGTGTGTGCCCCTGTGAATTTTCAGGTTGTTCCGGTGTCAAAAAAAGACAGAAGGAGTGAGTCATGATGTTGTAGAACATGGAAAGCTTTTGGTGGTTTGGTTTGTTGGGACTTGGGATGATGCTGTTCATGTTTGGGAGTCTTTTGTTTACTAGACGTTGCCTCGTGTTTTGTTCATGGAATCCGGCCGGAAAATGGTTTGGAACATTTAAACTATATATAAGCAAGTGGACGTACTACTGTATGTACTATTGATAAAATTACGTTTTTCTTGACGTTTTCCTATCTGTAATCCTCCTGTGTACTGTGTACATATCCGACAGATGCACCAACCTCGACCGAGAAAACTATCTCGAGGATGTCATGCATCGATCGACTCGACTCATTCGATCGGAACCCATAACCTACTGCATGCTGGAAGAGTACTGCAGCGGCGACGACGAGCGGCGGCGCCTCTTCTTGGACTCCCCCCAGAGGTGGAAGCTGGAGTCGCCGTCGGCGAGGTCGTCACACTCGGGGAAGACGGTGGTCTTGTATCGCACCCTGTCGCGGCACGCCGTGTAGGTCAGGTACTGCTCGCGGAACCCCCTCATGGCGGCGCGCTTGGCAGGGGCCATGACGGCGACGTCGTGCGTGAGCAGGTCGACCTGGCACCCCTCGGGGTCGGCGACGCTGCTGGCGTCGCAGCCGCTCAGGACGAGGTCGGAGAACTCGGCGGCGAATGGCGCGTAGGCGTAGTCGACCTTGTACTTGCCGCCGTCGGTGGCCCAGGCGGAGCCATCCCAGATGGTGGCGTAGACGGACATGGGCTTGGAGGGGAAGTCGCCGCCCATGGAGGGAACGCGGACCACCTCGCGGATGGGGACGCCGTCGAGGTAGAAGACGATGTTGTTGGGGGTCCAGGCGATGGCATAGCGATGGACGCCGGCGACGGTAGGTTCGACGGGGAGATGGTAACGCTCCTCTCGGCCGCGCACGGTGCTGCCGTTGCCGTACATGTTGGTCTGGACACGCCAGCCGTGACCGCGCCGGTTGCCCAGCAGCTCGAAGTCCAGCTCGTCGTGGTTCTTGGGGTACTCGTCCCAGTTCGACAGCTGCACAGCGCACACGCACAAGTCAGTCTCACACCAGCACGAATGTAAAGCTTTCGATGGCATGAACAAGTCAGCTGTCTCACAGCAACAGCAGCACCAAAATTTCTCGTAGAGATAAATATTTCGATCGGAAGAAGAAGAAATTTTGAACCAATCAAACAGTTACCAAAGAACTAATCATGCATGCCAATCAAAGGTGCATGCCTGAATCCTCAGTATAACATTTTATTTCTCCGGTATACGTGTTTGCTTTCTTCATTTCTGTCATAATTTGGGAAGACAAATAATGATCATAACTTTTTTTTGAGAAATAATAATGATCATAACATATATTTTTTGAGGGGTAATAATGATCATAACAAAGATATGAATCAGTACTGTTGGGTTGTTTGGGCCAGATAGGGCAACCGATGGCCAAGATTTTTTTTCTAGGCCTTGAAAGCAAGCCATCGATGTCGACATCACCCACCATGTGAAGGTGCACCAGGGCCGAGCATAAATTTCTTTCTTGAAGTGAACAAAAAGAGATGGAATTAACAAACCGTCACTCAGCCTCACTAGCGTTGTTCGGGCCGAGTAGGGTAATAAAATCAGGCCAGAAAAGCTAGCTTGCTAGCCATCGATGTCGACACATCCCACCAATGCAATGCAACCACCCGAGATGGATCGAGCTAGCTTAGACCGATAGATTACCCATACTGCAGGGCAATTGGTCGACGCACGCCAAGATGATGGACGTCCATTTCTACACCAATAGCTTAGTATATATCGCGCATATCTTCTTTTTCTTGGGCTGATGGCGGATGGGTGTTTCGTGTACGCCTACCTAGCACGACCGGTGTTAGGGCGGTGCTAAAGCGAAAGCGATCGACATGATGCTGACCGGTGTGCACTGCACCACGCAGAGGGGAAAGTAGACGGAATTTCTCCTCCCTTCCCGCCGCGTGGTACGCAGCCACACTTGTTCAGCCATTTCGATGGACAAGAACGAGCAGCAGCACTTTACACGGTTCCGCCCGGTGGATTTGTGGTGCTGTTCGCGGACAAGCAAGCGGAGTGTGTTGTGGATCACTGGGTAATTCATAGGACATGTATGGTCATCGATCTACCTAGACCAGTCACCAGCGTAAGTAGAGTTGATTTCTAGGCTTAGTCATGTCGAAATATCAAGTGACCCAGCAGATTAATCGATCGAACGAAACAAGTAAATAAAAGGATCAAACTGGAACAGGGGGCCTAGGCTGGGGCACGTACGTAGAAGGCGACGACGACGCCGGCGGTGTAGTCGGCCGGCAGCTTAATGGAAGCGCCGAAGAACCCATGGCGGTAGGCCGACTTGGATATGAACCCAGACCCTGCATCGTCACACTCACTTAGTTTGGAATATAATTATCGGGTTCTCGATCGATGGAGCGATCAAATAACTGCCGAAAACCAAATCGACTTTGATCGCGATCGGGGTATGTAAACGGGTATCGGAAATACGTACTGTTCCATTGATTGAATTACTTACCGGTGTATCGGTCCAGCTTGAGCGTGACGCTCCGGCCGTCCGCCGACCGCACGAGGTTGTCGCCCCCGAATAGCGGCGCGTACCCGGCGTCGAACGGCACCGGCGACGTGTCCAGCGCCGCCGCGGCGGCCGCGGCGAAGACCGCGAGAGCCGCCATGAGAAGAGCACTGGCTGCTGCCATGGCAACTCGCTGGTCCGATGGATCGACGGAGCTCGATCCTGCACCCAGGAGGCAGCCGCTGCGCTATGCGTGTATGTATTTCTGTGTCCGTGTGGCGTGCCTGTGTGTCGATATATATGCATGTCATGTCATCTTATGTTTCCTTTGTCGAGACGATGCGATTGGGTTCAAGTTCCTTTTTGGCGGAGCCGCCGGCGGGCTACGCCGACTTGTGGGCCCGGAGTATTATACTATCTCTAATAATGCTTATATTTGACCAAACAAAAATGCTAATAATACATCTTTTTTTGAACTTATTCTTTTTTAAACAGATTTTTGAACCTATTCTCATGCATCCCTAACGTTCTTTTTCGGCAACAAATCATGTGACATCTATCCCGGAGTGTGTTAAAGCGGACAGCCTAATCTAGAGGATCCATTTATTCATCTGCTTCATACTGGCTATTGTAAATACGCAACGAAAACGTCCATTTGATGGTAAATGACTGGCTATTGTTACGTACTTTTTTTTTTGAAAAGGGGACTCCCCGGCCTCTGCATCAGAACGATGCATACGGTTACATTTATTATAAAAATAAAGTAGTTCAATAATGTCTTGCAGTCTGCAACAAAATGATAGCTCACAAAGAGCAATAGAAACAAAGACCAAAAAGGCCCAAAAGCCACAACCGGCTGGCAAACTATGGATAGGTAAACTAATCGTCTATCCTATTACATGACCGCCATCCAAACCGGTTGAAGATATCCCGCGCTACCATCTCCCACCGGAGAGATCCAGTAACCAAACGCTCCCCGACCTCCATCGGAGTGAGTAAGGATCACATACGGATTAGCGCAGTAGTCCGGAATAAAAGCTGCAAAAAATGGATAGTTGATGTTCTGTTAAAAGCCAAATCATTTCTGCAGTTCCAGATTGCCCATAACAACGCACATGCTCCTACTCGAATTTGTCTAGCTGTTTCGGACTCTATCCCAACAAGCCACGTTCCAAATAACGACCCGACCGAACTCGGAGGAGTAATGTTAAAGGCAATTTGTACCGAGCGCCACAGAACACTCGCCAACGGGCAATCAAAGAAAAGGTGCTTGATATTTTCATCCCGATCACAGAAACTACACCTAGTAGAGCCTGTCCAGTTGCGCTTAACCAGATTATCTTTCGTTAAGATAACTTGTTTATGTATAAACCACATAAACACTTTGATTTTTAGCGGAACCTTAACTTTCCAAACATGTATGGAACTAGGAATAACACTAGAATTGATGACGTCAAGGTACATCAACTTGACTGTGAATTCCCCAGAAGTAGTAAGCTTCCAGCACAACTGATCGGGCTGGTGAGTAAGCTGAACCTCCATCAGTCTACTCACCAGATGAAGCCAAGCTTCCCACTGATCTCCAACAAGCACCCTCCTAAACTGAATATTAAAGGGATTGGACTGCAAACTCGTTGCAACCAGAGCATCTCGTCGCTGCACAATACGATATAACGAAGGATACTGAAGCGCCAGCGGCGCTTCCCCCAGCCAAGTATCCTCCCAGAAGTGAGTACTATTGCCATCACCAACAATAAACTTTGTTCTATTAAAGAAAGTAGCTTTAACTCTCATAAGCCCTTTCCAGAACGGCGAGTCAGTCGGACTGACTGTCACCTGCGACAAAGTCTTTGAGTGCAAATACTTATTACGCAAAAGCTGCGCCCAAGTTGCATCCGTCTCAGCTGCTAACTTATAAAGCCACTTACTGAGGAGGCATCTGTTCTTAACCTCAAGATTCTCAACACCTAGACCCCCTTGGTCTTTCGGTCGGCAGATGACGTCCCATTTGGCTAAACGGTACTTCCTCTTAAGCTCATCACTTTGCCAGAAGAAACGGGATCGATAGAAGTCCAGTCCTTTCCTGACTCCAACAGGAACTTCAAAAAAGGACAAAAGGAACATAGGCAGACTCGTGAGCACCGAGTTAATGAGAATCAATCGGCCTCCATACGACATGAGTTTTCCCTTCCAGCAGCTCAGTTTCTTCTCAAACCGATCCTCAATACACTTCCATTCGCTATTTGTCAACTTACGATGATGGATGGGGATACCCAGGTAAGTGAACGGAAGTGCTCCCACTTCACAACCAAACAATTGCTTATAAGCATCTTGTTCCTCTTTGGCTCTCCCAAAACAGAACAACTCACTCTTATGGATGTTTATCTTCAGGCCGGTCAATTACTCGAAAAGGCACAACACCAGCTTCATATTTCTCGCTTTTGCCAAGTCATGCTCCATAAAGATAATTGTATCATCAGCGTACTGCAGGATGGACACACCACCATCAACAAGATGCGGCACCAAGCCACCTACTTGACCGGCTTCCTTTGCCCTACCTATCAGGATTGCCAACATGTCTGCGACAATATTGAAGAGAATAGGAGACATTGGATCACCTTGTCTCAGGCCCTTGTGTGTCTGGAAATAATGGCCTATATCGTCATTCACTTTAATTCCAACACTCCCTTTTTGCGTGAAGGATTCCACTTGTCTCCTCCATGCTTCATCAAAACCCTTCATTTGGAGTGCCTGTTGAAGGAAAGGCCATTTGACTTTGTCGTACGCTTTCTCGAAATCCACCTTGAAAACAACACCATCAAGTTTTTTCGTGTGGATCTCATGGAGCGTTTCATGCAGGACCACAACTCCTTCGAGGATGTTCCTATCCGGCATGAAAGCAGACTGAGTAGCTTGCACCACAGTATGCGCAATCTGTGTGAGCCTATTCGTCCCGACCTCGGTAAAATTTTTGAAACTAACATTGAGAAGACAGATAGGCCGAAATTGCTCAATCCGCACAGCCTCTGTCTTCTTTGGAAGTAAGGTTATAGTTCTAAAATTCAGCTTAAAAAGATGAAGCTGGCCCAAGAATAAATCGTTGAACAAAGGCAAGAGATCTCCTTTAATAATATGCCAACACTTCTTATAGAACTCTGCCGGGAAACCATCCGGGCCAGGAGCCTTATTATTCTTCATCTGGGAAATGGCCTCAAATACCTCTTTCTCAGAAAAAGGAGCGACTAAAATATCATTCTCAACAGCCGTAAGTTGAGGCACATCCTCAATCCTAGACACATCCAGCGACACACAGTTGTCCTCTGGAGGCCCAAACAGCTGCTTGTAGAACTCAGTGATATATTGCTTTAAGTTTTCCTGACCAAGAATCGTTCCCTCGTCTTGTTCAAGCTGAAAGATCCTCTTTTTTTATACTTACCATTGGCGATCAGGTGAAAAAATTGTGTGTTCGCATCCCCATGAACGACTCTAGTGACCTTAGCCCAAAGCGCCCACTTTAGTTCTTCCTCACGAAGGAGCTCTTTCAGCCTCAATTCCGCCTCTAGCTTGGCATGAAGCTCCGAGGCTGGCAGAATCGTGGTTTCGGCCTTTACATCAAGGGACTGAATAAGCAAAAGGAGTTGTTCCTTTTCAGCCTTATAAATCCCACTGAGATGCTTAGCCCACCCACGTAGGAAACTTCTCAAATACCTAATTTTATTCTGCCAGCGCTCAAGCGCAGACCAACCTCCTGCATCCTTAGCCCATTCTCTGGCTACGAGATCCAAGAAGCCTTCTCTCTCAAACCAAGCAAGCTCGAAAGAGAAAACATTTTTATTTCCCAAATGGGTAGCCTCTCCAGAGTCAAGGAATAAAGGCGTGTGATCAGAAATACCATGAGTAAGCGCCTGGACCGTAACACATGGAAATTTCTGCTCCCATTCGACGCTAGCCAGGACTCAATCCAGCTTTTCAAACGTCGGATTTGGCAAGGCGTTAGCCCAGGTAAACTTTCGGCCCGAAAGCTCTATCTCACGCAAATCTAGTCTTCTGAGCTTCGGGATGTGTAAGGTGCCGGGTACTGAGGGTGTGCTTGAGTTTCACGAGTAGAAGAGGATTGAGCCTATGGGCAAGCCTCTGACGCAGGTGTGGTTGCGGTTTTCTAGGGCTCCCTCCAAGCGGTTGCAGGATGCCCGGGTCGTGGCCAGCTTGGGTATCATGGTGGGCAGACCGGAGCGAGTGGATATGGACTTCACCAGGGCCCACGGGATTGCCCGTATTCTGGTTAGTGTGATGAACATCGAGTATGTGCCTGAGGTGGTAAAGTGGGCATATCGAGGTCACATCTATAACCTTATCATTGAGTTTAAGGATGAGAGTCTGTTTGCTGAGGTGGCTAACGGGACGGACACTGATATGCACAAGAGGGATGATGGTTCTGCTCTAAAGGAGGCACCAGCAGCTGACAGTGGGCGAGAGTTGTCCAAAGCATCGGGTGGTGACTCTCAGACTTCTGCGGATGGTGTAGCACCAACTTTTGCGGTACCCATGACTGCTCTTAGATTCGGGTCTTTCGAGCCGGCATCTGCACCTCCGAGACTTTGGAGTGAGCGGGTGGAGTCTGATGATGTGTTCGAGCACATGTTACCGTCTCTGGAGTTCGAGGAGCCCGTGGTTCCTTTTGTTGGAGCGTCGCCGATCTCGGTCAGGGCTGGGGCGGATGAGACTGCTCTCGCTGGCGAGGGTCCGGAGATGGTGATTTCGGAGTCCTACACAGCGGTCATCGCACCTTCGGTTCAGCAAGTGGTGCGTTTTGTTGATGGGGGCGTGGGGCAGGAGGCTTCGGCGCTCTCATCGGGGCTTCCGGATGACGAGTTTCAGGCGGTGCAGCTTGATGCTTCCGGAGGGAGGCCGAGGCTGCTAGCCACGGCTCCTTCCTCCACTTTTCTCGGGCCGGTTTCGGTGGCGCCGGCGTCGCTTTCCGGAGAGGGCTCGGGACAGGTGGTCCCGGGGCCTTCTTTTCCAGGGGCACCTTCGGAGGCCTGCTTGCCTTCGGCGCCGGCCACGTTGCCTGGCCGGAGGGCCGGGGTGGATGGAGAACTCGGGCAGGTGGCCTTGGTTCAACCGTCCCCCGGCTTGGTGGTCTCGAGTGCTGCTACTCAGGAGGAGGTGATTGCGTTTGGGGGCATTCCGGATCCGGTCTCCGAGGGGCGACGGTTGAGTAGCCGTCTCCAGGACCATCCGGAAGTGGACGACATTCAGCAGTGGTGCGCTATGAGGGCGGCCAAGCTTCGTGACGTGGAGGTCACTACTGGTATGTCCGTCAATACCTCTAATTCTATATTGCATTTTACCAATGATGAGATTATCAATAATGCAAATCAACTAGGTATTTCACTAGGTAGTAATGATAGTGAAATCTCAACCTCGGTTAATGATATGCTGGATTTAGAGGCCGAACGGGCGCTTGAGATGATTCGTAACTTAGCGGCGGTAAAACCTATGAATGATTCTGAGATCGACGCTCTAGGGGTTAGGGCGCTCGATAATCTTTGTGCGGATCTGACTCAACCGTCTCCTGAGCCTAAGGAGGAGGTTGAGCGAGTGGATATTGTGGAAATGCGCACCTCTGCGGCTGGTTGTGAGGACCAACTGCAGAGTTTTAATGCTCCTAAACGCAAATGAAAGCGGAAGATCTACCCAGTTTCCGTAGTGCGTAGGAGTGCTCGGATTCGAACAGCTAAAAAATTCCATGACGAGATATGAAAGGAATCTTTTGGAATAGCAGATGTCTGAAAGACTTGGCTAAAAGAAGGTTTCTTGCCGAGGCTTCTATTGAGCATAAGTTGGACTTTATCGCTTTGTCGGAAATAGGTAGAGCCAACTTCTCGCCACAATTTCTTAATCCTCTTTCGGGGGGTATTGATTTTGATTGGCATTGTCTACCTCCGCGAGGAAGATCGGGTGGGATTTTACTTGGGGTTAGATGTGACTCATTAGAAGTCCGAAGCGTGGTCATGAGAGATTTCGATGTTAAGTTTAGGGTGCGGTCGAAGTCAGATGGGTTTAACTGGGCTTTGGTGGCGGTATATGATCCTGCACAGCCTGAGCATAAACCGGATTTCCTGGCTGATCTGGTTAGGATTTGTGGTTCTGAACAACTTCCTATCCTGGTAGGGGGTGATTTTAATATTATCAGAAGGAGTGATGAGAAGAATAATGACAATTTTGACGGCCTATGGTCCTTCATGTTTAACACAATCTTTGGTTACGTACATTAAGCAAGCACAGAAAAGGATTGGGTTCTTTTTTCCTTTTTGGCGGGAGAGATGGGAAAAGATTGAGTTGTAAGCTTTCAGTTAATGAAATCGTACTCCCTCCATCTTATAATGTAAGACGTTTTTGTGACTCTTGCTATAGTATTATTCATGCACTGATCTTACCTGTCCCAATATACTGGAAACAAGGATGTGACATGCATGACGTACGATCCTAAAATGCCACAGCATGGCTCTTCTCCGCTACCTGCCCGCGCCACTTGAAACTTCAGTACCAGGCGCCATCTGCATTCCCTGCTTAGAAAATCTATCCCTCAATTAACAAGTGCCGAAGATCATGAGCCACGCGTGGTGTCATCGCACGGGCACTAGCAGCAGGGCACGGCCGAGCCCCTGACAGTGACGGTGACAGGAACACATTAGACGAACCCATCATCTCAGACCGGGAGTGGATTAGTTGCGTAGAGGAAGCTTAAACTAGAAAAGCAGTGGCCGATGGCGAGACGTGATGATGCGGGGTGGATGGACGTGAACAGACCACCAACCAAAGTGCTCGCATCTCCGGCGCGTAGCTCGCTTGGATCGCGGGCGGCCTACAATATCCATTTTCGTACCGGCCTGCCTGCAGAGCGGAGCCAATGAAGAGACGGAGGAAACCGGACCACTGCTGCACCAAAAAATATGTGTCTGTCGACCGATCGATAAGAATGTCAGCTGTACCTGGTGTCCTCTTCCTCCTCCTCCTGCTGTCCTACACTAGCTACACGCCTTGATTGTTGGATCGACCCTCCTCGCGTGCGAAAGCTGTGTGTATTTGTCCATCTCACTTGATATAACCGGCTGTGGCCACGGATCCACATGTGTAGTGGGTGAAGGGAGGGCATTCGCCTGTATATATCATCGTCATCCTCTTTGGCTTCACTGTTGTGTGTATGTGGCTACTCTGGCGTGTAGATATGCAGATATGCGAGCTGTTTGCGTCATCCAGACGGTTCTGATTGTGCTGTATGCAAGGTGGTGTTGTATCATCTATCAATCTATGCAATATACTACCATCTTTTTTTTTTGACATGAATCTATGCAATATACTTACTATTAAATTAAAAGCATATAAATAGGCAAACTGAGCATAACTCAAATGGTTAAGTTCCTCCTGGTGGAAACCATTCCACCAGGGCTCAAGTCATAGACTTGACACCGGTGATTGTATTTTCCTGGATGTATATAGGCCTTTTGGTGATGTGGGTTCAGTGGGAGCAAGTCAACTATGAAATTGTCTGTGATGACTTCACCAATCTTAAAATGTGTCTACGTGCGTTCATAGGGTTAGCTTATCTGCATGCATATGAGCATATGTTGTACTATGTTTAAAAAAAGCACAATAACTGAGAGAAAAACAAAAGCCTTTATAATATATACATCTGGGCTATTCTGTTTCGCGTAACAGAATATTATTCTTTTACCCTACTTGAACTGATGGTTTCACGCGGTTGTAATGATGATTTTCATCTCGTCGAACTGAATGTCTTTTCGTCGGAATGGGGCGTGTAATATATCGCTGGAAAGCTCTTGACATCTACATTAAAAATATATAGAAATTTTTTGCAAAATCATCGCGGTTTAAGAGTAGTTTTGAGAAAACCGTTTTTTCAAAACCAAAAACGCGAATCATATTTTGGACTCAATTTTCAAACGGTTTGCCGGAATTGAGCAAATAAGATGGCATTGGAAAGCTGGTAAAAATACGAATCTTCCATATATCTACTGTTTTTTCAAATTTTATACAATTTAAAAGTAATTTGAAAAACGGCGAAACGTATTTTTGCATTTTTTTTGCAAACGGTTTGCCAGATTGACGCAAATGATACGGCGTTGGAAAGCTATGGAAAATGGCAACTTTTTCGTATAGAAATTTTTTTCTAATTCCTTATAATTTAAAAACAAATTCAAATATGGTCAAATCTGATTTTGAACGTGATTTTTTAAAAGTTTGTCGAAATGGGGCAAATAATATACCGTTGGATGGCTATCGAAAATGAGAAGCTTACTCATGTTGAACGTTCTCTACGTCGCAACCGTTTCAGAGTAATTTTGAATAAGGTAAAACTCATCGTGTTATTTTTTTCGTGTCTAAAAAACATAGCACTCATACTGATCTATGTCTATGTTTGTACTGAGGTATTTTTCACAGAGTAGTTTTGAATACGGTAATACCGGTTATGCTATTTTTTCTGTTTTGGAAACATAGTACTCGAACTGATCTCCGTATGGGTTTGTGTTGAACGTGTGTTTTCGCAGACTTGACTTTACTTTTTGTTTTTTCGTTAAAGTTTTGCATGTAACTTTTCAACGGTTTACTATATTATCGTCCCCGAACTTGCATCGTTTATATCGTTGAACTGAATGCTATTCTTTTCAAAAAGAAAATGTTTTGCATGTTTTATTCTAACTCAACATTTTTTTTGCAATGATGTTCTGAACTTCTCTCATTTAAAAACTTGTACATTTACCATTTGAATTTCTATGGAGTTTCTTTTTTTGTTTGAACTTTTACAATTTGAATTTCTATGTGTGTTTATTTTTTAATTCAAACTGACCATTTCTTTTTATTACGAACTGGTCACCGTTTTTAACTCGTACTGATCAATATTTTTAATTCAAACCTTTTTGTCCTTTCATATGACAGAAATTTTCATCTCCCCTGACCTCTTAAAATTCAAGACTCAAGCACAAACATCCTCATCTTATGTCACGCCCAATATGCGACCCTATCCAAAAAGAACTCGAAGGTCCCACCAAGGATAGACCCGCATATTGAAACGCTTTTGCAAGGTGGATATCATTATATCAACATTACATAATAGATGGGGATACATACATAAGGCATAAAATGCCACACGAATACAACATCACAATACATAAAATCAACATCCGACTACGGATGAGACACAAACAGAAACTCAAACAACATCCACCCTGCTAGCCCAGGCTGCCGACCTGGAACCTATCCCTGATCGAAGAAGAAGCAGAAAAAGAACTCCAAAACAAGCAAACATCGCTCTCGCTTCATGATCATCGCATAACCTGTACCTGCAACTGTTGTTGTAGTAATCTGTGAGCCACGAGGACTCAGCAATCCCATTACCATGGGTATCAAGACTAGCAAATCTTAAAGGGAAAGGAAGGGATAAAGTGGTGAGGCTGCAGCAGCGACTAAGCATATATGGTGGCTAACATACGCAAATAGGAGCGAGAAGAGAGCAAGCGGAACGGTCGTGAAGCTAGCAATGATCAAGAAGTGATCCTGAACTCCTACTTACGTCAAACATAACCCAGAAACCGTGTTCACTTCCCGGACTCCGTCGAAAAGAGACCATCACGGCTACACACACGGTTGATGCGTTTTAATTCGTATCTGGTGTCAAATTATCTACAACCGGACATTAATAAATTTCCATCTGCCCATAACCGCGGGCACGACTTTCGAAAGTTTATACCCTGCAGGGGTGTCCCAACTTAGCCCATGATAAGCTCTCGCGATCAACGAAGGATATACCTTCTCCCAGGAAGACCCGATCAGACTCGGAATCCCGGTTTACAAGACATTTCGACAATGGTAAAATAAGACCAGCAAAGCCGCCCGATGCGCCAACAATCCCGATAGGAGCTGCACATATCTCGTTCTCAGGGCAACACCGGATGAGACATCCTACGAGTAAAACCAGACATCGAGTTTCCCCGAGGGAGCCCCGCAGTCTACTCGGTTCGGACCAACACTTAGACAAGCACTGGCCCGGGGGGGCTAAAATAAAGATGACCCTTGGGTTGGCCGACCCAAGGGAAAGGTATAGGTGGTGGTGAGGCAAATGGTAAAACCAAGATTGGGCCTTGCTGGAGGAGTTTTATTCAAAGCGAACTGTCAAGGGGGTCCCATAAATCACCCAACCGCGTAAGGAATGCAAAATCCGGAAACATAACACCGGTATGACGGAAACTAGGGCGGCAAGAGTGGAACAAAACACCAAGCATAAGGCCGAGTCTTCTACCCTTTACCAAGTATATAGATGCATTAATTAAAATAAGAGATATTGTGATATCCCAACATAATCCTGTCCACCATGGAGCAATCTTCAACTTCACCTGCAACTAGCAACGCTATAAGAGGGGCTGAGCAAAAGCGGTAACATAGCCAAGCAACGGTTTGTTAGGAAGGGTGTCAAAGGTTAGAGGTTCATGGCAATTTAGGATGGCTTAATAAACAGGTGATAGGTAGCGCAGCATAGCGATAGAACGAAGCAACTAGCATAGCAATGATAGTAGTGAGATTCAGAGTAGCGGTCATCTTGCCTGAAATCCCGCAAGGAAGAAGAACGAGTCCATGAAGAAGAAGAAGCCACGAAGACGAACCATGCGTAGACGAATGAATCCTCACGAACGCAACGAAACGGGAACTATCGAGAAGAAGCACACAACATGGTAAGCACACCACACATAGGCAAGACAAGATGCACAACCAAACATGATGCAAGACAAGACTGCAAGAAGCTACTCATGGCAAGAGATGATGCATACAAGAGCAACACATCAAGGCAAGTTTAAATGAGGCCGGGATCAACATATAACAATTCCGGTAAGTCCTCATATGCACATTTCGAAATTGGTCCAGATCTGAATAAATCTTATGTTCAAGTTGTTACACGGCAAGTTAAGATGCACCAAGAGGATCTACACGAGATTCTAGTCAAGTTACATATAAAGTTCATATAATTCGGAGCTACGGCCTAGAAGATATGAGCAACACAAGTTAAACATGGCATTGATGCAAAATGCACCCAAACATCAAGCAAAACACCTCAAAACATGGATGCAACATGATAATATGAAACTACATTCAAAATCAAGCAAGTTTCATATAGAGCACACTCAAAACGGAGCAACGGTTCAACACATACACTCCAAACAAGATCTAATAACAATCTGTCCAAAACAGCAACTAGGCATATTGCAAGCATCAAAACAACATGCTACAACATCTCAATATGAAAACAAAAGGCATGGGCATGATGTACAGGTAAAGCATATCAAAAGATGAACACTGAGCTAACTCCAGAAATCACTAGAACATGCTCAAACACACATGGCAAGATTGCAAATAATAACAGTTCAGACTTTGCAGAAAATAACATCAGGTTGCAATGTTCAGAGCTATCAAACAACATGTTACAGGAACTTATCATGGCAAACAAAGGCATGGCATGATACTACTAAATGCATAGAACAAAAGTCCCTTACTGACCATGAGCCAAAAAGGATCAGACGATATGATGGCACCCATGTAAACATAGCAAGTTATATGACAGATTTAAACATGGCAGGAACAACGATAAGTAGGCATGTAGATGAGCTTGTACCACTCACCACAGAGCAATACATGGCATGGCAAGGCAACCAACAGTAAGAAGACATGTTTGTGGAGCTAAGCATGGCAAGAGCAAGTCCATAGGGTGCATGGAACACTAGCAACAATCATGGCAACAACTGAACTTAATGTTAACAGACTGACAGCAACATTATTTAGCAACTTTGGAGCAAGATTACGACAAGCTACAGCAAGCTATAAATACAACCAGGGACGTGGATGGATAGAGCATGACATGTATAACAAAACACCCTTAGTGAACATCTCCAGATTATGCATAGAATGACTTGTAGCAGCAGGTTTACATAGCATCACGAAATAACACATTCAGCCTAGCAAAACAGTAACAGCAAGTACCCTACTTAACAAGCTTGATTCACTCACCACAAATCATTGCATGACAAGATAAGCATAGCATCAGCAAGAAGACATGTTTATGAAACAAATCATGATAAGAACAAGTTCATAGCATGCAAGGATCAACTACACCAACCTGGGCAAAATTGAATAACATGTAAACAATCTGTCAGGAAACATTTTGTAGCAAAAGTAGAGTACGAAAATGACATGCTAGACTACTCCATAATTGCAAGCAGGGGAATGAATGGATAGAGCAAAATCATATGTTTAAAACACCCTTACTGAAGTATCTCAAAATATGCTTGGATCTCTCTGTAGCATCAAGTTTACATGGCATAAAAATAACAGCAGAACAAGGACTGAAATCAGCAATATCACGAAGTCTAGTTTGCATGCTTGTGCTAGTCACCACATTGATCATAAAAATACATGGTAAGCACCACTGTAAAGATGGCACGGCATAGATCAAAACACATGTAGACATCAAACTCATAGGATGCACACATCAAACATGGCAAAAATGACAAATGAGCATGTTCTGTTAACAGACAGTAGACAACATCATATAGCACTCTTGCAACGATGATTCAGGCATCAAGATGAGCTCAAATGAACATGATGCAATGGAATGAAATGAAGTACTTGTTGATGCGAACAATTTGACATATTACACGCACGAAACGGAGCAGTATGCATGGAGTTATGGCATGTTGAACAGGGCATGAAAATATGCAAAAATTACAGGACTTGGTCGTTTTCTGAAGAAAAAACAGGCGAGCGCAGTATGACTAAATGTCGCCTGGGCGAGGGATAGGGTTGGCAGGGCGCTCACCTAGTGGGCTGCAGGCCCAGGTCGGTGGAGGTGAGGCAGGCCGGTGGGGGAAACCGGGCTGGGCCGAGGAGGGGTCGCGGGCCCATGTGGCCGGCGGCCTGTCGTCGTTCTCCTCCTCGATCCAGAGGGGATCGAGGAGAGATAGGGTAGCGGCGGCTAGCGGCGGGGACTGCGAGGCCGGAGGGGCGCGGAGGAGGCCGGGACGGGGCCGCAGGTGGCCGGATCCGGTGGAGGTCGTGGTCGGGGACCCGTTCCCAGCGTCGGTGAAGGCCACCGGCGTCGAGCGGAGCTTCCTGGGGCGGTGGCAGTCCTTGCGAGGAGAGAGAGAGGAGTCGGGTGAGGGAGAGAGGAGATGTAGGGAGGAAGAGGGAGCAGGGGACGGCGAGGCTCTGGCCTGGCTGTTGGTGCTCGCCGGCGCGGCTGCCGGGGTCGCCGGCGGAAGGCACGAGGCGGCGGGGGAACCGGGCGTGGAGGCGAGGCGCTGGGGCGCTCGGGCGGAGAGAGCGGGAGCCGGGCCCAGATCGGTGCACTGCGGGCCTGGTGCGGGCCTGGCAGGCCGCGGCGGCGCTGGGGGCTGCGGGGGCGCGGGAGGACGCGTGGCGCCCTTCGGTTTGCTGCGGGAGGCGGCGCGGAGGCGGCTGGCCAATGGGGCGCTGCCAAGTGGCGCCCGTGAGGTGGTCGGCGATGGATTTTGAGGTGGAGGTGGCTGGCGGCTGCGGGGATCCCAAGGAAGAGGGGTCTAGGGGTAGGGGAAGGCTAGGGTTGTCCATTTTTGGAAGGAAGGGGTGTATATATAGGGGAGGTTAGGGTTTGAGGGGAGTTTTGGGGGGTTTCTCGACCCTTCGATCGTGATCTGATGGCCCAAAATGGAGGGGGGTAGCTGGGATGCAGGTGGGCTGTGCAGAAGAGGCCTTGGGCTGAGAGAAGAGAAGAGGAATGCAGCCCGGCATGGTTTTCGGAGACCGAAAACGTCCGGCGTAAAGACCGGCTATATTGCGGTTGTAGGTTTAACGGTTGGGCTATCAAATTGACTCTGAATGCGATGAAACTTGACAGGCGGTCTGTCTACACTATAATAAGACCGCACGACAAGTTGCAACCCATTCCGAGAACATTTTTATGCCACTTATAAAATAATATCTCGGAGGTGCTGCGGACGTGTGCGAGTGTGTCTGGACTCCGAAAGGACAACGGACAGAACCGGCGGAAACCGAACGGATGCAAGTTTTGAAAAACATGCACATGAAATGCAGATGATGACACGGCAAAATGCAACACGCAAGCAAATGACATGGCAACGACGGCGAATAACTCGCAGACACCTGGCGCATCGAATCCGAGGCGTTACATCTTAGCAGGACAAGCTAATTCATTCGCATGCAGAGCAACAATAACAATACTCCAAACACACCAAGGGACGTCACACTGAAAAAACAATGCAACCAACGGGTTCTCTCCAATGGCAAAATCGACAATTTTTGAACTTGCATGACATCTAAACAAGAACTACATGATACACAATTTTCCATCATGCACCTGCTATCCTCAACATAAATGAAATGAGAGAAGGGTATCCTGAACATCTAAACAAGAACTTCCAATTTTTTCCATCATGCACCCAGAGTTTCTGCTTCTCCCCCGACCCTGAAACAAGAGCACCATTAGTTTAGTTTTAAACAAATTGAATGTTCGGACATGAGGCATGTAGATTTTCAAATGATGAAAGTCACAAAAGTGAGCTATTTTTGTTTTACTTCAAATAATTCAACATGAAGAAGACAAATACAGATAAATATATTTTTGTGACATTCTGAAGCATATGTCAGTTCGACCTTTTTTAACTACTTTTTTGCATAAGGAGATGATGCTATTGAACTGGCTAGGTACTTTACCTAGTATGGTTGGACTAGTAATGCAAAATCCTGACCAAAAAATCACATTTTTCTCAAGAAACCAAACTCTTAACTTGCTACACAACCATCTTTGAACCTCCTAAGAGAACAGAATATATATGATACATCATTATTTTTTTCTCTTGTTCAATCATGCACCCAAACAATTAGAACACAACAAAACATCAGTTGTTTGGCTCCCAAACCTCCTGCATATTTTTTTGAACTGATGTTCTTTTTATAATTGAACTGTTGTTGAATGAATGGTCGCTGATGCGCCGATGAGTCTGTGCTCCAGAAATTTGCTTGCATCCCTGAGCAAATAGATTTTCTTTTTTGCTTCCTGCAATTTATTTTTGCATGGGTCAGAGTAACTCCAATGCAACAGCCACATATTTTTGAATCTTTTTTTTTCTCTGTATTTTCATGTGGTTTCTTATATGAACATGTTGAATATTTGAATTCCTCATGATGATATCAGTGAACCTTTTTAGATGATGATGTTGAACTTGCGTTGAGTACATCAGGGATAACTTCCAGTCTTGAGAGAGAACAGTACACAAAGAGAGGGAGGTGCATTGGAGTGAGACAACCAGCCACCAGATGGCAGCATCCAGGGGCGGAGCAACGGATGGCCTGTAGCCAGCTCTTTGAGGGGCCGGTGCTGGAGCACCAAGGTGGACTGTTGAGTTGGGTGACGAACGGGAATAGGGTCGAGGAGCGGCGACCGTCGTTGGCCCTGGTAGCAAGAAAAGTGAATCGAGACGGTTAACTCGTTGAACTAAGATAGTCAACTAACTGATTGCGATAAAGAGTCTAAATCACTTTTCTTCTGGTGGAAGTGGAGGAATGATTAACAAAATACATAAATTCATTTTTATTAACACAAAAAAAATTACAACGACCAGGAATACAAAATGCACTGTACAGGCAAAGAGTAAACATACAACTCCCATTCTAAAAAAATAAAACTTAATAGCTCTCAGAGTTTGAACTATTGTACATTTTTTTGTCGAACTGATGCAAAAATTCCCCATGTAGCAGATTGTTATACAATATAAACCGATGAACCGAACTGGTTCAATAACACAAATCGAACTACTATATGTGCTTATTTATGAACTGATAATATAAATACAGAGTGAACTAGTAGACCTAGTGTGTTTTTCTTTTTGTACAGAGTGTATGTTTTGCCAGCAGTAGAACTTCCTGCTCTTCCAAACTCGTACTAAAAACATGTACCAAAGAACATCATGCATCAGTATGCAGAAGACATACAAGAGCTACACACTGCCGTGAGGTAACCAAAAACAGAGTAGTTTGTGCATTTTTTAACACAATGACATTTTATGGAACTACTTCTGCATTTAGACATCCTATGGTCTCGTAGGAGATTAACACACCATCTTGTGTGCTAGAAAGAACATAGTAACATAAGTGAGTGAAATCAGATTTAGATAGGTGAATTATAAAATGCAATTTTTCTCTTTTAGGAATAAGCAAAAATACCTTCGGGGCACAAATGACAGCCATCATCAGTAGCTCAAAAGGCTATTTCTTCCTAAAAGAATCCTTCAATTCCTGAAACTTAAAGTGTTTTTCCAATTGAACTTGCATGGAAGTAATACTTGTACTCTAGTCCCAGTACAAGTATCATGCGTATAGTCTGTAAACAAAAAAAGATGCAGAATTTACAGACGGAAAGGTTAAAACAAAAGTTGAAACAACAGGGAAACTATGAAGGAAATAGCATTAGTGATCTTCTAACTGAAGCATCATACTGTACTGATATTTCTTTTGTCAATGGACTTTTTCAATATAGGTAGTCGAACTCACTGATGCTATTTACTCATCTTTTTAAAGGCATTTTCAGTACATGTTGAACATCTGTTTTTTTAAACACATCCACAGTTGAAATGGATCAGTACATGATGAACAATATCAGTTTTTCAGAAGCAAAACTTGCACTGAATCGGTTAAACTTCTTTTTGCCGAGCTACTAATTTTTTTATATATAGCCACACTATTTTTTTGAACGCACACATTGAACCGTTTCTGGGGTTCTTAATGAGCTGATGATAGAAAACATGTTGAACTGAAATTTGGGCTTACAAAACTACCGAAAGTTTTGGGTTCTTCTATGAACCTTTTTGTTATCTTTTTCTGAACTCCAAACCACAATTACAATACACACATGTACTACACAACAGTGTGTATTTGTACTGTCCATAACAACAAATTAACCAAAAAACAACTAAGTTATGAAGGAAACAATTTTTAACTTGGTTTGAGCTCCGTTTCTTCAGATTTTTGAACTCCTGCAACAGATATAACTGAACTTGCGTGGCATTTTATTCAGTTAAAAGCAGCTGATTTTTTATTATTGCCAGAAAAAGGATTACTCAACTTCCAATCCAACGCTCTCTCTTAACTAAACCAGAGCCAAGAACAATCCTAGCAGCACCATATGCATTCCGATCTCTTCCTCACTAAGTGTAGCGAAAGGAGCACACAAGATCGCAGCTCAGCCCATTCCTATGCTTCCACCCACCACAACCATGGCTCGCACGCAGTAAGCAAGCAAGAGTAGAAGCGTAGTACTACAATAAACAACAACACGACACCGGCGACGACCGCGGTAACAGAGCAAGGAGCAACGCCAAGCGAAGCTAAAGCTAAGGCTAGAGGTGGGGAGGGATTTGCAAGATCCAGCCGGCGCACTTGATCCGGCGCAGCGCCATCCTTGGCGCGGGGTCCTTGGCATCGGGTACCGGCTTGCCGCCCTCCGCCTCCAGGGCCGGGCCGAAGCAGGAGAAGCAGCTCATTCAGGTGCGCTCCTCACTCTCCCCCGCTCCCTCGCCGGAACCAGGAAAGCACGTGGCCCGTACAGGAGAGGCCGCTGCGCCGGGGCTCGACGACAGGGGATCCCCTCCCGACGAGGATCTCCGCTTCCGAGGAAGGACGGTCCCTAAGCAAGACTGGATTTTTAGGCGGGGGGCGGGAGGGGAGGGTCGAATTGGAGGAGGGGGAGTGGGATGGAAGGTACAGGAAGGGGGAGAAGAACATGAGGCTGGGGAGAGGAAAGAGGAGTGTGGAGGAGGAACATGA
>NC_041381.1:402449735-402520711 GCF_002162155.2 Triticum dicoccoides | reverse complement strand
TGACTGGAGCTTGCTGGCTCGTGCTCGATTTGAAGGCCGCTGGGACGGAGAAGCTGGTGGTAGTACTGCGCTACTCCTGCGCGCGTGCGCGCCGGGACACGGGCAGCCCAGGCCGAAGCCGGCAGCGAGAGCGGCTCGCTCAATCAGCTACACACACGCACGCGGTGCTCCAGCGGAAACCGGAGGATGGGGCCGAAGCAGGGGCACCCCAACCGGACAGTCACTTCCGCCCACCGTCCTGACCTCCTCTCCACAACCCATCCTACGGCGCGACCTGAAAAACTGAACGGCTGTTGGTGATAGATTTGACCTTCTCTGAACTATCTCTTCTAAAGGAATTGACCTTCTCTGTACTTTTGTTTTTGTGTTTGTCCTCTGAAAAAACTGCACTTGGACGCACTTTTATGTATCTAATGGATGAATTTGTTTGAGGTTTGAACATTGTTGAAACTGCACTTTGAGCAAAAAAACTGCACTTTGAAAATAAAAACGTGTGAGTTATAGAAATTGTGTGTGTTCTGTTAAAACCAATGAAAAATGGCCTAGGCAACCTCTCTCTTCGGTTCAGACTTTACATATCTTCTACTACATCTTTAGAGATGTGCAAAAATGCTACTGCTAGTGGAGATGATTAGGAAGTTATACTATATCTACATGCCATATTTCAAGATTTTAGAAGACGTATGATGTTTCCAAGCTTGTTGATGTGTTGGTCATCCATGTGGCACACGCAGTGTATGTGTATTGTTGTGTGTAATTTCCTTGAATTTCAATAGCACGTGAAGTTCATGTTTCAGAAATTCCTAAGTTCACGTGTATCACATACAGAAGAAATTCATCAAATGAAAAAAAGGACCGCCTAGGCCCATTTCACTGAAAGAAAAAAATACATAAAAAAGTTGCGGCTAAAAAAGACAAATGTTCAATATAGCATAGTAACTTTGTAGAAAAGTGGAAAAACCCATAAATTTGTTTTGTTTCGTAGAAAAGTGGAAACACCCATCATTTCTAAAAATACCTAGAAGTTCAAATTAAAATAAGGGAGTAGTTTGACGTATATAGAAAACTCAAATGCTTCCCGTTTCTAGAAAAAAAAATAAGAGTATGAAATTAAATTTAGAAAAGAAATTGTTTGATGCTTATTTAAAAACGTTTATTTCGAAAAATATGTGGCCGAAGTTCAACGCGAAAACAGCGAGCAGTTCAACTACTATACGAAATGCATTTCAAATGAGAATAAAATAATACAAAATTAAAAGCCTGAAATGTTTGTTGCAAGAAGTTCACGTGCTCCAACCTACATGGTTCAAAAATTATATTACGAGACGTCCGACCTTCAATTACATGTTAAAAAAAGGGAGAAAAAACAACAACATTTTTGCGATTTTTAAAACTGCCCTCAAGCTGCGACGAATTGGTAACACTTGTCTACATGAAAAACTTGCTCCTATTCATAAGGTTTCCAACGGTGTATTATATGCTACATGCCGATGTATGGTTTAAAAGTTCCATGTATAGCAATTAAAACACATTTTTATGTATTGAAAAAATTCTTTTGAACCGTCAAGAGTATGAAAAAATGATCAACACGCCAAAGTTGTGTGTTTTCAATAGCTTTTCATCGGTATATCATTTGCTCAATTCTGGTAAGTGGTCAAATACAATTCTGTACTCGAAAATATAAAAAGGTGAAGTTTAAATTGAAATAGCAGAGAAGTTCGAAGTTTATTAAAACTTAGGATTTACCTGTTCAAAAAATAAAAACACAACGCCATTTTTTGCAATTTTAACAACTCATAAACAAAAAAATGGTTGCTAGAAGTTCAAGTGCTCGGCGAGGAAAAGTTTAAAAAAATCTTGTGAGAAAGGTTCGTCGTGTATTTAGATGTCCAAAAATATATTTAAAATGTTGTTTTTGTGTTTTAAAATAATTCTCTCAAACCAGAGAGAAATCCAAAGTGATAACAACCGGAAGTCCACGTACTATGGTGTGTATTTCATATAAGAAAAATATAATAAAATGAAACAGAGTGAAATTCAAACAGACATGCCCCAGAAGTTTAACTACTTCACGTAGTGCAAAAAATAGCACGTTAAAAACTTAGTGAAGTTCAAACAAACATGCCCGAGAAGTTATTACTTCACGCAGTGCATTTCCATTCGCGATGAAGGCAAACATCATGATCTCGTCATTTTCTAATTTATTTCAAAATGATAGGAATATCATCTATGTAAGTTCAAGTCCTCGGTCGGAGAAAGTTAAAAATATATAGCGAGAGATGTTTGTACAAAAAGAAAATATCATTTGTGTAACACTGATGAAATGGATGAGAAAATTACAAACAAAAATACGTCACAGAAGTTCAACGTGAAAACAATAGGAAGTTCACCAACTACACTGAATGAATTTCAGATGAAAAACTTTTAAAATCATCGCGAGTATGAAAAAATGATCAACACGGGGAAGTTGTGTGTTTACAGCAACTTTCCACCGGTATATTACTTACTCAATTCCGACAAGTGTTCCGGTGAGTGAATGAAGAGCTACGAGCAAAAAAAAAGCATGTGAAAAACAGAGTGAAGTTCAAGCAGAACTACCACAGAAGTTCAAGTACTTCACGCGATGCATTTTCGACGAATCTGTTTCGCGATAAAGGTAGAACGAGTGATTTCGCCATTTATGAAATTACTTGAAAATGGCTGGGAATCAGAGAAAACCATCAACATGAAAAAGTTTCACATTTTTTGTAGCTTTTGAACGGTATATTATTTGCCCCGTTCCGATGAAGTTTGTAGAAATTATGGCGAAAATGTGTTTTTATCCATTTTCAAAATCAACGTAAAACTTTAATGAATTTGGATAAACAATATATACCAAAAAGTTTCGCATTTGTTCACACTTTCCAACGCCATATCGTTTGCTACATTTGGAGGTATGATTAAAAAAATAGATGAAAACTACAAACTTGGTAGAACTTGTACCATTTTCTAAATTACTCTTAAACCATTCAAAATTAGAAAAAACTTTCAACATGCGAAAAAAGTGAATTTTCATAAGCTTTCCAACTCCATATCAGTTGTCTCAATTGTATTAGGCGTTTAGAAATGACATCGAAAATACAAACTCATTTGTTCGGTTTGCGAAATTTTACGATTTTCCACATTACTCTTTAAGCATAGGGAATTAGAAAAAAAATCGGTATGTGGAAGGAGGGGTTTTACCGCAGCTTTCCAACGCCATATTATTTGCCTCATTCCAATAAATGGTTTAGAAATGCGATCGAAAATACGATTAACATTTTTTGTATGAAGAAAAAACGGTTTTCAAAACTGCTCTTAAACCACTTACATTTTGCCAAAATTTTAAGTTGGGTCATGATACTGGTATCCATAACTTTGCAACGGTATATCACAAGTGTAGCGACCCGACCCAAATGGATCGAAGTCTCTGTGCTTACGTGTCATCCTTGGATCGGTATGCTGACACACACAATACTCGAGGAATTATAACAGAGTTCAATCACACACTTTATTACATCAAGATCCTCAAAAGAGTACTTATTACAATAATATGGCCAAAGGCCATCTAAAACAAAATAACTGCGGAAGCATCGAAGGTAAATGAGTCCATCCAACTCCACGGCAAACTGAGTGCAGAACAACGACCTATCGCACCTTTAATCCTCGTCGGAAAAGTCTGCAACATGAGACGTTGCAGCCGTGTAGGTCAGCACATGGAATATGCTGGCAATTTCACACCATAGAATAATAATAAATGAAAAGACTATCTCTATATGCAAATTTAGCTGGTGGAGGCTCTAAGTTAAATTTTTGCATAAAGCCAATTTTACCCTACAACAAAGGAGTAAATTTCTATTAACTACTAAATTAAAATGTCATTATTGAGAAGGTTCCTCCAACTCAATCCCAAAATTCCCAAGTTATTAGTAACCCAATAATTTGATTAAAAAGAGTGATGAGATCAACCAATAATTCACTTATAGATACTCAAGTTGTCCATAACCGAGGACACGGCTAATCATGATTAGTTTGTACACTCTGCAGAGGTTTGCGCACTTTTCCTCACAAGATTCAACCACCTCCATGATCGGAAGATCGAGACATAGCCTTTCAGAAGCGTTTGCCCTTAACCCTGGGTAGACCGGTACACCTACTTTCCCCTACATCAGCTAGTCTACCACGGAAAGAGGTCACACAACTTACTCAACTATGCCAGAGCCCATAATGGCTTGTGGCTGCACACGGAAGTTTCTAGGCATGAAAAATCTTATGATCGCTTTGAGCCTGGGTGGCGGACCTAGGGTAATCACACGGGTACTCCGGGATTCCCCTTGGGCAAGCACTAGTTTCTCCAGGTGCCCCAAACAATCCACCCAGATGTGTATTAAAGTTTCCACCTTAGGTTATCCCAAAATTATTAACTCTCGCAACTTGCATGGATCACACATACCAATCCCCGTCTACGAGCATGGCTAAGCAAGATATGATATAACGAATATTCCCGAGGTGATCAAAGGTCATAGGTTCCTACCACATGAACTACATAGCATAACCACATGTTCCCAAACCTACTGATGCAATATTTGAGGGTGAAACTAATGCATAGTAAAAACTGGGTATTGAAAATTATGATCAATGTATGAACTTGCCTTGCTGACGTTCGTTGAACTGTAAAGATTCGTAGTAGCGAGCTTCGCAGTCCGGATGATCTAGCGTAAGCAAGCAATAACATACATAAGCATACAAGCAAAGATCCAAAAAGAAAACAAATGAAAGACTTTAAAAAACTCCAAAACATCCTAATAAAGTTTCTGTACAGAACGTAATTTTTACAGAAACAAAAATAAATGGTTTTGGTTTTTAACAGAAAGTACATGTCACTAGCTTTGATATGCAAAAAGAATCACCTAAAACGGAGTTACGAAACTTGAGATATGGCCTAATGAAGTTTGAATTCAGATCTGTTTGAATTCAAATTTTAAAATTTTCAAAAATATTTTTCGTTTGCTTCTCTGGATAGAGGGGATTTCTATGAACTAGTAGGAAAAAGAATCAACTAAATCGGATCTATAGACTAAAAGATATACAAGAAACAAGAATTGGTATACAATCTGAGATTGAAAAAAATACTGAAAAAAGAGAAAAATTTGGCCTGGCTGTTCACCGGACTTGTCGCCGGCGACGAGGAAGAAGGCGGCTCCGGTGTGTTTCGGTGAAGGATGCGTGCGGGACGGTGTAGAGGACGATGAGGTGAACCACTTAACCAAGTTGTGGTGGTAGATTGCTTCCTGTACACACTGTTAAAGGTCGCTGGAATTCGCGAACTCCGGCGAGCAATTGGAGAGGTTAGAGAGAGGGGAAAACTCCAGAAAGAGAGGGCTTCGGACGAGGGGTGAGAGGGGCTCGCAGGGGTGCTTTATATAAGGCTTGGGGAGGTCAGAATCTGAGAAGTTTATCGTGTTTAATGGTGGTTGTTTCTCTGCCTCGTAATGGCCATTACAGGCGACTCCAAGGCGCACTAGGAAGGGGAAGGGGTAGAGGGAGGCGAGGGGAACCGATTCAGGAAGTCAGTTGAGCGAGGGAGATGAAGGGAGAGGGTGGGGCGCTGGGTGGAAGAACACGTGATGCTGAGTGCGTGCATGCTGTAACGTACGCGAGGTTGGAGACGACCTCCTGTCGTGAAGAAGGCTGGGCCTTCCTTGGGCCTTGGCTGCCCACATTTTTTTAAACGTTTTTTTATAGAAGCAATGAAACACCAAAACCAAAATAAATACAAGTCTAAAAATTTCCAGAAAATTCACATAGTTATATGGTCTTATATATGACCTAGTGAACTTTTATCTGGCCTAAAATGCAAGTTTTTTTAAAAAAAATAAACATTTTGCTATGTTAATAAAATTTGCATCAAAATAAATTGCAAATAATACCCAATAAATATATTTAGATTCCAAATTCATATTCAAATATTTTCCTTCTGATCTTGAAGAAGTCATTTTATCTTCTCTCTTTATTTTATATTTGGAATAATGGAAATAAATTTTTGGTGGAACCAAGTTTGATCCAATTTCCAAATTTTGAAATTCTCAAAATTGGTTTTAGGGAAATTTCCAACTCTCTCTTTTGGTCCTTGAGTTGCTCAAAGTTTCTTGGATCAAAAATCAAATAAAATAAATGGGGCAAAATGCATAAATCATGGATGCATATGAATGATCTATTTATAAACATCCAAATTGAAAATTGGGATATTACAAACCTACCCCCCTTAAGATGAATCTCGCCCTCGAGATTCAGGTTGGCTAGCAAAAGGTGTGGGTGGTCTTGTCGGAGATCTTTTTCTCGTTCCTAGGTGGCTTCTTCTTCGGTGTGATGACTCCACTGAACCTTGCAAAACTTGATGACCTTGCTGCGGGTAACCCTGCTTGCAGTCTCGAGAATCTTGATGGGCTTCTCCTCATAGGTCAGATCACTATCCAACTGTATGGCCTCCAGTGGCACTGTATCTCTTAAAGGAATATCGGCCATCTTCGCATGGCACTTCTTCAACTGGGAAACGTGAAACACATCATGAACTCCTGACAAGGCTTCTGGTAATTCTAACTTGTAAGCAACTCCACCCATGCATTCTAAAACTCTGTATGGCCCCACAAACCATGGTGCTAACTTTCCTTTGACTCCAAATCATTTAACTCCTCGAAGTGGTGACACACGCAGATATGCTCTATCTCCGACTTCATAGGTTACCTCCTTGCGTTTAGTATCGGCATAACTCTTCTGTCTGGATTGGGCTACCTTGAGTCTGTCGCGGATCAGCTTGACTTTCTCCTCTAAATCTCTAATTAAATCTGGTTCGAATAATTTACGGTCTCCAACTTCATCCCACATCAATGGTGTCCTGCACCTCCTTCCGTACAAAGCTTCGAAAGGGGACATTTTTAAACTAGCTTGATAGCTGTTGTTATATGAGAATTCCATGTATGGCAAATTATCATTCCAACTAGATCCATAATCTAGTGCACAAGCTCTCAACATGTCCTCCAGAATCTGGTTGACTCTCTCGGTCTGCCCATCTGTCTGCGGATGAAAGGTTGTACTGAACTCTAGCCTGGTACCCAAAGTTTCGTGTAACTGATGCCAAAACTTTGAGGTAAATTGTGTTCCTCTATCTGATACGATGGTCCTCGGAACTCCATGCAGACATACAATCCTGGTCATGTATATCTTGGCTAACTTACCACTTGTATATGTGGTTTTCACGGGGATGAAGTGAGCTACCTTAGTCAAGCGATCAACCACTACCCAAATAGAATCATAGCCTGATCGGGTCCTGAGTAATCCTGTAATGAAGTCCATGCCAAGCTTGTCCCACTTCCAATCTGGTATCGGCAAAGGCTGAAGTAATCCTGCTGGTTTCTGGTGCTCTGCCTTAACCCTCTGACATATGTCACATACTGCAACATACTCGGCAATATCCTTCTTCATACCTGTCCACCAGAAGCTTTCCTTCAAGTCCAAATACATCTTGGTGTTGCCTGGGTGTATCGAGTAAGGCGAATCATGAGCCTCCTAAAGAATCAATTTTCTGATCTCTGGGTCATTGGGTACATAAATACGCTTCTCAAACCATAAGGTTCCATGTTCATCCTCACGAAATCCTTCTGGCTTTCCTTGGTTCATCCTTCTCTTTATCTCCGCAATACCTTTGTCTAACTTCTGGGCTTCTCGGATCTTTCCCAACAAAGTGGATTGAATTTCCATTGCGGCAACAAAACCTCGTGGTACTATCTCCAATCGAAGATCTCTGAGATCATCA
This sequence comes from Triticum dicoccoides, assembly GCF_002162155.2. Taxonomy (NCBI): domain Eukaryota; kingdom Viridiplantae; phylum Streptophyta; class Magnoliopsida; order Poales; family Poaceae; genus Triticum; species Triticum dicoccoides. The sequence continues at coordinate 402,512,880 of NC_041381.1, read as the reverse complement.
ATTAACTCCTGAGGTAATCTTCCTGCTGTGAGGGTTTTGACATAGCTCTTGCGGCTCAATGCATCTGTCACAACATTGGCCTTTCCTGGGTGAAAGTGCAATTTTATATCATAATCCTTTATGAGCTCCAACCATCTTCTCTGCTTGAGGTTCAACTCCTTCAGCGTGAAGATGTACTTCAAACTCTTGTGATCCGTGTAAACATCACACCTATTTCCAATAAGAAAATGTCTCCAGGTCTTGAGTGCGTGCACTATGGCTGCTAACTCCAAATCATGTGTGGCATAATTTCGCTCATGAGGTCGAAGCTGATGTGAGGCATATGAAACAACTCTTCCTTCTTGCATAAGAACACCTCCAAGTCCCTGACGAGAAGCGTCACAATATACTTGGAAATCCTTGTGTATATTCGGAAGAATTAACACTGGGCTGTGACCAAACGTTTCTTTAGCTCCTGGAAACTGGCCTCACATTCGTCGGTCCAAACAAACTTAGTGTCTTTCTTCAATAACTCTGTCATGGGCTTCGCGATCTTGGAGAAATTCTCAATAAACCTCCGGTAATATCCTGCAAGTCCATGAAAACTGCGAATCTCTCCGACTGAGGTGGGTGCCTTCCATTCGGTGACGACTTCAACCTTGGACGGGTCTACTGCTATTCCTTCTCCTGATATAACATGTCCAAGAAATCCGACTTCCTTTAACCAGAATTCGCACTTGCTGAACTTTGTGTATAACTGATGTTCCCTAAGTTTCTCAAGAACCAAGCGCAAATGTTCCTTGTGTTCTTCTTCATTCTTCAAGTAAATCAATATGTCATCAATGAATACCACAACAAACTTATCCAAGAACTCCATGAATACCTTATTCATCATACTCATAAAATAGGCAGGGGCATTAGTCAAACCAAAAGACATGACCGTGTACTCATAAAGTCCATATCTCGTGGTAAAAGCTGTCTTGGGTATATCCTATTCTCGAATCTTCAGCTGGTGATATCCTGATCGAAGATCGATCTTGGAGAAAACTTTTGCTCCTTGTAGATGGTCAAAAAAATCATTGATCATTGGTAGAGGGTACTTGTTCTTAATCGTCACCTCGTTTAGCGCACAATAATCTACAACCATTCTCAAGGTTCCATCCTTCTTCTCAACTAGAAGCACTAGGGCTCCCCAAGGTGATGAACTCGGTCGAATATAACCTTTCTCCAATAATTCCTTAATCTGCTTCTTAATTTTCTCCAGATCATTTGCGGGCATCCGGTATGGTTTAGAGTGGATGAGAAATTAGAATAGAATAAGGGTCTAATGAGAGAAATCACTACCCATATGCTTTTGATAGCAAGAAAACTTCAAATCAAGCAATTCACACAGATCACACCACACAAGCAATAACCTACAGGTAAGGTCATATCCACAAGAGATATGATCTCTTCATACTACCGCAATCATTCGTTGGACTCAACTTGGTAGTGGTGGTCTGAACTAAATCCTCTCAAATCAAGTCAACTTTAGCTTCTTCTTCTATGTCAATGATGTCTTCATAGGTCTGGTCTCATCGGACTAAGGAACTTGGTGATGGGGTTCAACAACTATTTTATTAAAGTGGAGAAGAGATAGAAATGAATAGAGAAGAGTATAGACCAACGAATATATAAGAAAGTCATAAAATAGAGTTTTCTTCCTATGGTTTTCCATTTCCTAGTGGTCGCGTCCTACAGTCAGTGTGTGCTCTGATACCATCTTGTCGCGACCCGACCCAAATGGATCGAAGTCTCTGTGCTTACGAGTTATCCCTGGATCGGTATGCTGACACACACAGTACTCGAGGAATTATAACAGAGTTCAATCACACACTTTATTACATCAAGATCCTCAAAAGAGTACTTATTACAATAATATGGCCAAAGGCCATCTAAAACAAAATAACTGCGGAAGCATCGAAGGTAAATGAGCCCATCCAACTCCACGGCAAACTGAGTGCAGAACAACGACCTATCGCACCTTTAATCCTCGTTAGAAAAGTCTGCAACATGAGACGTTGCAGCCGTGTAGGTCAGCACATGGAATATGCTGGCAATTTCACACCATAGAATAATAATAAATGAAAAGACTTTATCTATATGCAAATTTAGCTGGTGGAGGCTCTAAGTTATTTTTTTTGCATAAAGCCAATTTTACCCTACAACAAAGGAATAAATTTCTATTAACTACTAAATTAAAATGCCATTATTGAGAAGGTTCCTTCAACTCAATCCCAAAATTCCCAAGTTATTAGTAACCCAATAATTTGATTAAAAAGAGTGATGAGATCAACCAATAATTCACTTATAGATACTCAAGTTGTCCATAACTGAGGACACGGCTAATCATGATTAGTTTGTACACTCTGCAGAGGTTTGCGCACTTTTCCCCACAAGACTCGACCACCTCTATGATCAGAAGATCGAGACATAGCCTTTCAGAAGCGTTTGCCCTTAACCCTGGGTAGACCGGTACACCTACTTTCCCCTACATCAGCTAGTCTACCACGGAAAGAGGTCACACAACTTACTCAACTATGCCAGAGCCCATAATGGCTTGTGGCTGCACACGGAAGTTTCTAGGCATGAAAAATCTTATGATCCCTTTGAGCCTGGGTGGCGGACCTAGGGTAATCACACGGGTACTCCGGGATTCCCCTTGGGCAAGCACTAGTTTCTCCAGGTGCCCCAAACAATCCACCCAGATGTGTATTAAAGTTTCCACCTTAGGTTATCCCAAAATTATTAACTCTCGCAACTTGCATGGATCACACATACCAATCCCCGTCTACGAGCATGGCTAAGCAAGATATGATATAACGAATATTCCCGAGGTGATCAAAGGTCATAGGTTCCTACCACATGAACTACATAGCATAACCACATGTTCCCAAACCTACTGATGCAATCTTTGAGGGTGAAACTAATGCATAGTAAAAACTGGGTATTGACAATTATGATCAATGTATGAACTTGCCTTGCTGACGTTCGTTGAACTGTAAAGATTCGTAGTAGCAAGCTTCGCACTCCGGATGATCTAGCGTAAGCAAGCAATAACATACATAAGCATACAAGCAAAGATCCAAAAAGAAAACAAATGAAAGACTTCGAAAAACTCCAAAACATCCAAATAAAGTTTCTGTACAGAACGTAATTTTTAAAGAAACAAAAATAAATGGTTTTGATTTTTAACAGAAAGTACATGTCACTAGCTTTGATTTGCAAAAAGAATCACCTAAAACGGAGTTACGAAACTCGAGATATGGCCTAACGAAGTTTGAATTCAGATCTGTTTGAATTCAAAATTTAAAATTTTCAAAAATATTTTTCGTTTGGTTCTCTGGATAGAGGGGATTTCTATGAACTGGTAGGAAAAAGAATCAACTAAATCGGATCTATAGACTAAAAGATATACAAGAAACAAGAATTGGTATAGAATCTGAGATTGAAAAAAATACTGAAAAAAGAGAAAAATTTGGCCTGGGTGTTCACCGGACTTGTCGCCGACGACGAGGAAGAAGGAGGCTCCGGTGTGTTTCGGCGAAGGATGCGTGCGGGACGGTGTAGAGGACGATGAGGTGAACCACTTAACCAAGTTGTGGTGGTAGACTGCTTCCTGTACACACTGTTAAAGGTCGCCGGAATTCGCGAACTCCGGCGAGAAATTGGAGAGGTTAGAGAGAGGGAAAAACTCCAAAAAGAGAGGGCTTCGGACGAAGGGTGAGAGGGGCTCCCATGGGTGCTTTATATAAGGCTTGGGGAGGTCAGAATCTGAGAAGTTTATCGTGTTTAATGGTGGCTGTTTCTCTGCCTCGTAATGGCCATTACAGGCGACTCCAAGGCGCACTAGGAAGGGGAAGGGGTAGAGGGAGGCGAGGGGAACCGATTCAGGAAGTCAGTTGAGCGAGGGAGATGAAGGGAGAGGGTGGGGCGCTGGGTGGAAGAACACGTGATGCTGAGTGCGTGCATGCTGTAACGTACGCGAGGTTGGAGACGACCTCCTGTCGTGAACAAGGCTGGGCCTTCCTTGGGCCTTGGCTGCCCACATTCTCAAAATTGGTTTTAGGGAAACTTCCAACTCTCTCTTTTGATCCTTGAGTTGCTCAAAGTTTCTTGGATCAAAAATCAAATAAAATAAATGGGGCAAAATGCATAAATCATGGATGCATATGAATGATCTATTTATAAACATCCAAATTGAAAATTGAGATGTTACAGCAAGCCTCATTTGGACACTTTTTAGCTGAAGTTCAACCTAGTACTCGGGGAAGGTCAGGCGCGTTACTCGAAAAGTTCATGTTGTGATCAGAATATTATTCTGATCCCATGATCAGAATAGTGTTTATAAATAAATAAATAAATAAATATATATATATGTATGTATGTATATATATATATATATATATATATATATATATATATTGGGACTTCAACATTTTGATTAACCCACTTGACTGTTCAATTTTTGTTTTAGCCATTTCGTAAGGAGTAGATTTCTGGTTTAGCGGGGTACCGTCTTTCGATCAAGCCTAACAACACAGAGGATACCCCGTGTGATGTTGCGGGAATTAGTGATCAAAATTTGAATTGATAACATGAGAATCAAAATTTAAAATACATATGATTAATTAATTTGATTATGTATAGTTGTGGCAATATGTATTGAATATAAGCATGAAAGTAAAGAAAATGATCCCCGACAATTAGCTCCGTGCCTGGAGGCGAATGGGAGGCGAACAGAAGGCAACTTGCCGCCCCTGTCTCCGGCTCCGTCCCCCACCCATCCCACCTACCATGAGAGTCTAAGAGATCCAACCCGCTACCACCATCTCGCGACTGAGGACCTGTTGGGCCTCGGAGAGATCCGGAGGAAGATGGAGAAGGCGCTCCATTCATGGATAAAGAAAGAGGCGGAAGTGGCAGAGGATGCAGATTCGGATCTACCAAGAGATAAGAGAAAGAAATCGAAAGCAATGATTTGGACCAGAGACAACTTCGAGCTGATGAGGAAATCTTTGGAGGGGCGAAACATGGAGCGCGCAGTCACGGGAGGCGGATCCATCACTCCATTAGCATCTGCAGGGCGAGAGGTATGTAGAAAGGGGGCGGATCCGGTCGTAGCTGTAGTTTAATTTTCGGGAGTATCTGAGGAAGGATATCACGTGGTGGTATGTACCAAGGAAAGAGATCAGGGCAACGGGATCCCAATCCAAAACTTCAAGCGGAAACATATTACAGTAGGAAATCATGGTCCTCAACATGCAAAAATACAGAGAGACGGAGCACACAATTGTGGTAAGGATGAATCAGACCTTATCAATCACACAGATCCGCCAGATAAAGGAAAGAATACACAACTGATAGGAGGAAAACAAAAAATCTGCATCGATCATCATTTGCCAGCGATTGGAAGAATATTGTTGAACGTACCTTTGTGAAGGAAATCACCCAATAAGGTGGAGTATCAATCCCTGTCATCATTCAGCCATGGCAGTGAGACATCAGGGGAACGAGGCTCGCCTATGAATAGGCCAGAGCAGGTACCAGTCGTTCAAAAAAAACATCTACAATCAGACCCTTGCATCACACACTCAATGGCTGGCCTGAAGAACAAGGCAATCATGGGAAGTGAGAAAAGCATGGCACTGTGCTTGAGAGGGGATGCGAGGAAGAGGGAAAGGGGAAACACTTCCAGGGAGAACCACCTACGTGGGACGGAAGATCTGGGCACTAGGTTAGTGCATGAGTGGCCTAAGCTCACCACATGGATCAAGACCGGTGAGGATGGGGTGGAGATGGTTGTGCCATACCCATCGGCCGACGATGTCGTGGTCCTAGATCTCACCCAGGCCAACCTGGTGATGAAGATGCGCTGGACGGCAGTGGGGTGCTTTGCGTCGGTCCTTCCATACAACACCGAGGGCTTGCTCAATGAGCTGAAGAACAAGTGGAGGCTCTAGGGGAAGGTCGACTACAAACAACTCTGCCACAACCACTTCCTCCTTGAGTTCAAAAGAGAAGGTTATCTTCGCTTTGTCTTGAACAATGGTCCTTGGACTCACCACGGGGACGCTTTTTTAGTTGTAGGCTATGATGGAGTAGCTTTGCCCATTGATGTAAAACTTGATACTATTCCTCCATGGGTAAGGATCCATGATATTCCCGGCACGATGATGACCGAGGAAATAGGGTGGAAGTTGGGGAAGAAGTTAGGCAAGGTAGTGGAGGTCTATACTCACAAGAATGGGAGGATTTGGGCAATTTTATTCAAGTTAGGGTAGAGTACCCAGTTAATGAGCCATTAAAAAGAGAGATCTATTCTAGAGAGTTAGGATAAGGATTTGTATGTTCTAGAGGTGAAGTATGAGAGGGCACCATGCTTTTGCTCGCTGTGCGGGTGTGTAGGGCACGGAGATAGGAATTGTAGGCTGTCAGAGGATCTGAAGTGGGTATGATACACAGTAGCGATGAGGGCCTCGCCGTGCAAACCACAGAACCACCACAGCGGGACTTGCCGCCGAATGCGGGAAGTGCTAGACGCTTTCTGCACTTTGACTCAGAGCTCTATGTGTTGGGGAACGTAGCATGCAATTTCAAATAATTTCCTACGCTCACGCAAGATCTATCTAGGAGATGCATAGCAACAAGAGGGGGAGAGTGTGTCCACATTCCCTCGTAGACCGGAAGCGGAATCATTTGCCAATGTGGTTGATGTATACTTCTTCTTGTTCTTTCCGATCAAGTACTGAACATACGACACCTCCGAGTTCTGCACACGTTCATCTCGATGACGTCCCTCGAACTCTTGATCCAGCAGAGTGTCGAGGAAGTTGAAGATTTCCATCAGCACGACGGCGTGGTGATGGTGACGGTGAAGTTATCCGCGCAGGGCTTCGCCTAAGCACTACGTGAATATGACCGGAGGTGTAAACTATAGGAGGGGGCGCACACAGCTAAGAATCATTGGCCTGCGTTCTAGGAACCCGCTCCCCACGTATATATAGGTGGGAGGGGGGAGAGGCAGCCTAGGGCACGCCCAAGTAGGAGGAGGAAGGAAAGGGGGGCCGACCCCCTCCTCCTTCTCCTATTTGGCCTCCTTCCTTAGGGGGGGGGTGCCACCCCTTGGTGGGCTGGTGTGCTCCCCTCCTATGGACCATAAGGCCCATTATTCCCCCTGGGGGTTTCGGTAACCCCCCCGATACTCCGATATGTACCCGATACACCCCGGAACACTTCTAGTGTCCGAATACTATCATCCTATATATCAATCTTCACCTCTCAACCATTTCAAGACTCCTAGTCATGTCTGTGATCTCATCCGGTACTCCGAACAACATTCGGTTACCAAATCACATAACTCATATAATACAAAAATGTCATTGAACGTTAAGCGTGCGGACCCTACGGGTTCGAGAACTATGTAGACATGACCAAGACACCTCTCCGGTAAATAACCAATAGTGGAACCTGGATGCTTATATTGGCTCCCACATATTCTAAGAAGAAATTTATCGGCCGAACCGTTATGACAACATACATTATTCCCTTTGTCATCGGTATGTTACTTGCCCAAGATTCGATCGTCGGTATCTTCATACCTAGTTCAATCTCGTTACCGGCAAGTCTCTTTACTCATTCCGTAATGCATCATCCTACAACTAACTCATTAGTTACTTTGCTTACAAGGCTTCTTATGATGTGCATCATCGAGAGGGCCCAGAGATACCTCTTCGATACTTGGAATGACAAATCCTAATATCGATCTATGCCAACTCAACAAAAACCTTCAGAGATACCTGTAGAGAATCTCTATAATCACCCAGTTACGTTGTGACGTTTGATAGCACACGAGGCATTCCTCTGGTATCCGGGAGTTGCATAATCTCATAGTCGGAGGAATCTGTCTTTGACATGAAGAAAGCAGTAGCAATAAAACTGGACGATCATTATGCTAAGCTAATGGATGGGTCTTGTCCATCACATCATTCTCCTAATGATGTGATCACATTCATCAAATGACAACACATGTCTATGGCTAGGAAACTTAACCATCTTTCATTAACGAGCTAGTCAAGTAGAGGCATACTAGGGACACAGTGTGTTGTCTATGTATCCACACATGTATCAAGTTTTCGGTTAATATAATTCTAGCATGAATAATAAACATTTATCATGAATAAGGAAATATAAAATAACAAATTTATTATTGCCTCTAGGGCATATTTCCTTCAGTCTCCCACTTGCACTAGAGTCAATAATCTAGAGTACATTGTAATGATTCTAACACCCATGGAGTCTTGGTGTTGATCATGTTTTGCTCGTGGAAGAGGATTAGTCAATGGGTCTGCCACATTCAGACCTGTATGTATTTTGCAACTCTCTATGTCTCTCTCGTTGACTAGATCACAGATGGAGTTGAAGCGTCTCTTGATGTGTTTGGTCTTTTTGTGAAATCTGGATTCCTTCGCTAAGGCAATTGTTCCAATATTGTCATAAAAGATTTTCATTGGACCCGATGCACTAGGTATTACACCTAGATTGGATATGAACTCCTTCATCCAGACTCCTCATTTGTTGCTTCTGAAGTAGCTATGTACTCTGTTTCACACGTAGATCCCGCCACGACGCTCTGCATGGAACTGCACCAACTGACAGCTCCACCATTCAGTATTAATACGTATCCGATTTGTGACTTAGAGTCATTCGAATCAGTGTCAAAGCTAGCATCGACGAAACCATTTATGATGAGCTCTTTGTCACCTCCATAAACGAGAAACATATCCTTAGCCCTTTTCGGGCACTTCAGGATGTTCTTGACCGCTGTCAAGTGATCCACTCCTGGATTACTTTGGTACCTCCCTGCTAAACTTATAGCAAGGCACACATTAGGTCTGGTACACAGCATAGCATACATGATAGAGCCTATGGCTGAGGCATAGGGAATGACTTTCATTTTTTTCTCTATCTTCTGCAGTGGTCGAACATTGAGTCTGACTCAACTTCACACCTTGTAACATAGGCAAGAATCCTTTCTTTGACTGATCCATTTTGAACTTCTTCGAAACTTTGTCAAGGTATGTGCTTTGTGGAAGTCCTATTAATCATCTTGATCTATCTCTATAGATCTTGATGCCCAATATATAAGCAGCTTCATCGAGTTCTTTCATTGAAAAACTTTTATTCAAGTATCCTTTTTTGCTATCCAGAAATTCTATATCATTTCCAATCAACAATATGTCATCCACATATAATATTAGAAATGCTACAGAGCTCCCACTCACATTCTTGTAAATACATGCTTCTATGAAAGTATGTATAAAACTATATGCTTTGATCACCTCATGAAAGTGTATATTACAACTCCGAGATGCTTGCACTAGTCCATAAATGGATCGCTGGAGCTTGCACACTTTGTTAGCACCTTTAGGATCGACAAAACCTCCTGGTTGCATCATATACAACTCTTCCTTAAGAATTCCATTAAGGAATGCAGTTTTGACGTCCATTTACCATATTTCATAATCGTAAAATGCGGCAATTGCTAACATGATTCGGACAGACTTAAGCATCGCTACGGGTTAGAAAGTCTCATCATAGTCAACTCCTTGAACTTGTCAAAAACCTTTTGCGAAAAGTCGAGCTTTACAGATAGTAACATTATCATCAGCGTTAGTCTTCTTCTTGAAGATCCATTTATTCTCTATGGGTCGCCGATCATCGGGAAAATCCACCAAAGTCCACACTTTCTTATCATACATGGATCCTATCTCAGATTTCATGGCCTCAAGCCATTTATTGGAATCTGGACTCATCATAGCTTCTTCACAGTTCGTAGGTTTGTCATGGTCAAGTAACATGACTTCCAGAATAGGATTGCCGTACCACTCCAGTGTGAATTCTGCTCTGGTTGATCTACGAGGTTCTATAATAACTTGGTTTGAAGTTTCATGATCATTATCATTAGCTTCCTTTCTAGTTGGTGTAGGCATCATGCGAACAGATTTCTCGGATGAGCTACTTTACAAATTGAGAGAAGGTACAGTTACCTCATCAAGTTCTACTTTCCTCCCACTCACTTCTTTCGAGAGAAACTCCTTCTCTAGAAAGGTTCCATTCTTGGCAACAAAGATCTTGCCTTCGGATCTGTGGTAGAAGGTGTACCCAGTTGTTTCCTTAGGGTATCCTATGAAGACGCACTTCTTCAATTTGGGTTCGAGCTTATCAGGCGGAAGCTTTTTGACATAAGCATCGCATCCCCAAACTTTAAGAAATGACAACTTAGGTTTATTGCCAAACCACTATCATTTTGGGGTTATGCATTAGAGATAGCCGCATTCACGTTAAATAGTTCATGCGATGTCGTCTCAACAGATTTTGACGGTGCCCTGTTTAACGTGAATGCGGATGTCTCTAATGCATAACCCCAAAATGATAGTGGTAAATCGGTAAGAGACATCATAGATTGCACCATATCTAATAAAATACGGTTACGACGTTCGGACACACCATTACGCTGTGGTGTTCCAGGTGGCGTGAGTTGTGAAACTATTCCACATTGTTTTAAATGAAGGCCAAACTTGTAAGTCAAATATTCACCTCCACGATTAGATCATAGAAACTTTATTTTCTTGTTACGATGATTCTCCACTTCACTCTGAAATTCTTTGAACTTTTCAAATGTTTCAGGCTTGTGTTTCATTAAGTAGATATACCCATATCTTCTCAAATCATCTTTGAAGGTTAGAAAATAACGGTACCTGCCGTGAGCCTCAACACTCATCGGACCACATACATCAGTATGTATTATTTCCAGTAAGTCATTGGCTCGCTCCATTGTTCCGGAGAATAGAGTTTTAGTCATCTTGCCCATGAGGCATGGTTCGCAAGTGTCAAATGACTCATAATCAAGTGATTCCAAAAGTCCATCTGCATGGAGTTTCTTCATGTGCTTTACACCAATATGACCTAAATGGCAGTCCACAAATATTTTTCACTATCATTATCAACTTTGCATCTTTTGGCATCAATATTATGAATATGTGTATCACCACAATCGAGATTCTATAGAAATAGTCCACTCTTCAAGGGTGCATGCCCATAAAAGATATTACTCATATAAATAGAACAACCATTATTCTCTGATTTAAATGAATAACAGTCTCGCACTAAACAAGATCCAGATATAATGTTTATACTCAATGCTGGCACCAAATAACAGTTATTCAGGTCTAAAACTAACCCCGAAGGTATATGTAGAGGTTGTGTGCCGATGGCGACCACATCGACCTTGGAACCATTCCTGACGCGCATCGTCACCTCGTCCTTAGCCAATCTTCGTTTAATCCATAGTCCCTATTTCGAGTTACAAATATGAGCAACCGAACCGATATCAAATACCCAGGCACTACTACGAGCATAAGTAAGGTACACATCAATAACATGTATATCAAATACACCTTTGTTCACTTTGCCATCCTTCTTATCCACTAAATACTTGGGGCAGTTCCGCTTCCAGTGACCAGTCCCTTTGCAGTAGAAGCACACAGTTTCAAGCTTGGGTCCATCTTTGGGCTTCTTCTCGGGAGTGGCAACTTGCTTGCCATTCTTCTTGAAGTTCCCCTTCTTTTCCTTGCACTTCTTCTTGAAACTAGTGGTCTTGTTAACCATCAACACTTGATGCTCCTTTTTGATTTCTACCTCTGCAGCTTTCAGCATTGCGAAGAGCTTGGAAATAGTCTTTTCCATCCCTTGCATATTATAGTTCATCACGAAGCCTTTGTAGCTTGGTGGCAGTGATTGAAGAACTCTGTCAATGACACAATCATGTGGAAGATTAACTCCCAGCTGAGTCAAGTGATTATGATATCCAGACATTCTGAGTATGTCTTCACTAACAAAACTATTCTCCTCCATCTTGCAGCCATAGTACTTGTTGGAGACTTCATATCTCTCAACTCGGGCATTTTCTTGAAATATTAGCTTCAACTCCTGGAACATCTCATATGGTCCATGACGTTCAAAACGTCTTTGAAGTCCGATTCTAAGCCGTAAAGCATGGCACATTAAACTATCGAGTAGTCATCAGATCGAGCTTGCGAGACGTTCATAACATCAGCATCTGCTCCTACAGCAGGCCTTTCACCTAGAGGTGCATCAAGGAAATAATTCTTCTCTACAATAATGAGGATAATCCTCAAGTTACGGACCCAGTCCGTGTAGTTGCTACCATCTTCTTTCAACTTAGCTTTCTCTAGGAACGCATTAAAATTCAAGGGGACAGTAGCACGGGCCATTGATCAACAACATAGATATGCAAAAACTATCAGGACTAAGTTCATGATAAATTAAGTTCAATTAATCATATTACTTAAGAACTCCTACTTAGATAGACATCCCTCAAGTCATCTAAATGGTATGTGATCCAAATCAACTAAACCATGTCCGATCATCATGTGAGATGCAGTAGTCATCAATGGTGAACATCTCTATGTTGATCATATCTACTATATGATTCACGTTCGACCTTTCGGTCTCCAGTGTTCCGAGGCCATGTCTGTACATGCTAGGCTCGTCAAGTTTAACCCGAGTATTCCGCATGTGCAAAACTGGCTTGCACCCGTTGTATGTGAACGTAGAGCCTATGACACCCGATCATCACGTGGTGTCTCGGCACGAAGAACTTTTGCAATGGTGCATACTCGGGGAGAACACTTATACCTTGAAATTTAGTTAAGGGATCATCTTATAATGCTATCATCGTACTAAGCAAAATAAGATGCATAATGATAAACATCACATGCAATCAAAATATGTGACATGATATGGCCATCATCATCTCGTGCTTTTGATCTCCATCTCCAAAGCAACATCATGATCTCCATCGTCACTGGCTTGACACCTTGATCTCCATCGTAGCATCGTGGTCATCTTGACAAGTATTGCTTCTACAACTATCGCTATCGCTTAGTGATAAAGTAAAGGAATTACATGGTGTATGCATTTCATATAATAAAGTGACAACCATAAGGCTCCTGCTAGTTGCCGATAACTTCTACAAAACATGATCATCTCATACAATAACATATATCACATCTTGTATTGAGCATATCACATCACAACGTGCCCTGTAAAAACAAGTTAGACGTCCTCTACTTTGTTGTTGCAAGTTTTATGTGGCTGCTACTGTCGGATCAACCCTTGAGAGGTTCGAACTCTAGGTTGCGTGCGGAGATCTCAACCTGTCCAGCCTGCCTACTCGCGATCCTCCCTAGCCTAGCGCGTCAAGCTCACAGAGACACAAAGACACAGAGATTTATACTGGTTCGGGCCACCGTTGTGGTGTAATACCCTAATCCAGTGTGGTGTGGTGGATTGCCTCGAGGGGCTATGGATGAACTAGTACAAAGGATGAACAAGCCTCAGGAGGTGAGGTCTTCTTGAGCTGGTGTGGTTCTCTACTTGTTCTAGTTTCGGTCTTCTCGTCCTTGTCTCTCTCCCTCACTCTGGTGGTGGTTAAGTCCTATATATAGTGGCCTTGGTCCTCTTCCCAAATATGAGCGGGAAGGGATTCCACAACGGCGGGATTTGAAAGGGGACAAGTAGTACAGTCTATCCTGACAAAAGTAGTCTTCGCCTGCGAAAAACCTCTGGTCATGACGCTGCGCTGGGCTCGGTGATGACCTCCGTCCTGCTGTCCTGGCGGTCTTGGTCTTGTTGCACCAGAATGGAAACCTTTGGTTGATTCCTTGGGACTCCGCGCCTATTGCTTGCCTCCCTTGCACCAAAGAGGAAACCTGCGCTCTGCACCCGCCTGGCGCCCGCCTGGCCTTGGTCGTCATGGCTCACGTCAGCTAAGCCTCGTGTGGTAGCTGCATAGAAATCTCCGCCCCTCAGGAGCCCTCCTGAGGAGGCCAACTTTTTCGGGGGTCTTAGCGTCATCCGCCTTGCGAGGCTTGGCATCTTGCTTGGGTCTTGAGGTGTTGGTGCTGAAGCTGGGCCGTACCAGGCCGTCGATGAAGCCACGCGGTGGGCCGCGCAGGCAGGACCGGATACCCCCAAGTCCAGGACGCCGACAGTAGCCCCCGGGCCGAAGGCGCGCTCGAACTTGGCTTCCAAGCGAAGCCAAAGGGCAAGTGTGGAGCGCTGCGGGCCCCAACCGCCTGCGGCCTTGATGACGTTTGGCGATTGATTGGACGTGGGCGACTCCGTTTCCCCATGCTGCCTCGGCAACTGCTCCTATCTGACAAAAAGGGCTGCCGCCAGGCTTTCATTGCTCCTTCCTCATCTTGCTCCAGATCCCCTTCTCCCCATAGCGGAAGAGCTCGCCAGATCTGCCGATTTTCCACCAAGTCTCCTGCTTGATGGCCACCAAGAATACCATGGCTTCTTCCTCAGTCGCCGGCTCTGCCTGGTACGAGCCAGGGCTGCTGGCGCCCTGCGTGACCGGGGAGAAGCTCCAGACAACGCTCCTCCTGACGGCGAGCGAAGACCACGCTCCGGGTCGCCACCGCTGCACCAGAGCCCGCGGGCAGCAACTTCTTCCCCTTCTTCATGCACAACGTCTTCTCGGGGCTGGTACCTCCATTCTCCCCCTTCTTCTTCGCCGTCCTTCACCACTATGGTCTCCACGCGCTCCACATCCACGCCAACTCCATCCTCCTTCTGTCCCTTTTCGCCTTCTACTGTGAGACGTTCATGGGGGTGATGCCCTCCGTTACCCTGTTCCACCATTTCTTCTACCTTCGCAAGACCGGCAACAATCCGGTCGGGTGCATCGGCTTTGTCGCGGCGCGGGGTGGCAACGCCATCTCCCATGCCGGGAAGAAGGTGGAGGATGCCGTGAAGAGGTGGGTCCTGATGGATGCAAAGAGATCCTAGAACTTGCTGGCGCTGTCGACCGCATTCCTCATCTCCGAGAAGTGGTGGTGTTCTGAAAAGATCACCGACCCTTCCCTGACGCCGTTCGTGAGGAAGATGGATAAGGAGTTGAAGAGCGCGAAGCTGACTGGGGCCATGCTCATCAGGGAATTCCTGAAGCAGTGCATTGCGCCACTTCAACACCGCCCCCACCCCCTGTGGAAGCTTGTTGGTGATGAAGACAAGATCCGCGTGCGTCGAGATCCCCTTCCCGAGGAGGAATTGAACAAGGTGTTGCTCTACCTGACAGGGAAGGACCCAAGTGACCCTCTGGAGGACTAGCTTCCGCTGTACTGCCATGATGATGCAGAGGAGGTTGTCGCGGCCATGCCTGTCTTCGACGAGCTTAGGTTTGTGTGGCTGGGGTCTTCCCTGCCGCCTACTTCCTTGGCGCACCTATCTTCCGATGGCCAATCCTCCGAGGCCACCGAGGATGAGGTTGTGGAAGAATCCTCTGCCCCGTAGCGGAGGGAGCTCCTGCGCGACCTTCCTGATGATGATGATGATGACGAGCCCGCGATGGTGGAGGTGCCGCGCCCTCCAGGAGTCACCATGAGGTCTGGGGTGGCCTCCTCGAAGCAGCCCAAGCGAGCGGTCATGAAGAAAAGCAGGTCCGCGTTGATCAGTTCGGGCAGCAGCCCACCTTTGCTGACGCCGTGCCGGGCGGCGCCAACCGCAAGCTCTCCTTCCCCCAAGAGCTCGGCACCAGCTGCTCCACCCCAGCGTCCGCTGCTAAGCATGAAGACGTGCTATGCCTTCGTTGACCAGTAAGTTTCTCCCTTAATTTTGCTTGTTGGTCCTTGCGGTGGTACTGAGCGTCTTCTTCCGTCATTAGGTAGCAGCCGTCGAAGAAGCATAAGGAGGGTACGGAAATTGCCGTGGCTGCAAGTGATGGAGCGGCCTCCGCGGTCCTGGTGAAGAAGAATGCCGCAACCCCCACAGCCCTAGGGGCAATGCCAGCTCCGGAGGACGTGGATGCCCGTCCCCAGGAGTTGCCGGTGCCCTCGGCAGGCCTGACTCCTTCGGCGCCTAGCCTTGCCGCGGCTGCTGAGGACAATCAGCCTCTGGAGCCCACGGTCCTTCCTGAGGCTGAGGTTTCTTCTGCCATGGCACCGAGGGCGTCTCCTCCCTTGCCCAACGCGTGCACGAGTCATGGTGTTCCTGCTCCCTCCGGGACCTTAGAAGAGGCAAGGGTGGCGCTGGACCTCCTCCAGGGTGAGCTTCAGGGCCCGGATTGTCGTTCGGTGCAAGGACGCCTGGGGCTGATCTCTGGTTGGCTCAAGGCTGATGCATCTGTCCGCGCAGCCTGGGGCACTGCGGAGGAGGCCCAGATGGTGCTTGGAGTGGCCGCCACGATGCGTGACCTAGCGCGGCAGGAGGCCACAGAAGCTGAAAAATGATGCCGCGTGGAGGAGGCTAATTTGAAGGCTCTCCAGGACCAGCATGCTGCCCAGGCGAGCCAGCTCCAGGAGCGTGACGAGAAGCTGCCATCGCCAGCCGAGACGCGAGGTGAAGAAGACGGCCTTAGAGCAGGCTGGAGAGTGCGACCGCCTGACGAAGCTGAAGGAGAAGGCAAAGGCAGCCCAAGCGGCCCTGACCGAGGCCAAGAAGGTGGCCGCCATGGAACGCGACACCCTCTCATCTCTCGAGGCACGCTTCCACAAGGCCTAGAAGGCGCTCTTTGGAGATGATTCCTCGGGAAAGGCGGTGGTGATGACCCCGAGGGAGAGCCCTGCTGCTCAGCTTCCTGAAGTCGTGGCCGTGCTCGAAGATGCTGTCGACGGGTTTACATCCTTGGTGGAAAGAGAGGCGCACTCACTTTCTTCCTCGGCTCTCACGTGAGTCTTCAGCCATCTTTATCTCCGGGATGACAATTTCAACTTCTCCTTCTTCCTTACTCTGGTGGACGTCGAATACTAGGATGCTGCTGTTGCCGCCGTGAAGAGCTCTGTGGACGCCATGCTGAGCAAGTACCTGGTCGTTGGTCCTCTGACTGAAGCCGGTGGAACGGGCGACGCGCCTGGTGACGAGGCTCTGCTGGCGGGCAGCGGTGACGCCCAAGTCTGAGGATGTGGCCCGGAGATTCTACTTTTGCTTGTTTATCAAGCATCATGTGACATGCCTCGGGGAGGTGTTTAAAAACTATCTGTTTGGAACAATATATCTTGTAATAGCTAGATTATGCACCATCAGCTTTTTCGTTTGCTTCGTTGTTCTGCGTCGGCAGAGCCCAGCCCCGCGCATACCTCAGCCGTCGTTGGGTGATGACCCACAAGTATAGGGGATGTATCGTAGTCCTTTCGATAAGTAAGAGTGTCGAACCCAACGAGGAGCAGAAGGAAATGACGAGCAGTTTTCAGTAAGGTATTCTCTGCAAGCACTGAAATTGTAGGTAACAGATAGTTTTGTGATAAGACAATTTGTAACGGGTAATAAGCAATGAAAGTAAATAAAGTACCGCAAGGTAGCCCAATCCTTTTTGTAGCAAAGGACAAGCCTGGACAATTTCTTATAATGATAAAAGCATTCCTGAGGACACATGGGAATTATCGTCAAGCTAGTTTTCATCACGCTCATATGATTCACATTCGTTACTTTGATAATTTGATATGTGGGTGGACCGGTGCTTGGGTATTGCCCTTTCTTGGACAAGCATCCCACTTATGATTAACCCCTATTGCAAGCATCCGCAACTACAAAAGAAGTATTAAGGTAAACCTAACCATAGCATGAAACTAGTGGATCCAAATCAGCCCCTTATGAAGCAATGCATAAACTAGGGTTTAAGCTTCTGTCATTCTAGCAACCCATCATCTACTTATTACTTCCCAATGCCTTCCTGTAGGGCCAAATAATGGTGAAGTGTCATGTAGTCGATGTTCACATAACACCACTAGAGGAGAGACAACATACATCTCATCAAAATATTGAACGAATACCAAATTCACATGACTACTAATAGCAAGACTTCACCATGTCCTCAGGAACAAATGTAACTACTCACAAAGAATATTCATGTTCATGATCAGAGGAGTATTAATATGCATTAAGGATCTAAACATATGATCTTCCACCAAATAAATCAATTAGCATCAACTACAAGGAGTAATCAACACTACTAGCAACCCACAGGGACCAATTTGTGGTTTTGGATACAAGATTGGATACAAGGGATCAACTAGGGTTTGAGAGGAGATGGTGCTGGTGAAGATGTTGATGGAGATTGACCCCCTCCCGATGAGAGGATCATTGGTGATGACGATGGTGATGATTTCTCCCTCTCGGAGGGAAGTTTCCCCGGCAGAACAGCTCCGCCGGAGCCCTAGATTGGTTCCGCCTCATGGCGGCGGAGTTTCGTCCCGTAAGCTTGCTTATGATTTTTTCCAGGGTAAGAGACTTCATATAGAAAAAGATGGGCACCGGAGGGCCACCAGGGGGCCCACGAGGCAGGGGGGCGCGCCCAGTAGGGGTGGGCGCGCCTCCCACCCTCGTGGCCAGGGTGTGGGCCCCCTCTGGTACTTTCTTTGCTCAATAATTCTTATGAATTCCAAAAGTGACTTTCGTGGAGTTTCAGGACTTTTGGAGCTGTGCAGAATAGGTTTCCAATATTTGCTCCTTTTCCAGCCCAGAATTCCTGCTGCAGGCATTCTCCCTCTTCATGATAAACCTTGTAAAATAAGAGAGAATACCCATAAGTATTGTGACATAACGTCTAATAATATCCCATAATGCAATAAATATTGATATAAAAGCATGATGCAAAATGGACGTATAACCTCCCCGAAGCTTAGACCTTGCTTGTCCTCAAGCGGAAGCTGATATCGAAAAATATGTCCACATGTTTAGAGATAGAGGTGTCGATAAAAATAAAATACGGACATGAGGGAATCATGATCATTCTTATAACAGCAACATATATATTTTGTCATATGATTTCTTTTGCTCAAGTAACAATCTATTCACAATGTCAAGTATGGTTCAGAAACTTCACTGAGAACTAACAAACTATAATCTCAGTCATTGAAGCAATTGCAATTTATCATAACATCGGAAAGAGTCAAGAATAGAGCTTTTCAGCAAGTCCACACACTCAACTATCATATAGTCTTCTACAATTGCTAACACTCACGCAATACTTATGGTTATGGAGTTCTAATCGGACACAGAGAAAGATAGGGGCTTATAGTGTTGCCTCCCAACGTATTCACCTTTGGGTGATGTCAACAATAATAGTTCATGCTAACTTACATCCAATTGGATATATATATATCAGGATCTTTCCAACACGAGGTGCTTGCCAAAGGATAAAATGAAAAAGGGAAAGGTGAGGATCACCTTGACTCTTGCATAATGTAAAAGACATAAAGTAAAAGATAGGCTCTTCGCAGAGGGAAGCAGAGGTTGTCATGTGCTTTTAGGGTTGGATGCACAAAATCTTAATGCAAAAGAACATCACTTTATATTGCCACTTGTGATATGAACCTTTATTATGCAGTCTGTCGCTTTTATTACTTCCATATCACACGATCGTATAAAGCTTATTTTCTCTGCACTAATAAGTCATACATATTTAGAGAGCAATTTTTATTGCTTGCAACATGACAACTTACTTGAAGGATCTTACTCAGTCCATAGGTAGGTATGGTGGACTCTCATGGCAAAACTGGGTTTAAGGATGTTTGGAAGCACACGTGGTATCTCTACTTGGTGCAAGGAATTTGGCTAGCATGAGGGGGAAAGGCAAGCTCAACATGTTGGACGATCCATGACAATATACTTTAACTAAGATGTGAGAAAACATAACCCATTACGTTGTCTTCCTTGTCCAACATCAAGTCTTTAGCTTGTCATACTTTAATGAGTGCTCACAATCATAAAAGATGTCCAAGATAGTATATTTATATGTGAAAACCTCTCTTTCTTTATTACTTCCTAGTAATTGCAACGATGACCGAAACTATGTTTGTCAACTCTGAACAACTTTTATGCCTCATACTCTTTATGTGTGAAGTCATTACTATCCATAAGATCAATATGAACTATTTTATTCTTTTTATTCTTTCTATTTTCTCAAGATCATAGCAAGATAGCAAAGCCCTTGACTCAACACTAATCTTTATTATATATAGCTCACGGACTCGATTACATAGGGAGATCACAAAGCAAAACTCAAAACTAATTCATACCAAAGCTTTATTCTACTAGATCGAGATATTACTTAAAGGGATCGAACTAAGAAAAATGGTAAAGATAGGAGTGTGATGGTGATACGATACCGGGGCACCTCCCCCAAGCTTGGTAGTTGCCAAGGGGAGTACCCATACCCATGTGATTATGTCCTCTGAGGTGGTGAAGAAGGAGTTGTTGATGATGTAGGCTTGTCGTCCGTCTTCCAAGGAATAGGCTCACCATCATAGAAGGATGATCGAGTCTCTGAGATCCTCAAATCTGCAGCCAAACTCATCCTCTTGAATCTATATTCATAGTCACAGTTTTGGTTTTGCAGGTCATAGATCTGGGCTTGAAGGTGCTCGATTTTCTCATGAAGCTTGAAGATGGTATCCCCAATGTTCTTGGCGTCTAGCTTGTGGTTGTTGGTGAATTCCGCGATCATCATCTGGTTGGTGTTGAGTCCACGCTCCACCATCCCTTGGCACTTGAAAACTTGTTGTCCCATAGCTTCGAGCTTTGTCTCCACGCTTCCGGTACGCCTTGGTCCCTCCACATCGCGGGTGTGCAGCACCCCCTCATGCATCTCAATGGTTTGAGGGTGTTGCAACACCTCCGCGAGATAGGGGTTGATAACCCTCTCGAAAAACTTGTCCTTGGGAGCGCTTGGAGACGTCATGGTGCTCTAGATCTGTCAGAAAAATAGCTCGAAACAAAAACAGAAGATTTTTGCATGATATGGTGGTCAAAACCTTCGGGAGATTATATAATGATTTTTTACCGACCAAAAGAAGTATCGTGCAAGAAAATGGAATCCAGAGAGCACACGAGGTGCCCACGAGGCAGGGGGCGCGCCTAGTAAGGGTGGGCGCGCCCTCCATCCTCGTGGAGGCCTTGTGGCCTTTCCGGACTACTTCTTATTTTCCTAAATTCTTAAATATTCCAAAACAGAGAAAAAATGCTATTAGAATTGTTTTGGAGTCGGTTTACTTACCGTACCACATACCTATTCCTTTTTGGGATCTGAAACATTCTGGAAAGTGTCCCTTATGTATTCCTCCAGGGTTACGATTTCAATGATATTAGTTTCAACATTTATAGGATTACCTGAGATATAATGTTTGATTCTTTGACCGTTCACCACCCTTGGACTTGTGCCTTCAAAGTTGTTGATTTTTATGGCATCGGAATGATAGACCTCCTCGATAACGTAAGGACCTTCCCATTTAGAGAGAAGTTTTCCTGCAAAAAATCTTAAACGAGAGTTGAATAGCAACACATAATCACCTACGTTAAACTCACGCTTTTGTATTCTTTTGTCATGCCATCTTTTAACTTTTTCTTTAAACAACTTGGCATTCTCATAGGCTTGGGTTCTCCATTCATCAAGTGAGCTAATGTCAAATAACCTCTTCTCATCGGCAAGTTTGAAATCATAGTTGAGCTCTTTAATGGCCCAATATGCCTTATGTTCAAGTTCAAGAGGTAAGTGACATGCTTTTCCATAAACCATCTTATACGGAGACATACCCATAGGATTTTTACATGCAGTTCTATAGGCCCATAATGCATTATCAAGTTTCTTGGACCAATTCTTTCAAGATCTATTAACAGTCTTTTGCAAAATTAATTTGAGCTCTCTATTGCTCAATTCTACTTGACCACTAGACTATGGGTGATAAGGAGATGCAATTCTATGATTAACATCATACTTAGCAAGCATTTTACGAAAAGCACCATGAATAAAATTTGAACCACCATCAGTCATTAAATATCTAGGGACTCCAAACCTCGGAAAAATAACTTCTCTAAGCATCTTAATAGAGGTGTTATGATCAGCACTACTAGTTGGAATA
Source organism: Triticum dicoccoides (assembly GCF_002162155.2). NCBI lineage: Eukaryota > Viridiplantae > Streptophyta > Magnoliopsida > Poales > Poaceae > Triticum > Triticum dicoccoides. Next base: position 402,490,918 of record NC_041381.1, on the reverse strand, counting down.
GCTTCTACCCACTTAGTAACGTAATCAACATCAACTAAAATTTGTGCATATCCATTAGAGGCAGGAAAAGGTCCCATATAATCAAAGCCCCAAACATCAAACAGTTCAATAACAAGAGAATAGTTCATAGGCATTTCTTAACGTCTACTAATATTACCAATTCTTTGACATTCATCACAAGACAAAACAAACTTACGGGCATCTTTGAAGAGAGTAGGCCAATAAAAACCGGATTGCAATATGTCACGCCCAATATGCGACCCTATCCTAAAGGAACTCGAAGGTACCACCAAGGATAGAAGCGCATATTGGAGACGCTTTTGCAAGGTGGATATCATTACATCATAATATTACATAATAGTTGGGGATACATACAAAAGGCATACAATGCCACATGAATACAACAACATCATACATAAGAGCAACATCTGACTACGGATGAAAGACAAACAGAAACTCAAAGGACATCCACCCTGCTAGCCCAGGCTGCCGACGAGGAACCTATCCCCTGAACAAAGAAGAAGCAGAGGAAGAACTTCTAAACAAGCAAACATCACTCTCACATCATGATCATCGCATTACCTGTACCTCACTATAAAAAAAATACACTTCCGTGATGATACGTGTTTGTCATAGTAGGTCGCATTTTTTGTCATGCATGTACATCCATGACGATTTTATGATAGAATCAAGATAGTCATACCTGTGCTGTCGTAGAAGTGTTCCATGACATTACCAAAATTATCATCATGGAAGTTTCCACTTCCATGATGATAAATCGCGCGTCACAGAAGTGCATTCGTCAAGGGTGACACACACGTGGCATCCACCGTAACGGAACACCGTTAAGCTATCGGGTCCGGTTTTGGATCTGATAACCTGTTAACAGCCCGGACCAATGGGGATTTTCCACGTGTAAAATCATCATTGGCCGCAGGAAACACGTGTTGCCTCACCGTTGGGACAGCTGTCATCCACTCATTGTCATCCACCCAACAGTGGCCCATTCCGGTGAAAAAGGCCGGCCCAATAAAAATTAGTAGGTCGGCCCATGTATGGCCTACTCGTGTCAGGTCCATTTAAGCCCACAGCCCGTTAAAGATTTGACACCATTGCAGCCCATCGCTAGTTCGAGCCCGTTAACGGCCGCTATATATTTGGGCTCAATATCGGCCCGATGAGATTTCGGCCTGTTAACGGCCCATTCAATGGATGGGCCAATTTTCAGGATGTACATCTTTCGGCCTTTTAGCGACCCATTTAAATGTTGGGATAATTTTCGGCCCGGTGTGTCTTTCAGCCTATTGACGGCCCATAAATCTGATGGGGCATTTGTAATCGGACCTGAGTTTCGGCCTTTTAGCGGCCCATTTAAGTGTTGGGCCAATTTCCGGCCCGGTGTCACTTTCAGCCTGTTGACGGCCCATAAATCAGTTGGGCCATTTGTAGTCGGACCTGAGTTTTGGACTTTTAGCGACCCATTTAAGTGCTGGGCCAATTCCCGGCCCTGTGTGCCTTTCGGCCTATTAACGGACCATAAATGAGTTGGGCCATTTGTAGTCGGACCTTAGTTTTGGCCTTTTAACGACCCATGCCCTTCATGGTCCAATACCAGCCCGGTTTCTCTTTCGGTCTGCTAAAGGCCCACAACACAGTTGGGCCAATTACAATACAACCTGACTTTCGGCCTCTTATCGGCCCATTCTCTTCATGGTCCAGTACAAGCCCGCTGTCTCTTTCGGCCTGCTAAAGGCCTACAGTATAGTTGGGCCATATGTAGCCCAAACTTAGTAACGGCCTGTTAACGACCCGTGAAATAAATTGGGCCCAGCTATTGCCCGCTTCGATGTCGGCCTGTTAACGACCCGGGAGGTAAGAGGGCCGACCATTAACTTTCGGCCTAGTAATGGCCCATTAACTTAATGGGCCCACTAAAGTTCGTACATGTCTTTAGGCTAAATTAGATAATTTGAGCCCATTACGATGAGCAATTATGCACAGAACCAAAACCGATCAAGCGAAGGTACGACATACAGGGAATAATGTTGCACATCCAGCATATATTACATGAAATTACATCCACTGGGCAATCAAAGTTTGATGCCAGTGCAAATAAATGAGCAGAACCTAACCATCTACAACATCACAAACTGCAACCTCAACACAGATGACGCCCATAAGCATGTGGGCAAGTTCTTGCTGCTTTGCTACATTGTCTTTGAAAACATTGATCAGTTGTTGTGTCGCACGACTCTGCACCTCTGATTCATCCACCATTTCCATCATTGCTTCAGCCATTAATTGGTTCACAAACATACATTTATTCCATTGCATTCGAGACAGAGGATACTGAACAGATTCAGATGGCGATTTTGGCAGGCTTGTATTATTGATAGTGGAGAGTGTCTCGACCACTGCATCATAATATAAATTAGGACGGGAACCAAATAGATTAATCATGAATTATTGCCATATTACTTGGCCTAGATTTACCGGAAAGAAACAATGGGGTTGCCTTGCTGTTTTCAGAGTTTGTCTTCTTATCTTCAGCAGCCTGCACAAAATTAACACACTAGCATTGCTATCATTGGCCAAGTGAGATAATAGGAAAGCAACATTGACACAATGAATGTTTGGGCAACTAGCCTACACCAAATTAACACAATATGACACAACTATCATCAGCCAGGTAAGGTAATACGAAAGCAACATTGACACAATGAATGAATGGGCAACCAGAGAAGCACTACAATTCAGTAATGTGCGTGATATGAGATAGTACACTCATGCAGCCCAGTATGCAAAACTACCAGGCAGTTTTCCTTACAAAAATCAACATTGGCACCTTTAACATTTTTCTACAACTAATTTTAGATCAGATAAAGGTTAATTCACGCCGATTAACAAAATACATGCTGATGTAAAAATATAGCGATATACAACAGGTACTTACATCAGCATTGGAGCATAGAGAATTCCCGCAAGATATTTTCCTCGAATACGATCCCAATGGAGGAAGTCTTCTATCGTTTAACCTTATTTTCTAAAAGAGAGATGGGTAAGAAACATGTAGAAAATATGATCAGAATGCTATAAAATTTCATGATGCGAGGATACGCACATGCTTCTTAGAATGGAGTTGACATTCTTTTGCTGGACTAGAGCGGACTAGTTCTTTGGCCACTGGAATCTGCTTATTATCAGTGGGAGTTGGGTTTCTCTGTGCTGGAGCAGTATCTATGAAAAATGGAGTTGGTTTATTATCTCCTGGAGTTTGGATCTTTTGCAAAGACCTGGTTTGTAACCCTTCAGATTCTAACATAGTCGTCTTCCCCTTGCATGCCTTATATAGAAGAATGGTGATTCAGTTATAAAACATGCTACAACAGAGATGGAATAGGTACTGAAGAATAGAAAGGCATGACATATTGACATGTATTCCCTCCATTCGGAAATAAATGGATGGGTCTAGGCATATTTCAGTTCTAGATACATCCAGTTTTATCCATTTTTGCGACATGTAATCCGGACGGAGGGAGTATGATGTAAGAGCTAGGGATACGACAGGACAACACAGTAAAAAAACACTGAAAAACCCACTACAGAACCAAAGTATTCAAACCCACTGACATGAGATAGTATACTCATGCAGCTTAGGATGCAAAACTACTAGGCAGTTTTCCTTACAAAAATCAACATTGTGGCCTTTAATAATACATTTTGCTACAACTAAATTTAGATCAGATAAAGGTTGGATTCACGCCGATTAACAAAATACATGCTGATGTAAAAATATACTGATATACAACAGGTACTTACATCTACATTGGAGCACAGAGAATTCCTGCAAGAATCTTTCCTCATAAACGATACCATTGCAGAAATTCTTCTATATGTTAAGCTTATTTTCTAAAAGAGAGATGTGTAAGAAACATGTAGAAAATATGATCAGCATGCTATAAAGTTTCATGATGCAAGGATATGCACGCGCTTCTTAGAATGGAGTTGACATATTTTTGCTGGACTGGAGCGGACTAGTTCTTTGGCCACTGGAATCTTCTTATTATCAGTAGGAGTTGGGTTTCTCTGTGCTGGAGCATTATCTATAAAAATTGGAGTTGGTTTATTATCTCCTAGCATTTGGATCTTTTGTAAAGGCCTTGTTTGTAACCCTTCAGATTCTAACATAGTCGTCTTCCCCTTGCATGCCTTGTATATAAGAATGGTGCTTTAATTATAAAAGATGCGACAACACAGAGATGGAATAGGTACTGAAGAATAGAAAGGCATGACATATTTACATGTATTCCCATCATCCGGAAAAAATGGATGGGTCTAGGCGTATTTCAGTTCTAGATACATCCTTTTTTATCCATTTCGGCAACATGTAATCCAGACAGAGGGAGTATGGTGTAAGAGCTAGGGATACGACAGGACAACACAGCAAAAAAAACACTAGTTGAATGTAAAACTGTATGCTAGCGAAATACGTACAGAAATAACTAAGGCAACATACACGTGTATGATTGGGAAACTAAGATGGCATTGCAACAGAGCACTAGAATAACACTTCAATGTAAAAAAACATGGTATGGTAGACAGACGAAGTACATACTGATGAATAACAATGCATAAGATATTCAAAAGCATGATGTCCAAATAAGCAGATGGCATTGCGATAGAGTAGAATGACAGTACTTGAATTTGAAAACATGTTATCATGAATGGAATAGGTACTGAAAAACAAGAAGGCATGACATATTTACATGCATGATCATCATGCTAAGCACATGGCATTGCAATAGAGTAGATACACTCCGGGACATTATATTCATGTTGTACCCATATCACAGGCCAAGTTAGAGCAAGGACCTTGTGGGGTGAAGAGGATTCATCATCTTTCTGCAAGTCTTCTGAAGAACTGCCTTTACATGTTCCATCCTATTGGGTATCATTGACATCAAGTTTATTGGCCTTTACATTGCTCCGTGAGGTTCTTGTGGATATATTAGTGTGTGCAATTATATCTGACATGCATGGAAGACAACTAGTAGTTAGATTTATGTAATGAGCGCCTGTAGGAGATGACATAAATAGTAGGACTGGGTTAACTAGCAGCAACATGTCTCATAAACTAAAGGGAGAACACAGATGAAAGCTATAGAATATGTATTGTTTGTACTCGAGATTAACTAGATGGTACACAAAAGTATTAAAGAACAACATAGGTAATACTATGTCGGGGAAACTGATCCACGAACACCTATGGGGACCGGTGGACCGAGCCCCTTTCGGTTCGGCGGGGGGCGGAGATCGCACGAAGAGCGGATCGAGGCGAAGCACACGAGCAATTTACCCAGCTTTGGAGCTCTCCGGAGAGATAATACTCCTACTGCTGCTTGTCTGATTGTATTGTGTTCTTGCTCGGGAGCGCTAAGTGCTACAGTACACACGAGCAGCTAACGAGACCGAGCGTGAGTGTTTTCTGGCTTCGAACTGAGCCGAACCCCCACTACGTTGCGCATGGGCCTCCTTTTATACGCTCAAGGGGTCACCGACAGGTGGCAACGTAAACAAGGGTACAAATGTAAAAAGAAAGGTGGTTGGTACAACTACCTGCACAGTGCATCCTACCTAACCCTGACGGCAGGGGACAAAGGCATTAAATGCCTGTCTGCGTCGCCCAAACAGTGTAAAAAGGGGCCGTCAGGGGCACCACCGCCTGCCACGATGGCGATCTTGCCAGCGTCGCATGCCACCGTGCACCGCTGGCTGCACAGCCTCCCGCCACGCGCGCCTGGAAAAGCCTTCGGGGCGACACGTTGATGGATGTGCTGGAGCGTGGGTACAGAGTGGCCGCTTGCCGCGGCAAGCGCCTTGCCGCGGTCGTTGTCTTGTCGCGTCCGGAAGCTTGTCGCTCACCGGGCCTTGCCGGGACGCGTGGCGCATCGCGGCAAGTTCCTTAATATGCCTTGGTTGGCCTTCCCGGCAAGCTCCTCTTGCCGGGGCCTTGTCTCCTTGGCTTGAATACTTTGTTCTTGAATGGCTCCAGAGGAACCACGGAGGACCTTGGCGGTCACCCGGCAAGCCCTGCCGCGGGGCGCTACAACTGCCCGTGCACGAGTTCGGGATACTAGGGTACCCCTACTCTAGTACACCGACAGGAGCCCCCGGGCCTGGGCCACACACGGTGCCGAGCGCTGTTGGGCCAGGCCCAAAACAGGGCACGGGCACACGCGGCCTGGGTTACGCCGTATCTTACTCTGTATCCACCGCGCCCTCCCCTAACGGCATGCGTTGAATGCGGCGTCGTGGGAGAGATCGTGGGTGGTTTTTTTATTCGGAAGGGCGAAACGTCCGCCCCTCCCTCTTTATAAGCAGGGGAAACAGGGGCAGTTCGCCCATCTCGCCGGTTGTTGCTCCAACTCCAAAAATCTCCGCCGCTCCCCCTTCTTCTCGAAGCAGAAAGAGAGCAGCGCTCCGCCCCCCATTGCCACCAGCATCACCAACGCCGCCGATCTCCCCCACCACCTCCACCATGGCTCCAAAAGCCGACAAGGGGAAGGGCGTGAAGTCGGCCGAGGCGCAGCGGCTCGTGGCGCTGCGGAAGGAGCGGGCCCTCTTCTCCCCTCAGCTCGGCGCGAAGGAGCTGAGGGAGTACTACTACCTCTTCTGGTCGACGGAGACGCGATTGCATCCGCGCACGAGGGTCCTGCCGGCTGCCGCTTCGAGACTAGCTCCAAACGGGTACCCCTTCTTCACGCTGTTCTTCTACTGCGGGCTCTGCCCGCCCTTCTCGGAATTCTTCTGCGACATCATGAACACCTACGGGTTCCGCCTCCTTGACTTCACCCCCAACGCCATTCTGACCATGGCAGTTTTCGCACATCTGTGCGAAAACTTTGTCGGAGTCCACCCAAACGTAGCCCTTTTCTGCCACTTCTTCATGCCTCGGGTTGAGAGAGGAGAGCCTCTTGCCGGCGGGATCGCTTGGATCTCGAGAGTCGGCAAGAAGGAAGCATATCTGGAGGGTGAGCTCCATAGCAAGTGGGAGGAGTGGAGAGCAGAGTGGTGCTGGATCGTCGAGGAGAACCCGCAACCATTTACTGCCCTGCGACAAGCCCCAATAGCGCGTGGCAATGATTGGAGCAACGTGGCCCCAAAGGACGGCAGGCTGAAAATTGCCATCACCCGGATCCTTTGCCTCAGGCTTGCCGGGCTCACCGTAGGTGCTGTCGGTGCAGATTTTCTTCGCCGCCGCATCGCCCCCCTGCAGGAGAGAGGGAGACCCGCCTGGGAGTTCAAGAACTCGGCGGATATCATGAGGCTGCGCTCGGGCCTCAACTTCAACTTCACCGTCCTGGAGCTGGATGCGATGCTCCTGGAGCTGTTCAAACGTGATCCTCAACATCCATTCACGTTGCCGAGGAGTGTTGTTCCTTTGTGCAACAATTCTTCGCTCGACCGGATCCGCGCAATGATGTCGTTGTGCGATTCGCACAGAATCGCCCCAACTTGGCAAGAACCTGCGGATGACGTCGTGCGGGCGTTCTTCGACGACTTGGTAGAAGTGCCGGTCTACGCTGATGAGCAGAAGAGCCTCACCCGCGACACCACTGATGATGAGATGCAGCGCATCGCCACCAGGCTGGAAGAGGTTGTGGCAGCAGTTGTCGCGGGTGAGTTCGGGTTCACCATGGAGGAGGCAGAGGCAGCAGAGGCGGCAAGCCTTGCCGAGCGCGAGGAGTTTGCCGGCGAGGAAGAGCTCGCCGGGCCTGAGGACAAGCCGAGCGAGCCCGGCGAGGGAGATCTCGAACCTTCAGACAGCTTGCCGCAAGCGGAACCCCCGGCCCCGGCAAGGAAGCATCTCCGCAAGGCTGGGGACGCAGCGGGGCGGTAGACGAGCCAACAGCCGCCGAGCCGTGCGACACGCTCTACCGCGGCAAGCATTGTTGCCGTGGGAGCGCCTCATGCTGCTGCGGCAACTGGAGTGGGATCTTCCCGGTCCACCGCCACCGCCCCTGCCAAGCGGGCAAGGGAACCTACTCCTCCGCCTCGCCGCACCGGAGGGGAGCCGGACTTCGATCTCTCCGCGCTCAACTCCGATGATGAAGAAGAAGAGTAAGATTCTTTGGTGTTCTTGTAGTTCTTCAATGTTGCTGCTTTCGTCTAGTATCTGACTTGCTTCAATCTGAACCCATTCCTTTTCAGGACGCTGGCCCAGAGAGCGGCGAAGAGAGCCAAGACCCCGGTGATTGTCATCAAAGATAACCCCACCGTGTCAGCAAGGGATGTGTCTGAGACCACCTTGACGCACCCGGCAACTACTCCCCAAAGCAGCCCCCAGCGCAGCCCCCAGCGTAAGTTTATAATTCACTTCCTGCTGTCAGGCGCGCATGGGTGCTCTTTTCTCTACTGATATCTTGACTGTTGATTTGTGTAGGAGCAGAACAGCCTCACCAGGAGTGCCCGGAAGCTGCTCCCGAAGTGCTCTCTGCTTCGACTACGCCGCCAAGGGAGGAGTCCCCGGCAAGGGAGCGCTCTCCGGCAAGGGAGAACTCTCCGGCAAGGGACAGTTCTCCGGCAAGGGACGGCACCAGTGATCCTCCGGCGGTTGAGACCGCGAACGCAGATCCTAGCACAGGTAATCTTCTTGCCTGAAAACTTCCCTTGGGTTCTTCTTCTGAATTTCCTTTCTTGGATTTTTGCTTGACTTTTCTCCCTTTTTCGTTCTTCAGATCCATCTGCTGCGGAGCCAATGGAAACCGAGGACGCCGGCGGGGAGAACACGCGCGGCAACAACGACGACGTCGCCGCCACCAAAGAAGAGGCCGGTGCTGATGATCCCGCCGGCGAAGAGGCCGCCAAGGCTGCCGCCGCAGAAGCTGGCAAGGAATCCGGCGATCGCACTGACGGCCCCGAGGCTGCAGGAGCGCCAGGCGCTGCACCGACCGCCGATCCCCCCGCCGCTGCTACAGAGCCAGGCTCCGAAGAGCCAAAGCCCGGCGCCTACCTGAAGGCCGGCAATGGTATCTTCATCAAGCTTCTCTGGGCATCAAGCTCCAGGGCGCCGGTCGAGGGAGAAATCCTGGACGGGGAGGTGCTCGCCTCCGCCGGGCTGACGCTGGTTGATGCGCCAAGCAGCAGCAGCGACGAGCCTGAAGAGGAGCGGCTGCTGCGGAAGCTGACGTCGCTCTACCGTGCCCGACAAACCAAGCTGGCCTCCCGAGAGGCGCTCGTCGCGAAGGCGGGAGTTGACATTGAGAAGCGCGCGGAGGAGCTCCGGGGCCTCAGGCAAGAAGCTCTCCGGTCCTTGGCGGAGGAGCGGGAGCAACTTCTCGAGGAGCGGAAAGCCTTCCTCCTCGAGAAGGCTGAAGCTGAAGAGAAGCAACGGCTTGTCGCCGAAAATTTATTTGCGCAGGAAGGAGAGTTGGCGCAGCGCAAGGTCAATCTTGACAGCCATGAGGAGGAGCTTGCCACGTGTGAGCAAGCAATTGGCGGGGCCCTCAAGGAAGCAAAGGACGCTGCCACAGCTGCTGAGGCCGCCAAGAAGGAGCTGGAGACGAAGGTGGCGCAGCTGGAGGCAGATCTCAGGGCGAGCGGCGAGGAGCTTGCCGCGCTCAAGTGTGAGCGCGAGAAGGACGCTGCCGCTCATGGTGAGCTGCAGGGTCTCCTCGCTAAGAGGGGCAAGGAGCTCAGCGCCGCCAAGGACTCCAACGCAGATCTCGAGCTGAAGCTGGCCACGTTGACTCAGACGTTGGACGGCGCCAGGGAGCGGGAGGTGGCCTTGTCGGAGAAGATCAAGGCCGACGAGGCGCTGCTGGCGAGTGCTGCTGCCGCCCACGACGCCTTCAAGGAGACTGTGGAGCACTGGACTGAGGGTCTTGTGGATCTTGCCGCCGCCATCGACGGGGAGCTGGCGCAGCTGGGGATGGAGGAGCTCGGGTACTCCTCCGACGAGCATCTCCAACCCAGCGCCAAGCTCAGCTTGTTCTTCAAAGGCGTGGCGACGGTCCTCCAGTGACTTCGGGAGAAGATCCCAAAGCAGCTGGCTGACGAGTCGCGCAAGATCTGCGCAGGAGCTCTCCAGAAGGTGCTGATGAAGGTGGCCTTCCGCAACCCAGGCCTCAACTTCACCAACGTCCTCAAGTCCCTGCCGCCGGATGCTGATCTGGAAGCGCTCAAGGCCCTTGTCGCACCCATTGTGGACAAGGTGAGCAGAATCAAGAGGGTTGAGGGCGATCGCGTCGATTAGGCCGCCCGTTTTCTCTTTTTCTTGTCACTGCTGGTCATGTTACGAGAACAATCTATTAGAGCTGCGACAAGCTATCTTGTAATATAACTCTATTTTGGGTAGCTATTGCTATGTTATTTCCTTTACTAGATTCCTTCCTTTGTATGTTTTTACCCTACGCTTTTAGGGAACTTGTCGGCGCAGGCACCCGAGCCGCGAGCGCTGAGTGCGGGACATCAGCAGCCTGCTGGCGGTGCCGCTTCCGACAAGAAACCTTGTCGCGACTAGTTGCAGCACACTTAAGTTCTTGAGCAGACTCGAAACAAAGTAAGGGCGCAACTAGCTACGAGTTGGTTCCTCCATGCACAGGTTTTCCATACAAAGCACGATCGTTCGAGGAAGATAACTTAAAAATTAAAACTAATTGCTCAAACTTCGGCAACTTAGCTTTTCTGTCGTTTGCTTCCCGGCAAGGCGAACTTCCTTAAACGACGCCTGGTCCACACCATTATCTTCTCCTTTCCCCCCCGGCAAACTTGTGTGTGAGGGAACCTTCCTTTCCTTTGTTGAGAAAAAGAAAGAAGAGAAAATAAAGATATGTAGCCTTTCGGCTCGTTATTGCTTACCGGGTGTAGGTGCTGCACAAAGTGTCATATAATGCATGCAAATACAAAGTAGAAAGCATGAAATTGACAAGATGTGCGAAGCACATGAGCTTTACTTATGCACGGGATCTGCGCCCGGCTTTGTACAAAGGATTACATGCAACATCGGCAAGACTTGTACAAAAGGTGGTTGCCGGAACGGGTTCCGGCAACCACGCCCTACGGGTAAAACTTACGAAGATGCTCAATGTTCCAGGAGTTGCTCACCGGAATGTTATCTTCGGTCTCAAGGCGGACAGCGCCGGGCCTAGTGACTCGTTTCACCCGGTAAGGGCCTTCCCACTTCGGCGTCAACTTGTTGGAATTCTTGGCGGACTGAACGCGCTGAAGAACAAGGTCGCCTTCCTCGAAACTTCTGGCATTAACTTTGGGCTATGGTAGCGGCGCAAAGCTTGCTGGTATCGAGCAGCTCGTACAGCAGCCTGAAGACGGTCCTCCTCAAGGAGCAGTGCGTCATCTTGTCGCAGCTGCTCTTGCTCAAGCTCATCATAAGCGAGCACTCGAGGTGACCCGTATACGAGTTCCGTGGGGAGAACTGCCTCTGCTCCATAGACTAGAGCGAAAGGTGTCTGGCCAGTGGCTCGATTTGGCGTCGTCCTGATCGACCAAAGAACCACCGGCAGCTCCTCGATCCAGTTCTTTCCGCACTTGTGCAGCCTGTCGAAAGTCCTGGTCTTGAGCCCGCGCAACACTTCAGCATTTTCCCTCTCTGCTTGACCGTTGCTTTTTGGATGAGCAACAGAAGTGAAGCAGACCTTGGCGCCAAGATCTTGGACGTACTTCATGAAGGTGCGGCTCGTGAATTGTGTGCCGTTGTCGGTGATGATCCTGTTAGGGATCCCGAAACGGCAAACAATCGACCTGAAGAACTTGACTGCTGACTGTGCTGTCACCTTCCTCACTGGTTCCACTTCCGGCCACTTTGTGCATTTGTTGATTGCAACGTACAAGTACTCAAAGCCCCCGACAGCTCGGGGAAAGGGGCCGAGGATGTCGAGCCCCCAGACCGAAGATGGCCAGGATAAAGGGATCGTCTGGAGAGCTTGAGCTGGCTGGTGTATCTGGTTGGAATGGAACTGGCACGCTTCACACTTGGTTACTTGTGCAGTTGCATCCTGGAGGGTTGTCGGCCAAAAGAAACCTTGCCGGAAAGCTTTGCCGGCAAGTGCTCTTGCGCCAATGTGGTGACCACATATGCCTCCATGTATCTCTGCCAACAGCTTTTGTCCATCTTCCCGGCAAATACACTTCAATTTCACACCGTTGAGTCTTCTTCTGTACAGTATGTTATCGACAAACTGGTACATACTTGACTGCCGGGCTACTCTTTCCGCTTCTTCTTGCTCTTCGGGAAGTTCTCCTGTCTGAAGGAAATGGACAATCTGCTGTGCCCATGCTGGAGCTTGTGGCTCGACAACAAGGACTAAAGGCACATCTGCTGCTGCGGGAACATCTGCTTCTACAGTGAGAACCTGCGGCTCAGCCGGAGCTTGATGTTCCCCGGCAAGCTTGCCGGAGCAAAGCTTGTCGGGAGCGTCTGCTACTACGGAACAAACGATAAGGCTTGCCGGAGCAGACCGCTCCTCAGCACCCTTGGTGTTGATCTTGGGGACCTTCTTGACGGCGGCTTCAGGGAGCTCTGCCAGAAAATAGTCACCAGAAATCAACTTCCTCTTCTTGCTCTGTCCAGTTGATGGAGTTACGGATGGTTGAGTCAGCTTGAGCACAAAGATCCCTGGTTCCACAGGTAACTTAAGTGTAGCGCACTTCGACAGGCCATCGGCAATGTCATTCTGAGCTCTTGGAACATGTTCCATCTGCAGGCCGTCAAAGTGCTCTTCTAGCTTTCTCACCTCATCAACGTAAGCTTCCATCAACGGACTCTGATAATTCTTGTTCACTTGGCGGACGACAAGCTGTGAGTCACCCCTGACAATGAGCTTCTTGATCCCAAGGTCCGCCGCGATCCTGAGGCCGGCAAGCAAACCTTCATACTCTGTAGTATTGTTTGTTGCTTGCTCCCTGGGAAAGTGCATCTGGACTACGTACTTGAGGTGCTCTCCGGTGGGTGCAACTAGTAGCACGCCCGCACCGGTGCCTTGCAGCGAGAAGGCACCGTCAAAGTACATCAGCCACTCTTTGCTTGCCTCCTTGACGGGGATGCTTGTTTCTGGAATTTCTTCATCTTGTGTTGGCGTCCACTCTGCTATGAACTCCGCCAATGCCCTGCTTTGGATAGTTGAAGTGCTCTCAAACTTGAGGCCAAAGCTGGACAATTCCAGTGCCCACTCGACAATCCTGCCTGTTGCTTCTGGATTTTGCAGTATCCTCTTCAGCGGAAAACGAGTGACGACAGTGATCTCATGTGCTTGGAAGTAATGGCGCAGCTTTCTCGAGGCCATGAGAAGGCCGAAAAGCAATTTCTGCACACCAGAGTACCTTGATCTAGCTCCTTGCAGAAGGGAACTGACAAAGTAAACTGGGCGTTGCACCATCCTTTTCTGCATCTTCTCACACGCCTGCGCAGATCCATCTTTCTCGGGACCAGAGCTTGTCGGCGAAGTCCCCTACTCGTCGCTGGATGCACCTGCCGTGGTTGCTGGCTCATCATCCGCCTCCCTCTCCGCTACTAACGCAGCACTAACCACTTGATTGGTTGCCGCTATATATAGCAGCAACTTCTCTTGTGGCTTAGGTGCGACAAGTGTTGGAGTGGAGGACAGGTATCTCTTCAAGTCCTGCAGCGCAGCCTCCGCCTCCGGAGTCCATTTCATTGGACCTGCCTTTTTCAATATTTTGAAAAACGGTAGGGCGCGCTCAGCAGATCTAGAGATAAACCTGCTGAGAGCAGCCACGCAACCGGCAAGCCTTCGTACATCTTTGACGCGCTTTGGTGCTTCAATCTGCTCAATGGCTTTGATCTTGTCGGGATTGGCTTCAATTCCCCGCTGAGACATGAAGAACCCGAGAAGCTTGCCGGAAGGGACCCCGAACACACACTTCTCGGGGTTCAGCTTGAGGTTGATCTTGCGCAAATTTGCAAATGTTTCGTCTAAATCTTGAATCAGGGTCGCCCTGTCCTTGCTCTTGACCACTATGTCATCCATGTAGGCCTCCACATTTCTGTGCATTTGCGGCTCAAAAGCGTGGTGGACTACCCTTGCAAATGTTGAACCAGCATTCTTTAAACCGAAAGGCATCCGTACGAAACAGTACGTGCCACACAAGGTGATGAATGCGGTCTTCTCCTCATCCTCTTCTGCCATGAAGATCTGATGGTATCCTGAGTATGCATCAAGAAATGAAAGCAAGTCACATCCGGCCGTGGAGTCAACAATCTGGTCGATGCGCGGCAAGGGAAATGGGTCTTTGGGACAAGCTTTATTGACATCGGTAAAGTCGATACAAAGCCTCCATTTCCCGTTAGCTTTGCGCACGACAACAGGATTGGCCAACCACGTAGGATGGAGCACTCCTCTGACAAGGTCTGCCGCTTCCAATTTCTTGATTTCTTCTGCAATGAATTCTTGGGCTCCACTGCCTGCTTCCTGACTTTCTGCTTGACGGGCCGCACATGAGGACAGACAGCCAGGTGATGCTCAATTAATTTCCTGGGAACACCGGGGATGTCAGACGGTTGCCACGCAAACACGTCGACGTTCGCCCGTAGGAAAGCAACGAGCACGCTTTCCTATTTAGGGTCGAGAGTGGCACTGATGGTGAAAGTACCACCAGTGCCGTCCTCCTTGGCGGACACCTTCTTGGTTTCTGGTGGAGCTGCCATTGCCTTCTTACACTTGCCGGTGGAGCTCGATGGTGCGTCCTCGACGGTAGCGCAGCACTCCGAAGAGGTGCGCTTGCCAGAGTGGGCATCAGAGCTCTTGCCGGACCTGGTCTTCTTCTTCTCCCCGGGAGCTTCAACGGAAGTGACCTGCGATCTGTTGCGGCTGCTGCTTCCCGGTAGATCAAGTCGGCGCAGATAAGAGCATCCTTCTTGTCGCCAGGGACAGAGATGACACTTATTGGGCCTGGCATCTTTAGCACGTTGTAGGCGTAGTGAGAGGCTGCCATGAATTTGGCGAGTGCTGGACGGCCAAGTATCCCATTATAAGGCAATGGAAAGTCAGCAACGTCAAAAGTGACCCTCTCAGTTCTGAAGTTCAACCTCGCTGCCAAATGTTACCGGCAACGTGATCTTTCCCTTCGGCTTGCTCCTTCCCGGATTGATTCCTTGAAATGTGCCGGTCTCTTCAAGCTTGCCATCAGGGATCTGGAGTTTCTGGAGTACCGCAGAGGATATCAGGTTCAAGCCGGCCCCGCCATCAACTAGCATCTTGGTGACCTTGAGGTTGCGGATAGTTGGTGAAACCAACATTGACAAGCACCCGACCATAGTTATGCGATCAGGGTGGTCCTCAATATCAAAGATGATAGGCGTGCTGGACCATTTCAGAGGCTTGCGTGACTCGACGGGTGGCTCTGCCGCATTGACTTCCCGCACCCACTGCTTGAGCTGGCGGTGTGAAGTATGCAGAGAAGCACCACCGTCAATGCACAAGACCTCTGTGGCTTTCTGGAACTCCTTCTCATCGGCCTCGTCATCATCCATATCTTCGTCGTCGTCATCATCCTCATCCTTGTCGCGGTCGCAGGGAGGTCTGTCTCCTTGCCGCTGCTTGGCCTTGCCGCGGCATCCTCCTCGGCCGGGACGTTTCTTGCCGGCTCCTCCAGTACCTTCCTGGGCTTTCTCCTTGTCACGCTGCTCGTATTCAGCCTTTTGCTGCTCAACAAGCTGCTCGACCTTCTTGCAGCTCTGGAGATCATGGCCCTTGGTGCGGTGGATCTTGCAGTATTGCTTGTTGGTGCCGTCCTGCTTGTCGGCGACTGCCACAGCTGCGACAACCTCCTTGCCGAAGTTACCAGCTTTGGCTTCCTTGCCGGACTGCTCAACGGCTAGCACCTCTTTGCCTTTCTTCTTCCTGTTGTTCCGCCGCCGGTTTTTCTTTGCCGGGGCGGCATCTTCACTGATAGATCCTCCTGCTCTTATATTCTCTCCGGGGAGTCTCCTCCCTTCCTCAGCACGTGCACACTTGTCGGCCAGGGCATATAGCTCACTGACGTCTCTGATCTTGCACATCGCCATCTCCTCCCGCATCCTGCGGTTCCGCACGTTCTGATGGAACGCGCTGATTACCGCGGCAGGGTGGACATCTGGGATGTTGTGCTATACGCTGCTGAATCTTTGAATGTACTTGCGCAGGGGCTCTCCTTCCTTCTGGGCGAGCAGATGAAGATCGCTCTCTTGGCCATGAGGCTTGTGGCCGCCTGTAAAGGCGCCGACAAACTGATGGCATAGATCTTCCCAAGAGGATATGGAGTTGCCCGGCAAGTGCATGAGCCAAGATCTGACGTTGGGTTTGAGCACCAGCGTGAAGTAGTTGGCAAGGATCTTGTCGTCCCGTCCCCCGGCAGCCTGCACCGCGATGGTGTAGATGCTGAGAAACTCCGATGGATGCGACTTGCCGTCGTACTTCTCTGGCACGTCTGGCTTAAAATTCTTCGTGCTGGGCCACTGGACTTGCCGCAGCTCACGAGTGAATGCAGGGCAACCTACCGCGTACGGCAAGTAATGCAGGGCAACCTACCGCGTACGGCAAGTCACCTGGTTCCCCTGGTGCATGCATGTCAACAGAGGGCCCAACGCGCTTGTCGGATTGACGTCGCGCTTCTCTTTGGTGCTCGATGCGAGTGCGAGCGTCCTCTTGCTGCCGTTCGTGAAGAACTTGGCGCTGATCGCGATGAGCTCGTGGATCCGATGATGCAGTGGAGTCGCCGTCGAGGTGGATTCGACGAGTCGGCGATCTTGGCCTTCGGGGTGGAGAGTGCATGGTGGTTGCACCCCCACCGGTTTCGTCGCCACCAGCTCGTGCCTGGCAGTCCTGCCGCGGTCGCGATGCACTTGGCTGCCGCGGAGTGTCGCCGTTGGCAGAGCCGGTGAGACTCTGAATGGTGGCCCTCCATTGGTCGATCTTGTCTTCCGCTGGAGGGTAATCCAGGAGCAGTTGAGCTCGCGCCAAAGCTTCTGCTGGAGTGGTGGGCGGCAGTGGCAAACGGTGCGAGGAGCGGGATGTGCTCGGACTTCTAACTATGTTAGAAGGAGCAGTATCCCGTCCAGGCGACCGTGTCTCGCTCGTGCCAGCACGTTGGCGTGCATGCTGGTCTTGAGCACCCCGAGATCCACCAGCTCGATCTTGATCCAACAAACGTATGGTGCTGCGAACACCATGACGCTGTCGGTCCTGCGCCTCCTGAGATGGGCGCGGAACATGTGCGGATGCCGAGGTCGGCGCAGCCTTGTCCTTGGACCTGGCAGCGTCATGAGCTCCCTCGTCGATGTCCGTTCTCCCGTCGGCGTCTGCCCCACCACTCGTTTGCTCCGGTGGTGGTGGGATCGATGTGGACGGAACAGCTGCCTCCGAAGCCTTCTTCTTCGGCGGCATGTCGATGAAGAAGATGAAGATCTGGCTCGTGTGGACGCCGGATCAGGTTCACACAATCTCGACGCCCCCTACCTGGCGCGCCAAAGATGTCGGGGAAACTGATCCACGAACACCTATGGGGGCCGGCGGACCGAGCCCCTTTCGGTTCGGCGGGGGGCGGAGATCGCACGAAGAGCGTATCGAGGCGAAGCACACGAGCAGTTTACCCAGCTCCGGAGCTCTCCGGAGAGATAATACTCCTACTGCTGCTTGTCTGATTGTATTGTGTTCTTGCTCGGGAGCGCTGAGTGCTACAGTACACACGAGCAGCTAACGAGACCGAGCGTGAGTGTTTTCTGGCTTCGAACTGAGCCGAACCCCCACTATGTTGCGCATGGGCCTCCTTTTATACGCTCAAGGGGTCACCGACAGGTGGCAACGTAAACAAGGGTACAAATGTAAAAAGAAAGGTGGTTGGTACAGCTACCTGCACAGTGCATCCTACCTAACCCTGACGGCAGGGGACAAAGGCATTAAATGCCCGTCTGCGTCGCCCAAACAGTGTAAAAAGGGGCCGTCAGGGGCGCCACCGCCTGCCACAATGGCGATCTTGCCAGCGTCGCATGCCACCGCGCACCGTTGGCTGCACAGCCTCCCGCCACGCGCGCCTGGAAAGGCCTTCGGGGCGACACGTTGATGGATGTGCTGGAGCGTGGGTACAGAGTGGCCGCTTGCCGCGGCAAGCGCCTTGCCGCGGTCGTTGTCTTGTCGCGTCTGGAAGCTTGTCGCTCACCGGGCCTTGCCGGGACGCGTGGCACGTCGCGGCAAGTTCCTTGATATGCCTTGGTTGGCCTTCCCGGCAAGCTCCTCTTGCCGGGGCCTTGTCTCCTTGGCTTGAATACTTTGTTCTTGAATGGCTCCAGAGGAACCACGGAGGACCTTGGCGGTCACCCGACAAGCCCTGCCGCAGGGCGCTGCAACTGCCCGTGCACGAGTTCGGGATACTAGGGTACCCCTACTCTAGTACACCGACATACTAGAAGTGGTATAAGACTATAATCACCAGCCCGTGGGATAGCATTGGCTGATGGATGATAACTATGGAACATCGTTACCTAAAGAACAAGTATCTTAGCTGAACTATGGAACAACGTTAGCTCTTGAACAAGACCCGTAAGAGATCAGCATGAATATACAGTGAAATGTGATGATCTATTTTCCATGCTTAGATGAATAACAAAGCCATAAATGTTGCACACAAGTAAGATGAGGGTACAACCTATCTGGCTGCCATCCATAGGAGTGAGCATCATGTGCTGACTTGTCGATGGCCTTGCAGTTGTTGTGGCTGTCCATGTCGGGCACGCGCATTTGATGCAGGGAACTATTGAGTGGGGACTATAGATCCCTTCTGTTGTATGCTTCCCTTGTTGCAGCAGTTGCGGTGAGTCGGAAGACGGTGTGTCTGAAGATGCAGATAACGCATAATGTTAAGAACGACATATCTCTTTGAACTGAAGAAATACACTAAGAGATCAACAGCAAGGTATGAGAGTGGTCACACGTCTGTTGACTGAAGACTAAATTGGGGTCACATGATTTTATTTTATTTTGGTATTGTCCAATCTACGCCGGATGGCTTGATGGCCGTCTTGTGCCTCCCGGCTTACATTGTTCGGAATCTTCCCAGAAGAGCCAGCGACCAACAGCAGAGCAGCTTGCCTCCATCGTCGGTGGCCCCGGCCAAAATCCCGCTCCCCGCCCCACCGCACTGCCGTGGTTGCGCCGCCCCAGGGCCAATCCACAAAGACTCCCTGTCATCCAGATCCGGCGGCGGCAGTACCTTCAACCCACGCAACTCTAAAAGATAGCCATCTAAGCGTTGCTTCCGCGGCGAACTTGCGGCTCCGCACCCTTATGTTAGACACCAACCAACCGGCAGCCTAGGAGCTCCGCCGCCTCGAGGGGTGGTGCTTCCCGTTGGGAATCGATTGGCCTAGAATAAAAATTCAGACAACTGACGCCTAAATAAAGTGCTTTGAGATGAGGGTGTGACCTATCTAGCGGCATGGTGAAGTAGGCAGGTCCATCTGCCGAGTCGGTGAGGCCGGCGCGGTTGCGGTGGCGACCGGCGGCAGGGAAGCAACGATGTTTTTTTTAGGATGAACTACAGCGGGAGAGGCTCCCACTGACTTTGGTATTACTCACAGGGAAACAATTACATATGTGTTACAATGGGTTTTGAGCCCCCCCCCCCGACCATATAAGCTAGCAGCAACAACCCTAGCGTCCCAAGTTTACAATGTATTCAGACAGAAAAGGATGAAGTTCCTCTTTACAGTTATGGGTCACCAGCTCCAAGAGATGTTTGAACCTAGCCAGCCATGCCTCGAAGGAGTGCTAAATCCCTCTGAAGTGTTGGTTGTTTCTCTCCATCCACAGACTCCAAGCATCCAGCAAAAATATGTCCATGAAGAGGGGCTGCCGCCATCCATCTCTACCCCCATGCAACAAAGCTAATCCATTGCCCCCCCGGCCACGACATCCCAACCTTATTCCAGCACTGTTGACTAAAAGGACACGTGAAGAATAAGTGTTCCACAGTTTCCTCGGGAGGGTTTTGGCAGAACATGCAAGCATAGTTGTCCCCAGCGACGGCAAAGTGTCTACTTTTAGCATGTTTCTAGTATTTAGATGATCAACAAGAAGCAGCCACCCGAACAGTTTGAACTTGATCGGGCTTTTGGCCTTCCAAAGCCAACCAAACGCATCATCCGCCACAATCTGCTTATAACAGTGGTTATAATATTTCTTAGACGAGAATCGCCCGAGCGTGCATACCCAAGTATCATCACAGTTATCAGCCACCCCAACGTGCATCGACCCCTGCTAGATTTCTCTGATCTCCTCCCTGGCCTGGACCGAAAGGGGCAAGCTGAAGATCATGGTTGGGTCAGTTGCCGTGAGTACCTTAGCAATGGAGTCATCCCCATTCAAGGAAAAAGAGTAGGCCCGTAGATACATGTCCATCAGCGTAGAGTCACTGCCATCAAACCAAACATCTTTCCAAAACAGAGAGCTAGAGCCATCTCCCGGGATGACTTTTGTGATCCCCCGAAAGATCCCACTTAACTGCATCACATCCTTCCACCAGAAAGAGCCCACCATATCAGTTGCATGTGGTATTTTGTTTCTGTAGTATGCATCCCAAACCAGCTCAACCTAGGGTACATCATCACGATTGTAGAATTTGAACAGGTGCTTTAGAAGGAGTGCAACATTTTGTATTTTTATATCAATGACACCAAGGCCACCACAATGTTTTGGTCGACAGACAAGCTCCCAGGCAGCAAGGGAGTTGTTTTTCACCCCATCGTCAGAGTTTTTTGCCCAGAGGCAATATCTGCGCAGCTTGTCTAGATGCTCGATCACTTTGGGATGCAGTTTGATTGTACACATTGCATAAATCAACATTGAAGTCACTACCGAATTGACCAAAGTCAGCTTGGCCCGGACGACATCAGTGACAGGGCAGTGGAAGTTTTCCTCTCAATCAAGTGCACCAACGGCATGCGATCAGGAATACTTGGCCTCGTCATCCCAATGGGGAGGCCAAGGTAGGTGAACGACAGTGAGCCAACAGAGCAACCAAACACCCCAGCTAACTCAGAAGCACGCTGGTGATCAATGTTAATGGGTATAAGAGTTGATTTATGAAAATTGATCTTCAGCCCAACCGAAGCAGCATAATCCTCCAAAATTGATTTCATGCGGCCAGCCTGTCGAGGACAAGCCTGCATCACCAAAGTCATGACATCCGCGTATTGGATAACAGGAAAATCACCCGCACTGTCACGAGGGAGAGGAAGCTCAACAAGTCCACAGGCAAAGGCGTCATTAATGGCAGCTTGCAGAAGGTCGGCGGCAAGGACAAAAATCAGCGGCGAAAGAGGGTCACCTTGTCGCACTCCATATTTGCATTTAAATTTCCGACCAGGAACTCCATCTATTATATAATTAAAACAGAAGTAAAATAAGCCACCACATTCATCCACATAAGTTAAAATTATATAATCCGTTAGATTGTAATATTAACGGCCTTGATTTAACATAAACGCGTAAACAAGATAAGTTGTGTTGTCACGTGTACGTGCATAGAACGGACCAACACATCCATGTTCCATCACGTGTAGTGCATAGCACAGACCGACCCACACAAGTAGTATAACACGTCACGTATACAAATATAGTGTGTCCATTGTGACATCAACTAGCCTGAATTATCCTCATGGTAAGACACAACAACAAAAATAGAATATTTCCATCAATGGGTCAAGGATAAGCAAAAATAGTAGTCAAACCTAATTAAATAAGAAACCTAAACAAATAAGGACACCCACCAGACCTCACGTGATAAAAGTTCCAAGAGAGGAACGAATACGTACAAGATTCCCACACGGTCTCGGCCACCTCAACCCAGCCACCTCAACCCATATAAACAAGTGCAGTCGGCCACAGAAGCACGCACCAAACAATTAGAAATCGACGACCACCACGTCTTAAAACACACCAGACGAAACACACGCCTCGCCGTCCACACAGCTTGAAGTTGACATAGGTAGCACGATCAGAAGTCATCTCCAACTGCTTCGACGAGAAGTCATCTCCAACTGCTTCGCTTGACGTCCAGCGAAGTCATACCAAAGCCCGCCGACATCCGACAAAGCCACGCCCATCTGCTCCTATCGACGTCGGAAGAAGTGACGACAAAGCACTTCTGGGTTGAATCATCAGACTTGGTAATTGTTATTTAACAACCTTTTTTATGGATAGGATCTTCATAAATACTATATCCATTGGCTAATTGTTTCCGATTAATTTTGAAGACATAAAACTATGGCATACAAAAAGTTGAGTGACTTAACTACAAGGGGACAGAACTGGAACATTCAAGTGAAAGTAATGAGGATTTGGGATTCAGTTAATCCTACTACCGATGAGCTTATTAGCCTAGATATGATACTCATGGATGAGCAGGTCTATTTTTCAATATAGTTAATTGGATTTTTTTCAGATTAAGCAACAGTTACTAACCATAATTGTTTGTTTTTATAGGGTGAAACAATTCATGCTACTATATGGAAGAATCTAATAGACACTTTTAAATCAAAGATCAATGAGAAGTCTATTTATGGATTCAGTAATTTTAAGGTTGTGGAATCCACAAAATATAGGCCAGTGAGCAATGAAATTAAAATATTTTTTGCATACAATACAAAGGTAAAGGAGATAAAAGGATCTCCAGAAGTTTTTCCGGACTATTGCTTCGAGTTTGCTACCATGGAGACACTTGAAGAAAGGGCAGGAAAAGATACACAATGGTCAGGTATGTTTATAGTTGTAATTATGGCTTCCAAATAATTGATATTTCTAATTGTTATATTACTATAATTTCCAAATAAACATATGTCATTGGACTTCTAACAAAAATGAAGCCCGTGGAGACAAGAATAACAAAAAAGAGCCCACAACCTTCATATATCCGCGAGATTGAAATACTAATGCCGGAGTAAGTGCATATGCATATGCATGTCTGAAATTTAACTACGCCTACCCCATGTGATTAACACTAACTTCTCGAATTAAATTCTTTAGGGGTGATAAAATCAGAATCACGTTATGGGGAAAGTTTGCTTATTTTTTGACCGAGGATGTAATTGGCAGCCAAACTGTCATTATTATTACATCAACGATGGTGCAGAGATTCAATGGTAAGTCCATAAATCTTAGATGCTACTCTTATCATTTACAAATTCTAATTGGTTAATTAAATAGGTTTGTGCCTAAAGTCAACCAGTGCCACCAGAATATATATAGATCTGGATATACCAGAAGCACAAGAACTTCTTGAAAGGTATGAAACACTACCAATTAAAAATTCCCACTCATGAATAGTGACTCATGTTGATTCACGATTGTACATATTATTATTTGTTTTATATATGTGCAGGGACTCAACACAAGTAACCTTACCAAAAATGATGAGTATAGATAGAAGTAATCAGGGAACTCTAGAAGAACAAATGTTTTACAGGCGGAGAACATTGCAAGAACTTACTAAAATGAGGCACGAAAACCGGCAAGACCAGGTAATTCATTGGAGTTTCAATAAAGGCTATCATCAATTTTTGCGAGAACGAGTTAAGACCTGCATTGACAATTTGTTCAATATTAGTAACAATGGAACCATTTTGAATTTATATATGTCACTTAATCCCCCACCCCTACCCCAATGCTAACGTTGATTCTTTTCAGGATTTTGTGTTCACGACAATAGCTACAGTAGATCGGTTGCAAGAAAATATTCAATGGTGGTACATGTCATGTGATAACTGTCCCAAAATGGTTATCAAGGAAACCAACAAGTATTATTGCAAGAGTTGTGGTATATATCCAAAAAATGTCACACCTCGGTAAGCATATTATATTACTTAAATATAAACAGTAAGTGTTATATTATATTTACTCTCCACTAACATGAATGGTATGTTAGGTATCGTATTCAACTCCAAATTAGTGATCATACATCTACTACAAGTTGCAGTTTATTTGACGAGGAGGCTGCAAGATTGCTTAATACATCTGCATCTGACTTGCTGGACTCACTAGATGGGAAAACAGAAGAAGCCCCAAAGATTATTCAACAATTATGTGGAAAAAATTAATATTTCGATTCAGGCTCAGTGATAGTAATCTCACATTTGGCACACAAAACTATGCAGTAAAGAGAACATTTGTGCCTGATGATAGGCTTGAGATGCTCTATTTGAACGATAAAGCCGAGGAGGTAAAAGTTTCATTACCTTTGTTTCAAAAATAAAGTACCATCTTTAGAATTCCTTAACCAATTCATATTACATTTGTTGCACAGGAATTGATGGATGATGATGTAGACACTATGTTAATGAAGAAGTAGAACATGCCAGATAAAAAGGTGATTGACTTTTTGACGATACAAACTTCAAATTTTAGAGATGTGTCTTATTTTGAAAATGTATATGTATGCAGTCACAGAATAATAAAGTTTCACCTTCCTGCAAACTGGTGCATGTGAAAGAGGAGCCATATGACAGCAATGAATCCACATTAACCAAAGACAAGCAGCAAGACAAAAGATCATCATCGTCATCACGTCAGCTCCGTAGTGGCAATAAAAGGAGACTGAGATCTGTTGTAATATCCTCAGATGACTCAGAGGATGAATGCACTAAGACGAATTTGCCAGAACAAAAGAAAAAAGCTGTCAGTGAGAACAAGAAACAAGTTAAAGCCAAAGCCAAAAATACAGTGCCTGAAGATGAAGATGACGTACGAAAAGCAAGGCCGAGAAGAACAAGGATCCTGTCTAGATAATATTTGGATTAGTAGCTTATGAAATAAATATTATGGCAATCTATTTGTATCGACCAAGATAAGTAAGAGTACTTGACATCAACCAGGATAGCAAGGATACGTATTAGATTGAGGGAGTGGATGTTAGCAATGTTCTTAGTCTAAAACAGATCGAAAATTGTCTTCATGTAGTTTCCTTTATATACATGCTATTGTATCCAAATCAGTACAAGGACAGCACAATAGATAGGAACATACTACAAGACCAGAGATTGACGCATTAGGATTCACTTTGGCAAATCAATATGGGGCCAGCATAATAGACATGAATATACCTTGCTTCAGTAACTTCATAGCACAACCGGATATGTACATAACGCTAGCTTTGCCCGGCGGCACAATTCTGACCAAAAACAAAGTTCCCACATTCAGACTTAGCAGCAAAGCAAATATAATATCAAATCACATTAATTGCTTAGGTCACTAAAAATTGTTGGCAACTGGAAGATTGTTTCTCAGTTACTTGATAGGGTGACCAGAAGTTACTTGAGAAAATTCAATATGTAAGCTTCTGCTCAACAAACCTATACCCAGATTACTATCCAAGGTGACATATTAACACACAAAAGGTAATCTAATTACCAATAGCAGAATAATCCATCAAACTAATTTTCAAAAAAGGTTTTTCAAAAACTAAAATATCACGAAAAACATCGATACAACACTATCAAAAGCAATTCATATTGTAAATTTTAGAAATACATTCAGACATGCACTTTAGGTTCATAAAGCCTTTTTTAGAAGAAAAGGCATCATGAATAGATTATTTCTTGCTAAGAGCAAATTAAAATACTATGTAGTACAACACTGCTACAAATAAAGTACAAGAAATAATCTTCATTACATATGATGCATATCATCAGCTGGCACTTACATGTGGTAGTAGTCTGACAGCACCAGAAATGAGAAGGCCAGCATCTCACGGTCGTGTGCTGCTATTCGTATTCCACAATCTACTTATACTAAGGTTTCACCATTGCCACTTTAATACCTATGAGGACAATATTAGCAAACCCAAACTCTGGCCCGTACCTCGGATGTCAGATCCAACAATTCATCATCAGTAGGCGACTTGGTGAGTTCCCACCAATTGGTTCCCACACAGCCTCCTACATGAGGCCAAACTACAGCAAATCTGCCATGGCTTAGCCGCCGGCCATGAGGAGATTGAGCAGTGCAGCCCCGTGTTTTCCCTACTACTCCCCATGGCCACTCCGCCGGATTCGACGAGGTCTTCAAGGATCCACATCCAACAAAACGAACGCGTCCGCGTACTCCGCGCAACCACCAACTGCACCAGTAATGGAAGAGATTCAAAGAAATGAATGGAGAAGTGGAGATGGATTGGGAATTGGTTCTGTGGTGGCGAGGAATGAAATCTTCAACAGCAGCTAATCGGAAGAGGTGCTGCATGCGGATGGATAAGGATGCTGGTGGGGATCGAATAAGCTGCGAGAGAAGAGTTTTTTTACCAAACAAGAAGATTTTACACGTAGATGATACCTGTACGGGTTGTTTATACGGGTGGTCTAAATGGGCCTGCATCAAAACTGTTGGGCCTAAATAGGCTTCATACGTGGTGTATGTTGGCTTTGGAATTTTTCTCTGGGTTTGGAAATTTTCTCTCTATACCGTAATCTTTATGAATTCCATTCCTACTCCATATCGAATAGGCTGATACGAGCACGTTAGCGTACTGCTCTTAAATTGCAGGAACATACACTTCGTCGATTAACCAAGGGATCGTATCATCTCAGAATCGACCTGCATTGAATCGCTGGAAGAAGTTGCACACAAATCAGCCTTGCCACACTTCAGATTAGAAGGTAAATTCTTTCCGTGGAAAACTAATACTTACCACCGGTTCAAAGCAACCTCCTAATTTTTACATATATAGACACACACACATGTCTTGCCTTGGCTCTTCACATAAACTTTATTTTCTTTGAGAAAATAGTACCAACTTCTGTGATGAACTAAAAGTGACTCACATACTGATAAAGTCATTGCAGCAATAAAAATATATGCTCTAATAATTTGTACATGGTATAAAATATTTTCCTGGATCGCTACAGGATTTGCTTTGCAGCAAAGATACAATTACGACAATAATTAGCACATGTGTGTGAAGCTTTACAAAATTAGAAAAACAAAGACAAGAAAACATTATCAGGTATATCATTGAGATTTTACAATCTTCATGTAATGCACACTAATTTTTTTGTACATTTCTAACATATACATTTCAAATATTTACCTTTGTTAATATTGCAGAACCTAATAACTTTACGTATATTGCTAATAATTATTTTAGAGAGTACTTTGCCTTAGTAATTCCCATGGAACAATTGTCGTTCACTGAGAAACAAGCACACTGTCACTCCAATAATGCCATACACCACAGCTCAAACCACAAAACACAGTAATCCTGAAAGCATGATCGATAAGTATTATAGGTTGTCGCCATGCAGCCAGCATCTCCTATTTATTGCATATATTGTTAGCCTCTTGACGACATTATGCATAAATTAGAATTCAACTATATTATACTATATTGCTAAAAGAATATCCGTTAAAGAAATGCAGGGACAATGCGCAACAAAATCAGCAGGCCAACTTACAAAAGAAGCTAGAGAAGCTATTATCAGGAGGAAACAACAACTCCAACAAAAAAGGAGTAAGAGATGCAGGAATACACATGAAACAACCGATAAAACAGAAGAAGATGCTTCACGTAAGAGAAAGGAACAAATCAAAGAAAGAAAAGATGTCAAGCGTGCAAGAACAAATGCAAGCGACAATGAGCTTGAAAGCAACATCATAGAAAGAACCAGCAGCACTACGTCCGGAAGTTATTATAGCACAATATGGAACTTCGGAAAGCCAACATATAGATGCGAACATTGCAATGCAATACTATGGTGTGAAGAAAGATTAAATTCTCATAGAGGAACCAAAAAACCTTCTTTCGGAATTTGCTGCAAACAAGGTAAAATTGACCTACCAAAGATAGCATATCCTCTACCTTACCTCGCAGGGCTATTAACAGGTGAAGGAAGTGATGCAACAAACTTCAGAGAAAATATAAGGTCATACAACTCAATGTTCTCATTCACGTCAATGGGAGGAACTGTTGACAAAGAAATAAACAAAGGCAAAGGACCATATGTTTTTAGACTGTATGGCCAGAACTACCACCATATTGGAACTCTTCTACCTGAAGAAGGTAACAAACCTCGATTTGCCCAGCTATACATCTATCAGACAGAAAATGAGGTGCAAAACAGGATAGATGCTTCAAGATGCAATGATAAAAAAACAACGGTGGACCCTGCACTACAAGAAATGCTTGATGAGAACAACATCCTTGCAAAGTCATTCAGAATGGCAAGAGATAGATTCAAAGAAGAAGACTACCACGATTACACGATTCGAATACTTGGGAAAAGGAACGGAACACACAACCTTCCATCTGCATCAGAAGTTGCGGCATTAGTTGTAAGAGACCCTACTGGAGAGAGCGAAGGACGAGACATTGTTGTCGAGTACAAAGATATGGAACCTCACAGAATATCGGAAATCCATCCGAAATTAATGTCAATGCAATACCCGTTGTTGTTTCCATACGGAGAAGATGGATTCAAGCTTGAAATACCTTACAAGCGAACAAAAGAAGGTGACAAAAGCAGGAAATATGTAACTATGCTAGACTACTATGCATACTACCTACAGCAAAGACCCGACCAAGGAATGTCATTGCTAATGTCTAGACATCTATCGCTTCAATTTTGGGTGGATGTTTACACATGCATTGAGCAAAACAGACTAAACTGGATCAGGAATAATCAAGGGAAGCTACGAACTGAACTTTACAGTGGACTGCAGGACACGATTGAGCGAGGGGACACCAGAACAGAGCAAGTCAGAAAGAGGATAATTGTACCTTCATCTTATACAGGAGGTAGACGAAACAAGGCACAAAACTTGCAAGACGCATTTGCAATATGCCGGTGGGCTGGATATCCAGACCTATTTATAACATTCACATGCAATGCAAAGTGGCCTGAGATCCAATACATGCTAGATGAAGCAGGAGGAGGCCTCAAGCCAACCGACCGACCAGATATTGTTGACCGAGTATTCATGATAAAACTAAAGGAGCTAAGGAGAGATATCATTGTGAAGAAACACTTTGGAGAAACTATAGCAAGTAAGATCAGTCGACTACTAATCGCTAACTAATAGCACCTAATGTTTCAATTTTTAAGCACACAATAGCCTTTATCTATTTATTAAAATGATTCCAAATTTTAACAAAATAAAACTATATATTCAATCAATGCAGTTATCTACACAATAGAGTTCCAAAAGAGGGGACTCCCGCATGCGCACATATTGGTATTTCTCAAGGAGAATTACAAGTGCAAAGGACCAACAGAAATCAACCAAATAATCAGTACAGAGATCCCAGACAAAGATGTCGATCCGGACGGATATGAAGCTGTTGAAAACTTCATGATGCACGGGCCTTGCGGAGAGGCAAATACAAAATCACCATGCATGATAGACAACAGATGTACTAAACACTTCCCAAAACGGTACAATATCGATACGACAATCGATGAGGATGGGTTTCCAGTATATAGAAGGTGAGACAATGGAAGGAATATCAAAAAGGGAGGAGCAATGCTCGATAACAGATTTGTTGTGCCATACAACAGAAACCTTTTGGTCAAATTCCAAGCTCACATAAATGTGGAGTGGTGCAACAGGTCCAGGTCAATCAAGTACCTATTTAAGTACATCCATAAAGATGACGACCAAGTAACAGCCTTACTAAAGGAAAGGGACGCAACAAACGACTATGATGAAATCAAGAAATACCTAGAGATGAGATACATATCAACAACTGAAGCATGCTGGCGGATATTCCAGTTTGATCTACACCATCGTGATCCACCAGTAGAGAGACTGCCTTTTCACATTGAAAATGAGCAACAAGTTATTTTTCCGGACTCGACTGACATTGAAAAAATAGTAAGACTGCCAGGATCCACAAGTACTAAGTTCACTGAGTGGATGGAGGCAAACAAAATACATGAGGTGGGAAAAGAATTAACCTATGCAGAATTCCCATCAAAATTTGTATGGAAAAGTGACTCCAAAACTTGGGAGGAGCGGAAAAGGGGCTTTGCGATTGGAAGAATTTACTATGCACACCCTGCAAGTGGTGACCGGTATTATATGAGAATGCTTCTAAACACCAAGAATGGATGCACATCATTTGAGGATATTAGAACAGTTAATGGAGTAGTTCACCCAACATACAAAATAGCATGTCAAGCGCTTGGATTTCTTGATGACGATAGTGAGTGGATTGAATGCATCAATGAAGTATCAAGCTGGGGATCAGGGATACGATTACGGCAGCTATTCACCACAATATTATGCCATTGTGAGGTGACCAGCCCAGAAGTGTTGTGGGATTCAACATGGGAGGCACTATCTGAAGATATCCAGTACAAAAGAAGAATAATCCTAAACTTTCCTACGCTGCATCTAACTGATTCACAGAAAAAATCATATGCTCTGATCGAGATAGAGAAACTAATGAGGCAAGCTGGAAAGACACTAAAGGACTATCCAGGCATAGAACTACCAAATGCTACTGAACTTGAACAACTTGGGAACAGAATGATAAATGAAGAACTTAGCTACGACACGGAAGCACTAAAGATTGAGCACCAAACCATAGTTAGCAATCTTAACCATAGCCAGAAAATGTCCTTTGATGCCATAATGGAATCAGCTAACAGAGGGCATGGAAAACAGATATTTGTAGAGGGCTACGGTGGCACAGGCAAAACTTATCTATGGAAAGCAATCACGACGAAGCTATGATCAGAGGGGAAAATAGTGCTTGCGGTAGCATCATCTGGCATTGCAGCATTGCTCCTCCAAGGTGGAAGAACAACGCACTCAAGATTCCACATTCCAATAAATATCACAGAAGAATCAACATGTGAAATAAAACAAGGCTCACATTTGGCTGAACTGGTAAAGAGGACCTCATTGATACTGTGGGACGAGGCTCCTATGGCACACAAACACTGCTTCGAGGCACTAGACAAAAGCCTTAGGGATATTCTAAGGTTCCAAAACCAAAACAGTGACGAAAGGCCATTTGGTGGCATGACAGTTGTGCTAGGAGGCGACTTCAGACAAATACTTCCAGTGGTTACAAAGGGAAAGAGAGAGCAGATAGTAAATGCCTCAGTCAAAAGGTCATACCTATGGAAGCACTTCGAAATATTTAGACTAACTGAAAACATGCGGCTGAAGTGCCTGTCAGAAGATCCAATACAAAAGCAAAATGTGGCTGAATTTGCAGAATGGATATTACAAATTGGGATGGAAAACAAACAAATGATGAAGGAGATGATTGGGTAAAAATTCCTAAAGACATAATTCTGCAAAAAGGAGAAGACCCGAAAGAAGCGATAGTGAAAATCACGTACCCAAACTTGCACCAAAACTATCGTGACCGTGAATTTCTTGAAGAAAGAGCAATACTATGTCCAAGGAATGAAACAGTTGAGAAGATAAATGACTACGTAATGAGCCAAATACAAGGTGAAGAGGTGACATATCTAAGCTTGGACACTGTATGCAAGGCAACAACAAAGTACAACACAACGGAGAATATGTCCAACAGAGTTCCTTAACAAATTGACCTTCCCAGGAATTCCAAACCACGAGCTAAAACTGAAGGTAGGCTTGCCGGTTATGCTCCTAAGCAACATCAATCAAGCGGCAGGTTTATGCAATGGTACAAGAATGACTGTCACACAGCTGGGAAACAGGTACATTGAGGCACAAATAATCACAGGAACACACGTCGGTGACAAGGTATACAAACCTAAAATCATTATGTCACCAAGCGACTCAAAGTGGCCCTTCGTGCTGAAAAGAAGGCAATATCCTATATCAGTTTGTTTTGCAATGACCATAAATAAAAGCCAAGGTCAATCCCTAAACAAGGTGGGTCTATATTTGCCTAAGCAAGTATTCTGCCATGGCCAACTATATGTGGCATTATCAAGAGTCACAAACAGAGAAGGATTAAAGGTGCTGATTGACGACACGGAGTGCCCAAGCAAAGATAGCGCAAAGAATATAGTATACAAAGAGATCTTCTAATTTTTGTCATTCAACTAAGTGCATATGAGGGCCAAAAAATGATTAAACAATACAATGTATGGTTCAAAAGCATGACATCCATGTGTTAGATATGGCCAGAAATACTGTATACAAAAGGATATTATATATTGGGTTTCTAATTATTTTGTCCACAGGAAAAAAAGAACATGACAATGCAGACTATTGTTACCATACACTACTTTCATGAATAGAGATATTAACAAATCTGTACAGCTAACTGACTTTTTTAGCCTAGATATGATACTGATCAATGAACAGGTCTGTTTATGAACATATTTGATTGGAATTTTTTCAGTCAGATTAAGAAACAGTTACTAACCATATTTGATTGTACAGGGTCAAACAATCCATGATACTATTTGGAAGAATCTTATAGACACTTTTAGATAAAAATGAAAGCCAAAAAACAATGCTTGAACATGAAGATGAATTACATGAACAAAAGCCCAGGAGAACAAGGATGCTGTCTACATAATTAACAAGCCAGCTTCATCTCAACAAACATATACCAAAATTAATAACCAAGGTGAACACACAAAAGGTAAGGCCTTTACAATTTAAGAAAATTAAAAAAAAACTGATTGATACATATGAACCAATCCTGTTCTTAAGGTGATTTTTCAGACAGAAGGCACCATGGAAAAATTATTTCTTGCTAAAAAGGAAATTAAAAATACTATGGAGTACCACACTGCTACGGATAAAGTACAAGAACTAATATTCCATATCCTTGAGAATGCAACAAACGCGTCAACGCACTGGCCAAGTGTGAGGGTACATACATGAAGAGATTGGAAGAAGAAAACTAGCCGCGCGTAAATCACTGAACTTGAAAACTTAACCTGCAGCTGGACTCATGTATTTCTCACATTAAGCTGATTCTGTTGCTACATACATCAGTAAACGTGCATCTAAAACTACTTTTTTTTACTATCAATCAATAATTAGATACAAGGGCCCCTTGCTAGGTTCAGTTAGACTTAATTCAAGCAGATCCATATGTGTGTTTTACTGTATTCTATTCAATACTCCAGAATTTAGAGAACAAGTATAAGTGCCTATCTCTAGACAGAAAGTTGTGGTATGGTTCCTGATTTCACACGAAAAGTTGTTTACCATTGGAAAGATAAAATCTTATTCTGATTTCTAGATCATTCAACTTCAAAAAAAACTTATATGGTTTCAATAACATTTACATTTTGGTACAAGTACAGACAGCAGGAGGGCAACAACTAACAGCCACTCAGAAATACTCACGTCTTGCTGATACTTCTTCCTCCGCGACCTTCCTCAATGCCTAAGCAGCCCCAGCATCCAGGGCCTCCGGCTACGACAATTTGGGGCAGCGAGGTCGCCGAGATCCACGCGCATACAGCCACATGTGCCACCACCAAGGAAGAAAAATCAGGAGAAAAGAAGCGACATATGGATCTAGGATAGCATGAGGATTAGTTTCCTGATGGGGCACAGCGACGCCGTCCTTCGCCGGTTGCAAATCGGAAGAAATGGTAGATGTGTACGAGGAGCCTGGTGGGGATCATACGAGAGGAGAGGAGAGTTGTTTATTTTACTAATAGGGAAAGGAGAGATAGATTTTTTTTACTATGTTGATGACTGGGACTATGGGCTGTTTTACTTAGAAAAATAATAATATGGGGTGGTAATCATCTTCACTCTAATGGGATTGCAGAAAAGTACGTTGGACATGACACACATGATACATCGGCTATGCAAGATTGGGTACAGATATTTTATTTAAATTCTTCGTATAGAATACACAGATCCTAGAAAAAATCAAAACACATGAAAAACGGCTCTCTTTTTTGCCGGTGAAAAATTTCTCTTAAAAAGAGGAATATACTTCCCGTAAAAAAATATGGATGAAACTTATACATCATTCGTCAAAGGATCATATGATCTAAATCTATAGATTTTTCACCTCTACATAATCAGCAAGATTGGTAAGAGTCAACAAACATTTTTGAATCATAGGAATATATATATATATATATATATATATATATATATATATTAAATTCCAAAATTCATGCTGGAAATTAAAAAACTATAAATATTTCCCAAAATACTAAAACCGATTCAAAACTAAGGTCGTTTAATGCAATAAAAACTAAAACAAAATGCAGGCAAAATTAAAATAAGAGTAGATAGAGAAATTGGAAAATACATATGAATCTTGAGGCTGTAAAAAATAAATAAGGGGGAAATAAAAAAGATTATGAAATTCCGTATACTATATGTTCAAAACCATAATTTCAAATGGAAGACATCAACTATCCTAAATATAAAAAATAACAAAAACTACTCTAGCCGCCACATTTATCCACATAGGCTAAAAATAAATACTTCGTCGATTTAGAGATTAACGGTTGAGATTACATGATCTAAAAGTTATGTACAACAATAACATGTTCAAATATTATCACTGTCACGACTCAAAAATATGTGCTATATCACGTATGTCTTGCTAAAAAAGGTATATTTTTTGCGAAACAAAAGGTATGTTTGTCAATATCATATACGGGGAAAAAAATCATCCAGTTCTTCGGCCGACCAGACGCAACTAATTCATATGGACATTAGTTTAGATGCATGAGCTTTAAAAGACAATAGAAGTACGATGTACACGTGAATATTTTTATGTAATAAATCATGGTGCATGCTCTATTTACAGTCATTGAGATTATAAAAATCAATAGAAAGAAGTACGACACT
This sequence comes from Triticum dicoccoides, assembly GCF_002162155.2. Lineage (NCBI taxonomy): Eukaryota > Viridiplantae > Streptophyta > Magnoliopsida > Poales > Poaceae > Triticum > Triticum dicoccoides. The sequence continues at coordinate 402,456,134 of NC_041381.1, read as the reverse complement.
CAAATGCTTCAGTTTTAAATTAAGTATTAATCCTGAGAAGGATCACATGAAAGCATTCAATAATGTTTCGCAAAAAGAAATGAAACCATACAATATACAGAACTTGGTGATCGCTGGACAAAACATAATATGTGAGCTGAATCAGGAATTGCACGTATCTTTTTCTACACATGTTTAAGTCTTATTTTTTAGGAGATCCTTACTGCTTTTTTAATGCTTGTGCGTGCATGTCCGTATGGAAATTCCACAAATAAGCTTCTCCTTTTTTTTTACCATCAATAAGCTTCTCCTATTAAGTACTCCTTCTGTCCCAAAATAAGTGTCTCAACTTTGTACTAACTTTAGTACAAAGTTGTACTAAGGTTGAGACACTTATTTTGGAACGAATGAAGTACTATAGAAGGAGTTAAGAATATGAGAATATCTATATAAGAAAAAACATTTATAATTCATAAACTGAATTATATCTAAAAAATAGATGTAAACTTTTAAAAAATTTAACCAATGGAATTGCATTGGATATAAGTAAACCCATCACGACTTATGATTATTATCTATGTGGACTATGTAGATCAAAATTTGTCATCTAAGTTGCACTAAAATTTTATGTTCTATTAAAACAACATGGTCGTACTATTATACATAATAAGCTATGGTAGGGAGAAATTCTCCAAAAAAAGCTATGATAAGAAGGGTGAACGAAATATGTCAGGATTCAACTGAGTATAAACTGGCAAAATAAATGAGTGCATGACAGATGATCCACATAAAACAATCCATCAAAATATGAGTAATATACATTGTTTAAAAATATGTTGTTGTAATTAATTTTACTTAAAATAAAGGAATATAAGAAAATTAAACATAGACATGAAAAACAACAAATAATGACTATATAAGATAGAATGTTTTGGAGATTATGGATAATATACATCGATAAATACTGGGCTTAGGTCAATGGTCAAGCAACATACAATATGCAATTAAAATATAAAAATAACATAAATTTGTTTATTATTAAATCTAGCCGCGCAAACGCGCGGGTCACACCGCTAGTTAAGGATAACTGAGGAAACACCCGAGCCAAATATAGTTTCCATCCATGTGTTTCATGATCTCCAACATGGTGTTTCCGGAGAAGAGATCTTGGGGATCAAAGTTGTTGGGGAACGTTGCAGAAAACTAAATTTTTTTCCTACGGTTTCACCAAGATCCATCTATGAGTTCATCTAAGCAACGAGTCAAGGGAGTGAGTTTGCATCTACATACCACTTGTAGATCGAGTGCGGAAGGGGATGGTGATGATGGAGTCGTACTCGTCGTGATTCGGATCACCGATGACCAAGTGCTGAACGGACAGCACCTCCGCGTTCAACACACGTACGGTATGGGCGACGTCTCCTTCGTCTTGATCCAGCAAGGAGGAAGGAGAGGATGAGGAAGACAGCTCCAACGGCAGCACGACGGCATGGTGTAGTTGGTGCAGCAGTACTCCGACAGGGCTTCGCCAAGCACGTACGGAGGAGGAGAGGTGTTGGGGAGGGGAGGGGCTGCGCCTTGAGTCGTGGTGTTGCTGCCCTCCCCTCACCCCTCTATATATAGGAGGAGAGGGGCAAGGGGGCCGGCCCTCTAGGGGAAACCCTAGAGGGGGGCGGCGGCCAAAGGGAGAGGGAAAAGGGGTGGCTTGCCCCCCAAGCTAGGGGGGCGCCCCCTTTAGGGTTTCCCCTCCCCTTGCCCTAGCCGCATGGGCCTAGGTGGGGAGGCGCGCCCAGCCCACTAGGGGCTGGCTCCCTCTCCCACACAGCCCATGTGCCCCCCCGGGAGGGGTGGCCCCACCCGGTGGACCCCCGGAACCCTTCCGGTGGCCCCGGTACAATACCGGTATGCCACCGAAACTTTCCGGTGTCCGTTTAACCACTTTCCTTATATAAATCTTTACCTCCGGACCATTCCGGAACTCCTCGTGACGTCCGGGATCTCATCCGGGACTCCGAACAACATTCGGTAATCACATACTTGTCTTCCTGATAACCCTAGCGTCACCGAACCTTAAGTGTGTAGACCCTACGGGTTCGGGAGACATGCAGACATGACCGAGACGACCTCAGGTCAATAACCAACAGCGGGATCTGGATACCCATGTTGGCTCCCACATGCTCCTCGATGTTGTCATCGGATGAACCACGATGTCGAGGATTCGATCAAACCCCGTATGCAATTCCCTTTGTCAGACGGTATGTTACTTGCCCGAGACTCGATCGTCGGTATCCCAATACCTCGTTCAGTCTCGTTACCGGCAAGTCACTTTACTCGTACCGTAATGCATGATCCACTACTAGGAAAATGGCTATAGATGGGATTGACACTAATGGCGCACCAGAAAGATGGTGCGCCATTAGTATATACTAATGGCGCACCACAATCTGATGCGCCATTAGAGTTTAAACAACTAATGGCGCACCATGCTACGGGTGCGCCATTAGTATCAAATTTTTTTTAACTAGTGCGCCTGTCCAAACATACTAATGGCGCATCCCGGCAAAGTGCGCCATTAGTAGTTGTAACTACTAATGGCGCACTAGGCAGCAGGTGCGCCATTAGTATAGAAACTTTTTTTTTGAACTAGTGCGCCTATCCAAACATACTAATGGCGCATCCTGCCCAAGTGCGCCATTAGTAGTTGTAAGTACTAATGGCGCACCATGCAAGAGGTGCGCCATTAGTAAGTGGGCAGCAACAAGATATTTGGGACGGCCTCTCCTACCCACACACTCACTTTCTCCCCACTTCATTCTCTCCACCTCCTCCTTGTCTCGGGTGCCTCCTCTTTTTCACCTCATTTCCACCATAGATTCATTCAAATTAAGTGGTTAAATTACCTTGTTTTAATAGGTAAGTAAGGGGGGAAGCTATATTTAGGTTGTTCTCCTTACAACAATGTGCACATGCACTTTTTACGGCCTAGCTAGATCTATGTATGTTCGTGGTGTTGCATATGTTTGTGGTGTTGCATATGTGTTTGTGTTTGGAGGTGTACCGGTATTTGATATGCGATAGTTGCCAATATTTTGCCGGAATGTTGATTCATTTCCGTTTCGGCGAGAATTTTGGCATTAAGCATTCTTTTTGGTCCTATTTTTAGGGAAGGTCATGCCAAATTTTTGTTTGGTTCTAAAATATCGTTTTGCTCTACCCCGCAGGCGACCATGGTCCGCACGATGACTGAAGGCATCGTGAATAGGTTTTTGAGGTCCGCGAAGGCCGAGATGCTTCAAAAGAACGAGACGGAGATAAGATGTCCGTGTCGAAGATGCAAGCTGAAGAGCCTTATTGCGGACCCGGATTCCGGGCAGGTGCGGGACCACCTGCTGTTGCGTGGTTTCATGGATGGCTATCGGTGGCAAGGTGATGAAGATGACTACGAAGTCATCCATGCGGGCCGGGCAAGAAATGAGGAAGGGCAGCAAGACAACCACCGCGGCTCGGGCGGGCGAGAAGACGAAGAATCCCCAGGAGATGATCACGACTGTGATGCTGTACACAGTCATCATGTAGAATATGCAGGACATGATGATGAGGAAGATGCCGGAGCAGGCGACGGGCATGATCATGAAGATGATGATGCCGACGGAGCAGACGACGCTGGACCATCGATGGGCTGGGTGCAGGACCCTCATATTCAAGAGCTGCTTCTCAAGCAGACGGATAACGCAAGAGCTGCCGCCCGAGAGAAAGCCAAGATGGATCAACTTGAGTTAGACGCGGTTACTCCATTGTATGAAGGATGCAGGCCCGAGGATACCCGCCTGAAAGTAACGCTCATGGCCCTGGAGATGAAGGTAAAACACAAAATGACCGACGCATGCTTCGACGAGAACATGTCATTCTGGCACGAACGTCTTCCCAAGGGGAACAAGTGCCCGACCAGTTTGGAGGAGGCGAAGAAAATCGTGTGTCCTCTGGATTTACCGCACGTGAAATACCATGTGTGCATGAACAATTGCATCATTTATCGGGACGAGCACGCGGAGTCTACAATATGTCCGGTGTGCGGTGTCACTCGATACAAGAAGAGGAAGAAAGCTCCTCGAAAAGTGGTGTGGTACTTTCCGATCACTCCTCGTCTGCAGCGGTATTTCGTGGATCCTAAGGTAGCAAAGCTCCTACGTTGGCACGCGGATAGGGAGGAGAAGAAGCGAGAAGATGACGCAAATGATCCGGAGATAGATAAAAAAGACAAGATGCTGAGTCACCCTAAGGATGCGAGCCAGTGGCAAGCATTGAACTTCGAATACCCAGAATTTGGGAACGATCCAAGGAACATCGTGCTGGGCGCGAGCACCGATGGAGTCAATCCGTTTGGCAGCCAGAGAAGCACACATAGCACCTGGCCTGTGTTTGTGTGGATGTACAACCTTCCCCCCTGGTTGTGCATGAAGAGGAAGTACATTCACATGAGTATGCTAATTGAAGGGCCGAAACAACCAGGGAACGACATCAATCTGTATCTGGGGCTGCTGAAAGAGGAGCTTGACACGCTGTGGAAAACGCCAGCCAATACGTGGGACGCCGCAAAGAAAGAATATTTCCCTATGAGAGCCGCACTGCTCATGACGGTGCACGACTATCTCGGTTACGGATATCTTGCGGGGCAGGTAGTCCACGGATTTTCTGGATGCGTAAGGTGCATGGATGACACAACGTATCGCCAGCTAGATAGAGATCCCGGGTCTTCGAAAACCGTGTTCATGGGACATCGAAGGTGGCTTCGCGACGATGACCCGTGGAGGAAACGCAAGGATCTGTTCGATGGTGAAACCGAACCCCGAAAACGCCCGTGTACGAGGAGCGGCGAGGAAATAGACGAGCTGTTGAAAAATTGGAAAGACTGCCCACTGCCGGGAAAGAAGCAAAAGGCGCCAGAGCCGGGAAAGAAGCGAAAGGCGCCAGAGCCGCTACTGAAGGTATGGAAAACGAGGTCTGTTTTCTGGGACTTGCCGTACTGGAAGATCCACCGTGTGCCTCACAGCCTTGATGTCATGCATATCACGAAGAACGTGTGCGAGAGTCTGCTTGGTACCCTGCTCAACATGCCAGAGAGGACCAAAGATGGGCCGAAAGCAAGGGCAGACTTGAAATCAATGGGCATCAGGCAGGAGCTTCACGCTATATATGATGATGATGATGATGATGATGATGATGATGATGATGATGATGATGATGATGATGAGGCGAAGCAGGACACAGAAAGTCGTCGCAAAGGCAAAAAGGCCAAGAAGACCGGAAATGACTACCCTCCCGCGTGCTTCACTCTAAGTCAGGAGGAGATCGAGCAGTTTTTCACCTGCCTCCTAGGAGTAAAACTTCCTTACGGTTACGCGGGGAAGATAAGCAGATACCTAGACCCAGTGAAGCAGAAGTTCAGTGGGATGAAGTCTCACGACTGTCACGTGCTGATGACGCAGATACTTCCAGTTGCAATCCGTGGGATCATGGACGCGCACGTCCGTGAAACGCTATTTGGCCTATGCAACTTCTTCGACGTCATCTCTCGGAAGTCGATTGGCGTGAGGCAACTCAGAAGGCTACAGGAAGAGATCGTGGTGATACTATGCGAGCTTGAGATGTACTTCCCGCCCACATTCTTCGACGTTATGGTGCATCTGCTGGTCCATATAGTGGAGGATATCATCCAACTCGGGCCGACGTTCCTGCACAGCATGATGCCGTTCGAAAGGATGAATGGTGTCATCAAAGGATACGTTCGCAACATGTCACGTCCAGAAGGAAGCATAGCCAGGGGCTTTCTGACCGAAGAGTGCATCTCCTACTGCACGAATTATCTAGGCATCGAGAACCCCGTTGGTCTGCCCGTCAATAGGCACCTCGGCAGGCTCGCTGGATGGGATCACCGTGAGGGTCGCCGCGAAATGCATGTCGACTTTGAGGGTCGACTCGCCGACTTTGAAAGAGCAAACCTAGTCGCGCTACAACACATAGACGTGGTCGATCCTTGGTTGGTAGAGCACAAAACCTTTATTAAAAAGACGTACAATGACCGAGGCCAACAGAGGACGGACGGAGATATACTCAAAGAGCACAACTCATGTTTCACGCGTTGGTTCAAGCATAAGCTTCTGTCGTACCCTTTACATGAGGATTCTTCCGCGGAAGAACAACTCATATTCGCCTTGTCACAGGGCGCCGAGCACAACCTGATGACCTATGAGGCGTACGATATCAACGGCTACACATTCTACACCGAGGCCAAGGACATGAAGAGCGATGGTTATCAGAACTCCGGGGTAACGATGGAATCCTACACCGGTAACGACAAGGACAGATACTATGGAAGGATCGAGGAGATCTGGGAGCTGAGCTACGCTGGAGAGAAGGTCC
>NC_041381.1:402447801-402448681 GCF_002162155.2 Triticum dicoccoides | reverse complement strand
TCTTATAAAAAAATATTACTGTTATTATTTAAACAAGTTTGAACATATTTAAACATAAATAAGTATCAAACAGCTTTTTAAATGATAAAAAAAATTTGTGGAGCCTGGGAGTCGAACCCAGGACCTCCTGGTGTGAGAACTGGCTACTGACCAGTCGAGCTAGTAGAGGGGACTTGGTGTGGATCAGGTCAGGTGGGAGATAACCTGTTGGCTCGAGCAGAAATAAAAAAAAAATACTAATGGCGCACCAGGGTGAGGTGCGCCATTAGTGTGGATATACTTATGGCGCACCGGGGGGTGGTGCGCCATTAGTATTGTGCCCCCATCCATATTTTTCCTCCCCGGCCCTCGATCCCCTTCTCGCCCTCGCCCTCGATCCCCTTCCCCTCTCCTCTCCTCTCCCGACGCCGCTGCCCCGCCGCCTCGACGCCGCCCCGACACCGCGATGCCGCCCGACGCCGTGAGACGCCGCGACGCCGCCCTCTCCTCTCTCGACGCCGCCGCCCCGCCGCTTTCCCCACGGAGAAGGAGGAGGAAGAGGGGGCGCTCGCCGTTGACCTCGCCCGGCCGACTCCGGTGGCCAGGCCGACTCGCCATCGCCCCGCCGCCCTCGTCGCCGGTGGCCCGGACACCGCCCCGTCCACACCACCGTCGCCGGAGCACCCACACCACCACCCGGACCTCGTCGCCCCCGTGAGCTCCCCCTCCTCCTCTCCCCCTATCCCCCTCGCATCCCCCGTGAGCCCCATCTCTATATCTTCTTGTCACCAGCACCACCACCACCAGTTGCCATTTTGCCCCACCTCGGATCTATGTTGTTGGTTTTTCATGTTTGTTGGCAGTCAGACAAATGTCACTGTATAATTTGGTCAAATATAGC
>NC_041381.1:402427987-402447788 GCF_002162155.2 Triticum dicoccoides | reverse complement strand
CCCCCTCGCATCCCCCGTGAGCCCCCATCTCTATTTCTTCTTGTCACCAGCACCACCACCACCAGTTGCCATTTTGCCCCACCTCGGATCTATGTTATTGGTTTTTCATGTTTGTTGGCAGTCAGACAATTGGTCAAATATAGCAACCTAGTTGAAATTCCCAAACCATCTCTATAGACAGCTGCTTGATATGCAGTGCAGGGCAAGTTTTACCGCTGCCAGCACCACCAGCTGCTTGAAATTCCCAAACCTAGTTGTAATTTAGTTGTTGTGATCTGCAGACTGCAGGCATCATTCTGGAGTTTAATGGAGTGCAGGGCAAGTTTTACCTGTATCCGAATTGTTTGTTTGTTACACCATCGAATTGTTCGCTTGTTTCATGTCATGGAAGAAACCGGTCTGCTGCTTGATAACTTTATATTAGTTTCACAATGCACCATGTGTAATATTTTGGTTTATCATGAGATTTTGCAGTAATCAATTGTCACATACTTTTTTTCCTTTTTGCGGGGGCTTTTCACATTTGTTATGTCTCATCATTCATCTTGAGAATGATATTTGCAAGTGACTAAGTCGACTACCTTGCATCAAGATATACCTACAGCTGCACAAAATGTTATGTGTAGTTTAGTTTCTGGAGTAGGTTTCAACTCCATTCAAACATTCAGAAGCACCTAAAAGAACCCCACACCATGGAAACTCACAATTAGTAGCGTCGATGTTATCTGCTAGTTTTCAAATAATTAGAATTTCTTATTGCAAGATGCCCACCGCTAGAGAACAACCATTGATGTTATCACCTACTGTTTCGTTTATTCTTAAGAGGTTTGGTTATATAACTCAGCGGCATTTTAATTCCCGATAATTGGGTTTACACTGGAGTATTTTATTTCTGTGGGGAGAGGGAGAGAAGCCAGTGCAGGGTGTGGGAAGCACCTCTTCATGTGATTTTTTTTGCTTTATTGTGTAATTTTTTTTCTTGAGGCCCTGACCGTAGAACAACCGTTCTATGGTATTTTTTCAATTATGTACAAACAGTTACAAGGTTGGAAAAGGAAAAGGTCTATAAAACTTCAGTTTTTGCTAACATTAGGAGATTAAAGGTCCCTTGTGATGTATTTATGTAAATTGTGTTAAAGGGGGACTAAAATGCAAAGCTTCTGACTTGAAGATCCAACTATTCTGGCTATGAACAAGAATAAATTTTAGAGAGATTCCATGAAAGGATTATAAGTTGTTGTTGATCCAAGTGTTGAAGGGATCTACTTTCCTTTGCTTTGATATGTATGCCGGACAGCCTCTTTACAGGTAGAGATACCCTGTTCAAGGACAGGGGGGCGGGGGTGTGAACTTTGTGAAATCCTGTCCTATTGATGACTTTGCAAACTTAAGTAAGGGTGGTTGTCCATGGTACTGAGCGCTACTGTTTCTATGCCAAGTCTTAAATATTTCCATTGTTTATTGTTAAAAAGCTTTCCTCATTTTGGTGACTTTACAGAATAAGTAAATCTTAACTAGCAGTGGTTAATAATTAAGTCTTCTTCTTTTTCCTTTGCAGCTCACATCCCACTGTACCTGTAGCAGTAAGACAGAAAAAGATGATCCACAATACTCTAGTTTATATGCAGAGAAATTACTTAAGAATACTCTAGTTTTAATAAGAATACTCTAGTTTTAATAACACAATATTTAGTGCTAACCAAACAGGTCACAGTAAATAAAACTATGATATTTGAAAAAACTGCAGTATTCTTAGAATACTTAGAAAATACTTTACTATCAAACAGGGCCTGATTGATTTGGTTGCTTGATTTGGTTTAATGGCTGCTGGCGTCTGAATGTTGTCTCCTAGTTTAATGGGTACCATAATTGTTTCCGTTGATTTGGTTGTCACTCTCCTCTGGATGAGATGAGATTGAGTTTGAGATTGAGATTGAGATGCTGTCTGACTTGCAGTTAGCACAGCATTTTCTTAAGCTATGATGAATCTGGAGATTAAACTGGTACCTCAAACTCAAACTACCATCACCAATCAGGCTGGAAACTGAAACCACCAAACCAAACTATCTCAAATTAATGGTTAAGATGCTAGATTTTTTCGCTGGTATTAGACTTGTGTTTTACTCATAAGTTCCAGCTAACTATCTCAAATAAAGGAAGATGGACCTAATTAGTCTGATGTAAATTTTCTACTGCACTGGAACATAATATTGCAAGGCTGCTTTGATTGATGTGTCTGGTCAAATATGTATATATGATTAAGGTCAGTGTTGTGTTTCTCAGGTTTCACACTGCAATGACCAATGTTCTTTCCTAGAAACAGATAACTGGATTTACTTGGGCAAGGTCGCTACAGATTTATGCCTATTTCAGTGATTATTAACTTTATAAGAATGCAAATATATGATTTAAAACTTAGCATCTCTTGTTCTGCAAGATACTGCTGTCCAATAAATAGTAGCAGCGACAATCAGTTCTTGGTACAGTGTGTAGTCCTGCAGAATACTAAGGTGTGGTACAGGCGCACCTTAGTCGGGCTTAATGTTCAGATGCCCCGGGCTCCACAAGCTTTTATGAAAATGTATCATGTCACTGTCCGTGACTCTCTCTTTTTTGCATGTTGTGATGAAGGCCTTTTTTGCCTTGTCCACCCGAGAGGCCCTTGAGTTTGCTAGAATGTCGATTAACTTCCGTTCCAGCAAATTCGGGTACTCCATATGTCCTATTTTCAGCAAAGGTCATGCTGAAATTTTCCGTGAATTTTAGCATGACTTTGCTAAAAATAGGACATATGGGGTACTTGTGACTAATGCATGGGCCGGGGTATCTTAGTAGTTAATTAAGTAGGATCAAGTGCCCCGGCGTACTTGTGACTAATGCATGGCTTTTAGGGTGCCTCGGTGTCGATAAAAACCGAAATGATGAAAAGTTAGGCTTTTAGGGTGCCTTGGCGTCGAAAAACCCTCAATGATAAAAGCTTAGATTTTACGATGCCTCGGTGTCGACAAACCCTAAATGATGAGACCATGATCTTGTTCCTTGACAATAACCAACTTTTTGACCAAACTTTGTTTCTATTTAGAGAGAAACATGGCCCACAACGATGAGGCCGGGGGTTCGGGCGGCAAGGCATTCTGGGAGCTGTCCCAGTAGATGGAGGAACAACCTCACTTGTATGAGGCCGCCGCCTTCCCCACCGATCCTGAGACCACGGATGGTGCCGCCGAGGATGACCACACTGATGCCACCACTGATGGTGCCGCCGAGGATGCCAACACTGATGATGGCGGCGCACGCACAGATAGCAGCCAGCCGAAGAGGCAACAGAAGGACCAGCGCCCGATCGTGCTCCGCACCCTCAAGGAGGAAGTTACTGAAGTGAACTCCAACGGGAATCCAACGGCGCCCGAACGAATAGTCAAGGGGTACTCGCTTCAGCTCGGGTGCATTGTCCGGAGCACCGTCTCGATCAACACCGAGAACCTGAGGCATCCTGACCGGGGGAATTTGCGCCACCTCCTCTTCACGAAGCTGCACGAACGATACAAGTTCCCCGCTGAATTCGAAAACACAAGCCTCAAAGGGAATAAAGTGAACAATGCTGCCCTCACGAAGATGAGCAAGGCCCTGTCTACTTGGAAAAGCAATGTGAAGAGAATGATCGAGAAAGGTGAGAGTTATGAGAAGATCAAGGAGAAAAATCCTTCGATCACCGAAGATGACTACAACGACTTCAAGATCAATTGCTCGAGCACCGCAAGCTCCCAATCAAGTGAGTGGGGGAAACAAATGCGGGAGCTGAACATAGGGGAACACACACTCGGTCCCGGCAGTTACAGAGTGGCGGAGCCTATATGGGACAAGGAGGAGGCGGACCGTGCCGAGCAAGGCCTACCGCCCCTCTTCGATAAATACGGTGACATGCAGACCAGGAACTTTGTCAGGGCCCGGTACAAGAAGGACCCGAAAACAAAGGATCTTACCACGGATCCGAAGACCAGGCGGCTTGAGATTGTTCTGGTAAGGAATACACCCCCGTGTAATTAGCTCCATATGGTTGCATTCTAATTAATGAAGCCAAATTTCTAAATGGTTCACATTCCTTCCGCAGGCGACTGAAAGCAGTAGCGCGGGGTCGACTCAGAGCAACCCTTGGGACACCACTCTAAATAGGGGGTTGAATATAATGAAGAACAAGGATAAGCTCAGTAAGCCGACGTCAGCTGGTCGTGTGGCCGGCAAAGGCTTGTCGACAAAATGGGGGTCATACTATACCGCTGGTGTGCGGAAGGAGAAAAAGACCAGCTCGGAAAGCCAGGCGCGAGAGGTTCAAGAACTCAAGGCACAGGTGGCGCGGATTCCGGAGATTGTCCAAGAGCAAGTGGAACAACGACTCGGAGCGACGATCACCGCCCTTGTGCCTACCTTGATCTCGGGGTTGAGTGCGTGGATTGCGGGCGGCCAACAGGGGCCGCCCCCGATTCCTAGCTTCACGGCCAGCAACTCGCATAATGCGATGGCGGGGCCATTGGTGCCTCCGGCGGAGGCGGCATTGGTGTCTCCGACGCCGGCACGGGATCTTAATGCACCCGGGTGTACGCCGGCCGGCACCTCTTCAGCAAGCGGCCGCTCCGTCAACTGCACGGCCGCCGTTGGCGGTGCCTCGACATTAGCCGAGCTCGACGCCATCATCACGGTAACTAATTAAGCCTCTCTCGGCCGAGGACTTCATCTCCTTGCCTTTGACTGGGCATCCCTGACGCCCTACATGTTTTCGCAGGGCGCCGCCGATGTTCCGTGCACTCTCCTCCACTTCGTGAACAACGAGTTGGTCGATGTCGCCAAGGGCAAAATCGTTCAACCAGGCAACCCCTTGTTCCACGGTACCCAGATGCCACCCAACTTGTTTAGGGTTCAACTGGTTCGGGTGCTGCCAGGCTGCGACGACTTGTTACCTCCGATTCGACCCGTCGGGGCCGATGATGATGACGTGATGACCCTCAGCGCCTGCCTGAGCTGGCCCCTGCTTTGGCCGAAGAGCCAGATTCGTTTGGGGGCGGGGGACACCACCCCAAAGACAACACCGCCAGTCGTGCCGGCGCCAAGTCGGCCCCATGGCAAGACCGCCGTAACGGTGCCGGACATCCCTATGCCACTGGATCCAAACATGCATATGGCACAGGATCAGAACGACGACGACGACGACGATGATACATTTGGCAACATCGATCAGTACTTTGCCGAGCATGGGTACGATGGCGACTTCATGGGGCCTCCTTCTCAAGAACCAAACCCAACAAAAGACGTGTGCGATCTAGCTCGTACCGCGGAGAAGCCAAGTTGCAACAGGCGCCGTCTGGCGTTCAGCTCTCAGGAGACGCCTCCAGCTGCCGACTTCACCGAGCCTCAGATAGGCGAGGTGCGAAATATTATCAGCCCCAACACACTCAAGAAGGCGGTCTGTGAGCAGAACTCGGTCCCATTACAGAAGAAGAAGAAGGCACGCAAAAGAAAGACTAAGAAGGGTGCGAGCCAGCCGGCACCGAGTACGATCCGTGCTCAGGACGGGCCACCTTCACCGCAGGATATCTCAAGGAGGGTGCATGTGGCGGGTAGGGCGATGCTACCACCAAATATGCTCAATGCTGCAACCGGTGCTATGCGGAGTCTGCACGACAGTGTTCTTTCTTTGGAGAAGCGGCGTCTCAGAGAGAAGGATGTGGCATACCTGGTTTTCGTGGCCAAGGTGCCAGAGGGCAAGGGCTTTGTGGATGGCGACATCGGGGGTACGATCGTCCTGCGGTTTGATGACATCTTTGCTATGTTTAACCTTCATCCGCTGCACTACACCTTCGTTCGGCTATTTTCGCTGAGTATGGAGATGCGGATCATTCGCGACAAGACCCCGGACATCGTGATAGTCGACCCCTTCTACATGCGTGCCAAGATCTTGGGCAGCGCTGGGGACCGGCAAGTCGCGAGTTCTTACCTCGAAGGCGTCACTCTGGCAAACCAAGATAAGGATAACTTCCTCGTGCCTTACTTTCCCGAGTAAGTCCTCCCCTCAACCGGCCCGTAACATATGAATTCTTACTTTTCGATCGTTTTTCTTTTAACATTCCGTGTTTTCTGCAGTGACACACGTTGCATGCTCATCCTCCTAAGCCCCAAATATTCCATGGCCATGTATTTCGACCCGGACCGTCAGTCGAACGTAGACTACACAAATGTCAAGAAGGTTCTTGATGATGTTCTCCCCGGCTACGCCCAATCTGGAGGCACCTTCACCAGGCCTATTCATAAGTACGGCAAGCACGTGTTCTCCCACAATACGATGTTCTGCTGCGTCAAGCAGCCGCCTGGCGGTCAGAAGGGTGCCTACTACGCCATCCATCACATGCGGGCGATCGTACGGGACCATCATCAACTTCTGCTACCGAGTAAACTCCAAGATTGGGCCGCGAGCGTGTCGGCAATCCAGGACGCGGACCTCCGACAAGAATTCTTTCGCATCCAGTCGGAGTTTGCGGAAATCATCCATCAAGATGTCCTTCGTACCTCGGGGCAGTTCTACCTCAGAAATCAACCGTCCAACAGTGACATCGACACAATGCTACAAATGCAGGATGACAACGCCCGTTCTTTCATGACTCCCACGATAGACGGCGGCTTCATCCACGCTCCGGTCCCTTGAGTCGAGTTGTCTAGTTCTGAAACATCGATTGGCTCATGTTGTAATTAAACTTTAATGAACTTGTAGTATGTCTCTTTGGTTTTGAGAGTCGTTCAACTTAGATGTAATCGATGCTATTAATGTCTTGCTTTTCTCTTCCGATCATTCTGTTGCATAATTATATATTGCTTATGTATTGTCTGTGAATTGGTACTAACGTTTCGTTTGGCTAGTGCATAGTGATGCCGACGTATGTCGTGTACAAGGGTAAGGTTCCCGGAGTCTACGATGACTGGGAGGAGTGTCGGAGACAGGTTCACCGATTCAGCGGTAACAGTTACAAAGGGTACACCACTAGGGCCGAGGCCGAATCTAGATACGCCCGCTATCTAGCGGGAGAGGGGAGGGAGCGTTGGAGGAACCGGATGAAGACGAGTTTCATCGTGATGATGCTCATCGTGATGACCGCAGCTCTCTTCTATGTGATGGTAGTTTAGATGATCGATATCGACTTGTAATGCAAAGACAAACTCGCTACTCGCGGTCTCGAGACTTGTAATATAATGTTCTATCTTTGTTCGGTCTTTTTAATTCGGAGACTAATATGATGAATTGTATTCGGAGACTAATATGATGAATTGTATTCAAAGACTAATCTTCTATTGTATTTGATGAATCTATTGTTGATGTGTGCTGTCTATATTTTGTCAAATTATACATTTTGTAACCTGTGCAAAAAACAGAAAATAAAAAAATAAAAAAAACCTAATATTCATACTAATGTCGCATCACACGACAGTGCGCCATTAGTATGACAGTGCATACTAATGGCGCATCACCGGGTGGTGCGCCATTAGTATGCTGCGGTTACTAATGGCGCATCCAGAGGTGGTGCGCCATTAGTATGCCAAAGCACCTGGGTGTACATGCCAACTGGGAGGCATACTAATGGCGCACCCTCGCATATACTAATGGCACACCAGGTGGTGCGCCATTAGTATACCAGATACTAATGGCGCACCAGCTGGTGCGCCATTAGTAAAAATTACTAATGGCGTGCTGTCAGTGGCGCACCAGTGATGCGCCATTAATGGCCATATTAGGTGCGCCATTAGTAGTGGTATTTCTAGTAGTGATCCCGTGACCAGACACTTGGCCACCTTGAGCTCATTATGATGATGCACTACTGAGTGGGCCCAGTGATACCTCTCCGTAACACGGAGTGACAAATCCCAGTCTCGATCCGTGTCAACCCAACAGACACTTTCGGTGATACCTGTAATGCACCTTTATAGTCACCCAGTTACGCTGTGACGTTTGGTACACCCAAAGCACTCCTACGGTATCCGGGAGTTACACGATCTCATGGTCTAAGGAAGAGATACTTGACATTGGAAAAGCTCTAGCAAATGAACTAACCGACCTTTGTGCTATGCTTAGCATTGGGTCTTGTCCATCACATCATTCTCCTAATGATGTGATCCCGTTATCAACGACATCCAATGTCCATAGCCAGGAAACCATGACTATCTGTTGATCACAACGAGCTAGTCAACTAGAGGCTCACTAGGGACATATTGTGGTCTATGTATTCACACATGTATTACGATTTTCGGATAATACAGTTATAGCATGAATAAAAGACTATTATCATGAACAAAGAAATATAATAATAACACTTTTATTATTGCCTCTAGGGCATATTTCCAACAGTCTCCCACTTGCACTAGAGTCAATAATCTAGTTACATTGTGATGAATCGAACACCCATAGAGTTCTGGTGCTGATCATGTTTTGCTCGCGAGAGAGGTTTAGTCAACGGATCTGCGACATTCAGATCCGTATGTACTTTGCAAATTTCTATGTCTCCATCTTGAACATTTTCACGGATAGAGTTGAAACGACGCTTGATGTGCCTGGTCTTCTTGTGAAACCTGGGCTCCTTGGCAAGGGCAATAGCTCCAGTGTTGTCACAGAAGAGTTTGATCGGCCCCGACGCATTGGGTATGACTCCTAGGTCGGTGATGAACTCCTTCACCCAAATAGCTTCATGCGCTGCCTCCGAGGCTGCCATGTACTCCGCTTCACATGTAGATCCCGCCACCACGCTCTGTTTGCAGCTGCACCAGCTTACTGCTCCACCATTCAACATATACACGTATCCGGTTTGTGACTTAGAGTCATCCAGATCTGTGTCGAAGCTAGCGTCGACGTAACCCTTTACGACGAGCTCTTCGTCACCTCCATAAACGAGAAACATGTCCTTCGTCCTTTTCAGGTACTTTAGGATATTCTTGACCGCTGTCCAGTGTTCCTTGCCGGGATACTTTGGTATCTTCCTACCAAACTTACGGCAAGGTTTACATCAGGTCTGGTACACAGCATGGCATACATAATAGATCCTATGGCTGAAGCATAGGGGATGACACTCATCTCTTCTATATCTTTTGCCGTGGTCGGGCATTGAGCCGAGCTCAATCTCACACCTTGCAATACAGGCAAGATCCCCTTCTTAGACTGATCCATTTTGAACTTCTTCAAAATCTTATCAAGGTATGTGCTTTGTGAAAGACCTATGAGGCGTCTCGATCTATTTCTATAGATCTTGATGCCTAATATATAAGCAGCTTCTCCAAGGTCCTTCATTGAAAAACACTTATTCAAGTAGGCCTTAATGCTGTCCAAGAATTCTATATCATTTCCCATCAGGAGTATGTCATCTACATATAATATGAGAAATGCTACAGAGCTCCCACTCACTTTCTTGTAAACGCAGGCTTCTCCATAAGTCTGCATAAACCCAAACGCTTTGATCATCTCATCAAAGCGAATGTTCCAACTCCGAGATGCTTGCACCAGCCCATAAATGGATCGCTGGAGCTTGCATACTTTTTTTAGCATTCTTAGGATCGACAAAACCCTCTGGCTGCATCATATACAGTTCTTCCTTAAGATGCCCGTTAAGGAATGCCGTTTTGACGTCCATCTGCCATATCTCATAATCATAGTATGCGGCAATTGCTAACATGATTCAGACGGACTTAAGCTTCGCTACGGGAGAGAAAGCCTCATCGTAGTCAATCCCTTGAACTTGCCGATAACCCTTAGCGACAAGTCGAGCTTTATAGATGGTAACATTACCATCCGCGTCCGTCTTCTTCTTAAAGATCCATTTGTTTTCTATCGCTCACCGATCATCGGGCAAGTCAGTCAAAGTCCATACTTTGTTTTCATACATGGATTCTATCTCGGATTTCATGGCTTCTAGCCATTTGTTGGAATCTGGACCCGCCATAGCTTCTTCATAGTTCGAAGGTTCACCGTTGTCTAACAACATGATTTCCAGCATAGGGTTGCCGTACCACTCTGGTGCAGAACGTGTCCTTGTGGACCTACGAAGTTCAGTAGCAACTTGATCCGAAGTACCTTGATCATCATTATTTTCCTCTTCAGTTGGTGTAGGCATCACATGAACATTTTCCTGGGCTGCACTACTTTCCCGTTCAAGAGGTAGTACTTCATCGAGTTCTACTTTCCTCCCACTTACTTCTTTCGAGAGAAACTCTTTTTCCAGAAAGGATCCGTTCTTGGCAACAAAGATCTTGCCCTCGGATCTTAAGTAGAAGTTATACCCAATGGTTTCCTTAGGGTATCCTATGAAGACGCATTTTTCCGACTTGGGTTCGAGCTTTTCAGGTTGAAGTTTCTTGACATAAGCATCGCATCCCCAAACTTTTAGAAACGACAGCTTAGGTTTCTTCCCAAACCATAATTCATATGGTGTCGTCTCAACGGATTTAGACGGTGCCCTATTTAAAGTGAATGTAACTGTCTCTAGAGCGTATCCCCAAAATGATAGTGGTAAATCGGTAAGAGACATCATAGACCGCACCATATCTAATAGAGTGCGATTACGACGTTCGGACACACCATTACGCTGAGGTGTTCCAGGCGGCGTGAGTTGTGAAACGATTCCACATTTCCTTAAGTGTGTACCAAATTCGTGACTTAAGTATTCTCCTCCACGATCTGATCGTAGGAATTTTATCTTTCGGTCACGTTGATTCTCTACCTCATTCTGAAATTCCTTGAACTTTTCAAAGGTCTCAGACTTGTGTTTCATTAAGTAGACATACCCATATCTACTCAAGTCATCAGTGAGAGTGAGAACATAACGATATCCTCTACGAGCCTCAACACTCATTGGACCGCACACATCGGTCTGTATGATTTCCAACAAGTTGGTTGCTCGCTCCATTGTTCCGGAGAACGGAGTCTTGGTCATCTTGCCCATGAGGCATGGTTCGCATGTGTCAAATGATTCATAATGGAGAGACTCTAAAAGTCCATCAGCATGGAGCTTCTTCATGCGCTTGACACCAATGTGACCAAGGCGGCAGTGCCACAAGTATGTGGGACTATCGTTATCAACTTTACATCTTTTGGTATTCACGCTATGAATATGTGTAGTATTACGCTCGAGATTCATTAAGAATAAACCATTGACCATCGGAGCATGACCATAAAACATATCTCTCATATAAATCGAACAACCATTATTCTCAGACTTAAATGAGTAGCCATCTCGTATTAAACGAGATCCAGATACAATGTTCATGCTCAAACTTGGCACTAAATAACAATTATTAAGGTTCAAAACTAATCCCGTGGGTAAATGTAGAGGTAGCGTGCCGACGGCGATCACATCGACTCTGGAACCATACCCGACGCGCATCGTCACCTCGTCCTTCGCCAGTCTCCGCTTATTCCGCAGCTCCTGCTGTGAGTTACAAATATGAGCAACAGCACCGGTATCAAATACCCAGGAGTTACTACGAGTACTGGTAAGGTACACATCAATTACATGTATATCAAATATACCTTTAGTGTTGCCGGCCTTCTTATCCGCTGGGGCAGTTCCGCTTCCAGTGACCCTTCCCCTTGCAATAAAAGCACTCAGTCTCAGGCTTGGGTCCATTCTTTGACTTCTTCCCGGCAACTGGCTTACCGGGCGCGACAACCTCCTTGCCGTCCTTCTTGAAGTTCTTCTTACCCTTGCCCTTCTTGAACTTAGTGGTCTTATTGACCATCAACACTTGATGTTCTTTCTTGATTTCAACCTCCGATGACTTCAGCATAGAAAATACTTCAGGAATGGTCTTTACCATCCCCTGCATATTGTAGTTCATCACAAAGCTCTTGTAGCTTGGTGGGAGCGACTGAAGGATTCTATCAATGACTGCCTCATCAGGGAGGTTAATGTTCAGCTGGGTCATACGGTTGTGCAACCCAGACATCTTGAGTATGTGCTCACTGACAGAACTATTGTCCTCCATCTTACAACTATAGAACTTGTCGGAGATGTCATATCTCTCGACCCGGGCGTGAGCTTGGAAAACTAGTTTCAGCTCCTCGAACATCTCATATGCTCCGTGATGCTCAAAACGCTTTTGGAGCCCCGGTTCTAAGCTGTAAAGCATGCCGCACTGAACGAGGGAGTAATCATCAGCACGAGATTGCCAAGCATTCATAATGTCTTGGTTCTCTGGGACGGGAGCGTCACCTAGCGGTCCTTCTAGGACATATTGTTTCCTGGCAGCTATGAGGATGATCCTCAGGTTCCGGACCCAGTACGTATAGTTGCTGCCATCATCTTTCAGCTTGGTTTTCTCTAGGAACGCGTTGAAGTTCAAGTTGACATGAGCGTTGGCCATTTGATCTACAAGACATATTTGCAAAGGTTTTAGACTAAGTTCATGATAATTAAGTTCATCTAATCAAATTGAATGAACTCCCACTCAGATTAGACATCCCTCTAGTCATCTAAGTGTTACACGATCCGAGTCGACTAGGCCGTGTCCGATCATCACGTGAGACGGACTAGTCATCGTCGGTGAACATTCTCATGTTGATCGTATCTTCCATACGATTCGTGTTCGACCTTTCGGTCTCCGTGTTCCAAGGCCATGTCTGTACATGCTAGGCTCGTCAAGTTAACCCTAAGTGTTTTGCATGTGTAAAACTGTCTTACACCCGTTGTATGTGAACGTAAGGATCTATCACACCCGATCATCATGTGGTGCTTCGAAACGACGAACTTTAGCAACGGTGCACAATTAGGGGAGAACACTTCTTGATATTGTTGTAAGGGATCATCTTATTTACTACCGTCGTTCTAAGTAAACAAGATGCATAAAACATAATAAACATCACATGCAATTATATAAAGTAGTGACATGATATGGCCAATATCATATAGCTCCTTTGATCTTCATCTTCGGGGCTCCATGATCATCTTGTCACCGGCATGACACCAGGATCTCCATCATCATGATCTCCATCATCGTGTCTTCATGAAGTTGTCACGCCAACGACTACTTCTACTTCTATGACTAACGCGTTTAGCAATAAAGTAAAGTAGTTTACATGGCGTTCTTCAATGACACGCAGGTCATACAAAAATAAAGACAACTCCTATGGCTCCTGCCGGTTGTCATACTCATCGAC
This sequence comes from Triticum dicoccoides, assembly GCF_002162155.2. Classification (NCBI taxonomy): domain Eukaryota; kingdom Viridiplantae; phylum Streptophyta; class Magnoliopsida; order Poales; family Poaceae; genus Triticum; species Triticum dicoccoides. The sequence continues at coordinate 402,434,608 of NC_041381.1, read as the reverse complement.
ATGCAAGTCGTGATTCCTGTTACAAGAACATGATCTCATACATCACAATATATCATTCATCATTCATCACAACTTCTGGCCATATCACATCACATGACAATTGCTGCAAAAACAAGTTAGACGTCCTCTAATTGTTGTTGCATCTTTTACGTGGCTGCAATTGGGTTCTAGAAAGAACGTTTTCTTACCTACGAATAACCACAACGTGATCTTGTCAACTTCTATTTACCCTTCATAAGGACCCTTTTCAGCGAATCCGCTCCAACTAAAGTGGGAGAGACAGACACCCGCCAGCCACCTTAGGCAACTAGTGCATGTCAGTCGGTGGAACCGGTCTCACGTAAGCGTACGTGTAAGGTTGGTCCGGGCTGCTTCATCCCACAATACCGCTGAAGCAAGATAAGACTAGTAGCGGCAAGCAAGTTGAAAAGATCCACGCCCACAACAAAATTGTGTTCTACTCGTGCAATAGAGAACTACGCATAAACCTGGCTCTGATACCACTGTTGGGGAACGTTGCAGAAAATTAAAATTTTTTCCTACGGTTTCACCAAGATCCATCTATGAGTTCATCTAAGCAACGAGTCAAGGGAGTGAGTTTGCATCTACATACCACTTGTAGATCGAGTGCAGAAGCGTTCAAGGGGATGGTGATGATGGAGTCGTACTCGTCGTGATTCGGATCACCGATGACCAAGTGCTGAACGGACAGCACCTCCGCGTTCAACACACGTACGGTATGGGCGACGTCTCCTTCGTCTTGATCCAGCAAGGAGGAAGGAGAGGATGAGGAAGACAGCTCCAACGGCAGCACGACGGGGTGGTGTAGTTGGTGCAGCAGTACTCTGACAGGGCTTCGCCAAGCACGTACGGAGGAGGAGAGGTGTTGGGGAGGGGAGGGGCTGCGCCTTGAGTTGTGGTGTTGCTGCCCTCCCCTCACCCCTCTATATATAGGAGGAGAGGGGCAAGGGGGCGGGCCCTCTAGGGGAAACCCTAGAGGGGGGCGGCGGCCAAAGGGAGAGGGAAAAGGGGTGGCTTGCCCCCCAAGCTAGGGGGGCGCCCCCTTTAGGGTTTCCCCTCCCCTTGCCCTAGCCGCATGGGCCTAGGTGGGGAGGCGCGCCCAGCCCACTAGGGGCTGGCTCCCTCTCCCACACAGCCCATGTGGCCCCCCCGGGAGGGGTGGCCCCACCCGGTGGACCCCCGGAACCCTTCCGGTGGCCCCGTTACAATACCGGTATGCCACCGAAACTTTCCGGTGTCCGTTTAACCACTTTCCTTATATAAATCTTTACCTCCGGATCATTCCGGAACTCCTCGTGACGTCCGGGATCTCATCCGGGACTCCGAACAACATTCGGTAATCACATACTTGTCTTCCTGATAACCCTAGCGTCACCGAACCTTAAGTGTGTAGACCCTACGGGTTCGGGAGACATGCAGACATGACCGAGACGACCTCAGGTCAATAACCAACAGCGGGATCTGGATACCCATGTTGGCTCCCACATGCTCCTCGATGTTGTCATCGGATGAACCACGATGTCGAGGATTCGATCAAACCCCGTATGCAATTCCCTTTGTCAGACGGTATGTTACTTGCCCGAGACTCGATCATCGGTATCCCAATACCTCGTTCAGTCTCGTTACCGGCAAGTCACTTTACTCGTACCATAATGCATGATCCCGTGACCAGACACTTGGCCACCTTGATCTCATTATGATGATGCACTACCGAGTGGGCCCAATGATACCTCTCCGTAACACGGAGTGACAAATCCCAGTCTCGATCTGTGTCAACCCAACAGACACTTTCGGAGATACCTGTAATGCACCTTTATAGTCACCCAGTTACGTTGTGACGTTTGGTACACCCAAAGCACTCCTACAGTATCCGGGAGTTACACGATCTCATAGTCTAAGGAAGAGATACTTGACATTGGAAAAGCTCTAGCAAACGAACTAACCGACCTTTGTGCTATGCTTAGGATTGGGTCTTGTCCATCACATCATTCTCCTAATGATGTGATCCCATTATCAATGACATCCAATGTCCATAGCCAGGAAACCATGACTATCTGTTGATCACAACAAGCTAGTCAACTAGAGGCTCACTAGGGACATATTGTGGTCTATGTATTCACACGTGTATTACGATTTCCGGATAATACAGTTATAGCATGAATAAAAGACTATTATCATGAACAAAGAAATATAATAATAACACTTTTATTATTGCCTCTAGGGCATATTTCCAACAAAAGTGATATAGCCCTCGCTAATGCTAGTGATATCTAACCCACCCGCATGAAAAGCATGACACAGCTCATAAAAATCCGACTTGATGATCTGCGAGCAACTTTTAAGAAAACAACCATTAAATCCATCCAGGCCCAGAGCTCTGTCATTTGGCATTTCCTTAATTACAGCATCGATCTCTTCATTAGAGAAGGGTGATGACAGTTGATCCAGCCCTTCAATCCGACGGATGATCCTAGAAAGATCAAACCGCATGCTAGTGGGTTTTGAAGAACTGAGGCTATCCTTATAAGTTTTGAAAAGGACCCCCTCCTTGCCAACATGGTCATGGATTTCCACACCATCATCTCTAAGCACGGCAATAGCATTATGTCTATATCTCTCCATGGCTAGAGATTGGAAGATGTTGGTGTTCTCATCAGCAAATCAGAAGTACCTGATTGTACATCTTTTCCTCCAATATTCATTCTGATATTTGAGCAGTGTCTGCAAATGAGATTTTGGAATCCTCCTAAAATTTGACTCCTGGACGTACAAAGGTCGTTTGTCCTCGAGATTGTCCATCATAATCAAAGTGTCATTATTGTTCTGGATCATAATTTTAAGCTTTGAGAAACCCCTGCTCCATCTCTTAAGAGCATATCTCAGGATTTTTCGTTTTTACAAATGCGGGCGGCCGCGTTCGGGGCATGGCATGTTTTGGACCAAGAGGCTGCGACAACATCAGCAAATCCTTCATGATTAACCCAAAAATTCTCAAAGCGGAAAATATTGGACCTGGGGATGTTAGATTCTATTGCAACCACACACGGGATATGATTAGACACAGGCTTCCCCAATGGCAAGACCATCATGTTGGGGAAGGAGGTGGTTCAACAAGAGGACGAGAAGAACCAATCAAGTTGTTCAAGCAGGGGATCATCCTGCATATTGCTCCAAGTATATGCTCCACCCTTCACGGGTAACTCCATAAGGGACTGTGCCCGAATAATCTCATTAAATAACAGCATGTCTGTAGCATCACCCGCAGGTTTGTTTCTATTATTCGTGGATCGAATAAAGTTAAAGTCACCTAGAATCATCTAGTTCTCATTGTCAGGGATATTTAGGTCGAAAAGCCAGTTAGTAAAGTCCACTCTACACTGACCGGAGCAGGGGCCATATACATTGATCAGTTTCCAAGAGTCATTAGATTGAGTAGCAACAAAAGAAACCCCCATAGCAAAAGAGTCCACATACCAAGGCGTGCCCACAAACACAGTACTATTCCAGATTATAATGATACCACCGGAGGCACCCACTGACGATGCAAATACAAACTTATCGAAACACTTGGGGTAGAAAGTTTTAATAAATGCAAGATCAAAAGATTCACGCTTAGTTTCCTGGATACATAGCACAAAACATCCGCTAGTATCAATCGCGTTCCTAAGAGCCAAAAGTTTAGCATCAGAGTTGATGCCTCTGATATTCCACGACAGCACATTCCATGATTTATTCATGATCGGGGTAGAGTTCAGTCATCTGCTTCAGCAGACGAGCGCTGGACATCCAACAGCTTCTCGGGGGATAGAACATCCCGAGCAAGCCCGCAACGGCTCCCCATCTGTTGAAGATCTTCAATCGAAGTTGGAGGAGGGCAAGCAGCAGTCACAACCTGCATGGGAGCAGCATCCAAAGAAACAGCTGTGACAAAAGAAGTCTCGCGTGGTTTCACCCGTGACTTTGAACGTTTAGTGTGAGAAACATGACTGATCTTGAAACCATCATATTTGTTAGATCTAGTACTTCTTCTGACAGTGGTTGTGTCCAGCGGCATTAGCACATTGCGGGGTTGTGGAGCATTAAACAAAGAAGAAGAGGCAATCACCTGGAGAGCATTATGCGGGTCTGACAGGGGCACCGACTGAAACTCAACATCTTCAGAGACAAGCTGCATGATCGCCTTGAGACTAGGAGAACGAGCAGCCATTTCCCAATCAGCATCTGCGAGTTCAGTCCCGGGCTCAGCAAACTCCTGTAACAGAGACGAGGGAACAATGGCAGCTCCCAACTGGAAGGTTGAACTAAAGATCACAGACAGAACATCAAAATCAAGGGCCATGTTTTCAATCCAGGCAGCAGCAACAACATTCAGATGGTTCTTAATGAACTTGAATGGGTTGAGGGGCAACATAATAGGCACAGGTTGGTGATAGGTTATAGTCGGCGTATATATGTGCTTGAGCATCCTCCCAATCCAAAGCAGTAGGTCATGATCAACAGCAACCAGAAAATTAACTGGGTTCCCTCCGGCTTTGACAAACGCCAGTCTAGCAGCCGGATTTCTATGAACAAAGCCATCAGCCAGTGCTTCAACCGCCTGAAACTCTGAGTCAGAAGACCAAATATCAGACAAGTTGTCTTACATATTATGCTCCGGGTCCACACCATCCATCAGGGACGACCCATCGTACTGTAAGAATGTTCTGAAACTGAACCCTGTGTATGGCGGAGGGATCACAGGCCACACGCCCCAACTGTTTCCCTGAATATGTTCCTGAGCAGGTTCCGGGGCATGCCATGCTTCTTCATTCAAAGCAGCTTGAGAAGCCATCTCATCGATTCGTTCCTGCTACATGAGGGTGTAGTATGGAAGCTCATAGGGGTTGGGTGATGCATTCAGGAGCGAAGGAACATCCTCATTGCCAACTAAGTTAGGATAGTGTTTCTGCAATTCAGAATGTATACAGGCACAGACCAAGAACGAGCAAGACCTGGCAGCAGACTGACCCTAGTAACCAATAGACTGTGTGGCACCTCAGCAACATCTTTGATATGACATTTAACAAGAACTCTAGCTTTGTTGTGGCCTGGGCGTGGCCAGACAAGAAGCTTTCCGATGTTTGAGATAGCTTTATGGATATAATGTTCAATCCGATAGTCCATTGGAAAAGCAAGAAACATGACCCAGACTTCATATTCAAAAGCAGGCATTGCGACGATCGACGGCTACGGGGAAGCAGCGCCAGGACTTTGGACGGATCCGAAGATGGAGCCGCTCCTGCGCCGTGAACAACGGCGGGGGTGAATCAGCTTTGGTACGGTTCATGCGGCCGTCGTCGAGGCAGCACCAGCAGCATAGAGTAAGAGGCACACGGCCCAGTGCACGACGGCAAATGGACAACGTCTCCGACATTAGGGAGGAGGGCGGCTGTGAAATTTGTGCGGTGGGGGGCGCCATGGAGGTGGGGCTGAGGTTTCGCGGCTCAGGAGAAGGGAGCTTCCCGGGGAGAAGGTGATTTGGTGCCCACAAGGTATGAATGGGGGGGAGGGAATTGGGAGGGGAGTGGAACCATGTCTTACGGATGCATTTGTCTGAAATGTGAGGGGGAGTTACAGCTCTACCCTTGCCTTTAGGCTTCTCGGCTTGGGTCTGTGTACTGAGGGTCTGGGATAGTAGAGTAACTTTGCTTCTCCCCAAATAGTGGGCGGGAGCTATTTCAGGCGAGGAGGGCGTGTTTTGAACTATAGTGGGCGCGAGCGATTTCGGGCGAGGAGAGCGTGTTTTGAAATAGTGGGCGCGAGCTATTTCGGGCGAGGAGAGCGTGTTTTGCCGACCATGGTTTATGAATTATTCGGCACATGTCATTTCAGCCGAGGAGAAGGCGCGCTTGGATGAAGTTACGAGCCTACCCTCGATGTACAACGGGCCAATTGATGCGTGTCCCACATAGGACGGTAATTTCACGTCTCCCATTTATTTGCTTGGGCGAATTCCACCGAGCAGAGAGGATGTTTAACGGTTCGTTCAAATTTTTGGAGAACGAGCATCCACGTCTACCTTACCAAGTCGATTCGAATCAAATTTTGAAACATTAGCTTGCCACTTCTTTTTTAGATGGAGAGATGATTCTCGGGAGTAATGTGTTTTTACATGCTCGTTGCTAGCAATTTACTACATGAAAAATTGTTGACCCACTCAAAAACGCGAATCGAACCCAAAATGAAATATCTCGATTCAATGAAATAGCTCGTTCACTAGGTCAAAATAGTGAACTAAATCCAAAATTGAACACGACAATCGAGTAGCATGTTATACAGTATTATAGTACTCCATGAACATGTTGAAAGTCAAATTAATGAACTTGTTTGATATACGCATATATCCGTTCATGTGTGGATTGCAGACAACATCTTTTCCAATTTAAATATTTGAATGCAAGTTTATATCAAAACATGGTTTATATCAGTCTTCGATGCATAAAATGCGACCTCCCCCTCTCCTGGACTCCTGTTCTCTCTCTCTCTCGCCGACAATCTTCAATTCTGTCGCACGCATCCGACACAAAAACCTTGTTGGTCCCTCTCCCTTTCTCTCCATCT
>NC_041381.1:402397530-402427719 GCF_002162155.2 Triticum dicoccoides | reverse complement strand
ACACCATCTATAGGTCTCTCTCGCACACTATGTATGATACTCCAGCTAGTCCAAGCTAGATATCTTGGGTGCACTCATCGTACGCACACAAATTCCTTGGCTCTTTGCCCGTAACTCTCTCACGCACCACTCTGTCGTCTCAGAGCTCTCCCCCCTCTCTCAAACTCTCCATCCACCCGGGTCAGACATACACATGCATATCTCACTCGCACTCGATAGGCCCATCTAGAACTCTATCTCTCTCCCTCGTTCTCTCTCCATCTCACATGCACACACACACAATCTCATGCCTAGCTAGCCAAGTATGATGGTCTCTCACTCAATTGTAGGCACACGCAGTCCCCCCTATAATTATATGACTAGCTAATCTTAGTCTCCATCACAAACATGTGCATGGTCTATCTCGATTTCTCTCGGGGCATCTTTCTATCGCGCACGCACCTCCCTCGATCTCCCACCCATATAGTCTTCTCACGATCTCGAGGGGATCTCTCTATCACAAACACACCCTCTCTCCCTCCCCATGCATCCATGCCATCCATGTGTCCCTCTCGACCTTTGTTCCTTGTTGGACAGACCTCCATTGGACATGTGCTACACGGGTGTCTCGCTCCGTTGCATACAATCACACACTAGCTATCTTCGTGTATCTCCTCGCCTCGCTTTTCCATCTCGGAGATGCATGCGTGATATGTTCGCATAAGAAACGAAAAAACACACACTCTCTCTAATTTATCGTTTGTTGTCACTTTCTCTTTCACACACATACTCTTTTTGCACACTTTCTCAGTCTCCTTCAGACGCACTTGATCTGTCTGGACTTAGGCACTCTCCTCAGTCCATAGCATATAGATTTATTGAAAAGTCAAACATCACAAAGTTTGACCATGTACGTGGAGAAAAACAATTACATCTAGTACGACAAACATATACCATTAGATTCACCACGAGATGTAGTTTTGTATGATGTATCTTTGGTATTGTAGATATAAATAACATTTGCGTAAACCTGATCAAAGTTTCCAAAGTTTGACTTCTAAAAAATTTACATGCACTGCATTATCGAGCGGATGGAATATCTCTTTCCCCCTCTCAGGTATCTAACGCACCACTCAGCCTTATCGGGGCTCCTCAATCTCTCTCAAACTTTATTGGTCAGTTTGGTTCGTGACCTGACCCTCATGCCTTGATGGCCAGTACTGCCTGGTGTGGACGTGAGATGTAAAATATTTCTGCCTGTCCAGGCTTGTGTGGTGCTGAAGCGTTTGGTTCATGCCTGGGCCAGGCAAAGCATCAACGTCCCATCAATCAATCCATGCAGCAATTATTTAATGCTAATATCCATCCATGTTGCTATTAGCTGCTACCTCTTGAGCACTGTGTTGGATTTCCCTGAAGAGGAGAGGATGATGTAGTAAAGTAGCGTAAGTATTTCCCTCAGTTTTTGAGAACCAAGGTATCATTCCAGTAGGAGACCACGCACAAGTCCCTCGTACCTACACAAAATGATAGCAACTCGCAACCAACACTTAGGGGTTGTCAATCCCTTCACGGTCACTTACGAGAGTGAGATCTGATAGAGATAATATTTTTGGTATTTTTGATAGATAGATGCAAAGTAAAAAGTAAAGGCAAAGTAAAACAAAGCAAGTGAATAAAGTGATATAGATTTATATGATGAGAATAGACCCGGGGCCATAGGTTTCACTAGTGGCTTCTCTCAAGAGCATAAGTATTCTACGGTGGGTGAACAAATTACTGTTGAGCAATTGACATAATTGAGCATAGTTATGAGTATATCTAGGAGATGATCATGTATATAGGCATCACGTCCAAAACAAGTAGATCAAAACGATTCTGCATCTACTACTATTACTCCACTCATCGACCGCTATCCAGCATGCATCTAGAGTATTAAGTAAAAACAGAGTAACACTGTAAGCAAGATGACATGATGTAGAGGGATAAATTCATGCAATATATAAAAACCCCATCTTATTATCCTCGATGGCAACAATACAATACGTGCCATGCAACTCTTTCTGTCACTGAGTAAGGACACCGCAAGATTGAATCCAAAGCTAAGCACTTCTCCCATTGCAAGAACTACCAATATAGTCGGTCAAACCAAAAAGATAATTCGAAGAGACTTGCAAAGATAACTCAATCATACATAAAAGAATTCAGAGAAGAATCCAATATTTTCCATAGATAATACTGGATCATAAACCCACAATTCATCGGTCTCAACAAACACACCGCAAAAAGAAGATTACATCGAATAGATCTCCACGAGAGAGGGGGAGAACATTGTATTGAGATCAAAAAAGAGAGTAGAAGCCATCTAGCTACTAGATATGGACCCAAAGGTCTGAAGTAAACTACTCACACTTCATTGGAGGGGCTATGGTGATGATGTAGAAGCCCTCCGTGGTGGATGCCCTCTCCGGCGGAGCTCCGGAACAGGCCCCAAGATGGGATCTCGTGGATACAGAAAGTTGCGGCAGTGGAATTAGGTTTTTGGCTCCTGTTTTGATCATTCGGGGATACGTAGGTATATATAGGAGGAAGGAGTACGTTGGTGGAGCTCCGAGGGGCCCACGAGGTAGGGGGGCGCGCCCTCCACCCTCGTGACCTCCTCGGAAACTTCTTGGAGTAGGGTCCAAGTCTCCTGGATCACGTTCGGTTGGAAAATCACGACCCCGAAGGTTTCATTCCGCTTGGACTCCATTTGATATTTTGTTTCTTCGAAATACTGAAAAAGGCAAAAAACAGCAATTCTGGGCTGGGCCTCCGGTTAATAGGTTAGTCCCAAAAGTAATATAAAAGTGGAAAATAAAGCCCAATATAGTCCAAAACAGTAGACAAAGTAGCATGGAGTAATAAAAAATTATAGATATGTTGGAGACGTATCAAGCATCCCCAAGCTTAATTCCTGCTCGTCCTCGAGTAGGTAAATGATAAAAAGAATTTTTGATGCGGAGTGATACTTTGGCATAATTTCAATGTAAATATTCTTAATTGTGATATGAATATTCAGATCCGAAAGATTCAAGACAAAAGTTCATATTGACACAATAATAATAATACTTCAAGCATACTAATCAAAGCAATCATGTCTTTTCAAAATAACATGGCAAAAGAAAGTTCATCCCTACAAAATCATATAGTTAGGCTATGCTTCATTTTCGTCACACAAAGATGTTCCCAACTTCTATATCCCTGATGACAAGCCAAGCAATTGTTTCATACTTAAATACTCTCAAACTTTTTCAATTTTCACGCAATACATGAGCGTGAGCCATGGATATAGCACTATGGGTGGAATAGAATATGATGATGGGGATTGTGTGGAGAAGAAAAAAAGGACAAAGTCTCATGTTGACGAGGCTAATCAACGGGCTATGGAGATTCCCATCAATTGATGTCAATATGAGGAGTAGGGATTTCCATGCAACGGATGCACTAGAGCTATGGATGCTCAACAAAAGAAAACTAGTGGGTGTGCATCCAACTTGCTTGCTCACGAAGACCTAGGGCATTTGAGGAAGCCCATCGTAGGAATATACAAGCCAAGTTCTATAATGAAAAATTCCCACTAGTATAAAAAAGGACAACTTATGAGACTCACTACATGAAGAACAAGGTGCTACTTTGAAGCACAATATATGAGACTCACTACATGAAGAACAAGGTGCTACTTTGAAGCACAAGTGTGGAAAAAGAGATAGTAGCATTGCCCTTTTTTATTTTCTTTTTTTGGGCCTTTCTTTTTTTCTTTTTGGCCTTTCTCTTTTTTTTATTTGGGCAATGCTCTAATAATGATGATCATCACACTTCTATTGATTACAACACAAGGATTACAACTCGAAACTTAGAACAAGATATGACTCTATATGAATGCCTCCGGCGGTGTACCAGGATGGTGCAATGAATCAAGAGTGACATGTATGAAAAATAATGCATGGTGGCGTTGCCACAAATACGATGTCAACTACATGATCATGCAATGGCAATATGACAAAAGTAATGTATGTCATGATGATGATGATGGAAGTTGCATGGCAATATATCTCGGAATGGCTATGGAAATGCCATAACAGGTAGGTATGGTGGCTGTTTTGAGGAAGATATAAGGAGGTTTATGTGTGATAGAGCGTATCGTATCATGGGGTTTGGATGCACCGGTGAAGTTTGTGCCAACTCTCAAGGTGAGAAAGGGCAATGCGCGGTACCGAAGAGGCTAGCAAAGGTGGAAAGGTGAGAGTGCGTATAATCCATGGACTCAACATTAGTCAAAAGAACTCATATACTTATTGCAAAAATTTAGAAGTCATCAAAAATTCAAGTACTACGCGCATGCTCCTAGGGGGATAGATTGGTAGGAAAAGACCATCGCTCGTCCCCGAGCGCCACTCATAAGGATGCACAAGCCAGGTACACTTCATGTTTCAAATTTGTTACACAACTTTAACCATACGTGCATGCTACGGGACTTGCAAACTTCAACACAAGTATTTCTCAAATTCATAATCACCCAACTAGCACAACTTTGTGTCGGGGGAAACTGATCCACGAACACCTATGGGACCGGAGCCCCTTTCGGTTCGGCGGGGGGCGGAGGTCGCACGAAGAGCAGATCGAGGCGGGACACACGAGCAGTTTACCCAGCTTCGGAGCTCTCCGGAGAGCCTACTGCTGCTTGTCTGATTCTATTATGTTCTTGCTCTAGAGAGAGAGCTAAGTGCTTCTCTGGCTTACGAATGATCCGAACCCTTTCTACGTTGCGCATGGGCCTCCTTTTATACGCTAAAGGGGTCACCGACAGGTGGCAACGCAGAGAAGGGTACAAATGTAAAAAGCGAGGTGGTTGGTACAGTTGTATGCACAGTGCACCCTACCTAACCCTGACGGCAGGGGACAAAGGCAGTAAATGCCCGTCTGCGTCGCCCAAACAGTGTAGAAAGGGACCGTTAAGGGCGCCTCCGCCCGCCATGATGGCGATCTTGTCAGCATTGCATGCCACCGCGCACCCCTGGCTACGCAGCCTCCCGCCACGCGTGCCTGGAAAGGCCCTCAGGGCGACACGTCGGCGGATGCACTGGAGCGCGGGCACAGAGTGGCCGCCTGCCGCGGCAAGTGCCTTGCCGCGGCTGTTGTCTTGTCGGGCCCGGAAGCTTGTCGCTCGCCGAGCCTTGAGATGCCTTGGTTGGCCTTCCCGGCAAGCTCCTCTTGCTGGGGCCTTGTTGCCTTGCCGGGGCCTTGTTGCCTTGCCAGGGCCTTGTCTCTTGAGCTTAAATACCTTGTTCTTGAATGGCTCCAAAGGAGCCAAAGAGGATCTTGGCAGTCACCCGGCAAGCCCTTGCCGCGGGGCGCTGCAATTGCCCGTGCACAAGTTCGGGGTACTAGGGTACCCCTATTCTAGTACACCGACATGAGCCCCCGGGCCTGGGCCATACACGATGCCGAGCGCTGTTGGGCCAGGCCCAAAAACAGGGCACGGGCACACGCGGCCTGGATTTTGCCTTTACTCACTCCGCATCCACCGCGCCCTCCCTAATGGCACGCGTCGAACGCGGCGTCGTGGGAGAGATCGTTGGTGGATTCTTTATTCGGAAGGGCGAAACGTCCGCCCCGTCCCTCTTTATAAGCAGGGGAAACAGGGCAGTTCGTTCCCCTCTGCTGGTTGCTACTGCTCCATCTTCACAAACCTGCGCCGCTCCCCCTTCTTCTCCAAGCCGGGAGAGATCAGCGCTCCGCCCCCCATTGCCACCAGCATCACCAACGCCGCCGGCCTCCCCCACCACCTCCGCCATGGCTCCGAAGGCCGACAAGGGGAAGGGCGTGAAGTCAGCCGAGGTGCAGCGGCTCGCGGCGCTGCGGAAGGAGCGGGCGATCTTCTCCCCCCAGCTCGGCACGAAGGAGCTAAGGAAGTACTTCTACCTCTTCTAGGCGACGGAGACGCGAGCGCATCCGCGCACGAGGGTACTCCCGGCCGCCGCTTCGGAATCGGCTCCAAACGGGTACCCATTCTTCGCGCTGTTCTTCCATTGCGGGCTCTGCCCGCCCTTCTCGGAGTTCTTTTGCGATATAATGAACACATACGGCCTCCGCCTCCTCGACTTCACCCCCAACGCTGTCCTGACTATGGCAGTTTTCGCACATTTGTGCAAAAACTTTGTCGGAGTCCACCCCAATGTAGCCCTTTTCCGCCACTTCTTCATGCCTCGGGTCGAGAGAGGAGAGCCGCTTGCCGGGGGGATCGCCTGGATCTCGAGAGCCGGCAAGAAGGAAGCGTATCTGGAGGGGGAACTCCGCAGCAAGTGGGAGGAGTGGAGAGCGGAGTGGTGTTGGATCGTCGAGGAGAACCCGCAGCCGTTCACTGCCGTGCGCCAAGCCCCAATAGTGCGCGGCAACGGTTGGAGCAACCTGGCCCCGGAAGACGAGAGGCTGAAGATCGCCACCACTAGGATCCTTCGCCTCAGGCTTGCCGGGCTCACTGTAGGCGCTGTCAGAGCGGATTTCCTTCACCACCACATCGCCCCCCTGCAGGAGAGGGGGAGGCCCGCCTGGGAGTTCAAGAACTCGGCGGACATCATGAGGCTGCGGCCGGGCCTTAACTTCAATTTCAGCGTCCTGGAGCTGGACGCAATGCTCACGGAGTTGTTCAAGCGAGATCCCCAGCATCCATTCACGCTGCCGAGGGGCGTCATTCCGCTGTGCAACAACTCGTCGCTTGATCGGATCCGCGCGATGATGCCGTTGTGCGATTCACACGGAATCGCCCCAACTTGGCAAGAACCCGCGGATGACGTTGTGCAAGCGTTCTTCGACGACTTGGTGGAAGTGCCCGTCCACACCGACGAGCAGAAGAGCCTCACCCGCGACACCACCGATGAGGAGCTGCGGCGCATCGCCACTAGGGCGGAAGAGGCTGCGGCAGCGGCTGCCGCGGGTGGATTCGGGTTCACCGTGGAGGAGGCAGAGGCAGTAAACCTTGCCGAGCGCGAGGAGTTCACCGGCGAGGAAGAGCCTGCCGCGCCTGAGGACGAGCCGAGCGAGCCCGGCGAGGAGGAACCCGAGCCTTCAGAAAGCTTGCCATAGGCGGAGCCCCCGGCCCCGCCAAGAAGGCATCTTCGCAGGGCCGCGGACGTGGCGGGGTGGCAGGTGGGTCAACAGCCGCCGAGCCGCGCGACATGCTCTACCGCGGCAAGTACCGTTGCCGCGGGAGCACCCCATGCTCTTCCCGGTCCACCGCCACCGCCCCTGCCAAGTGGGGAAGGGATCCTACTCCTCCGCCTCGCCGCACCGGAGGGGAGGCGGACTTCGATCTCTCCGCGCTCAGCTCCGACGAGGATGAAGAAGAGTAAGTTTCTTTGGTATCCTTGTAGCTCCCCAATTCTTGCTGTTTTGGTCTTGTGTCTTACTTGCTTCAATCTGAACCCCCTCCCTTTCAGGACGTTGGCTCAAAGAGCGGCGAAGAGAGCCAAGGCCCCGGTGATTGTCATCAAAGATGATCTCACCTTGTCAGCAGGGGGTGAATCTGAGACCACCTTGACGGACCCTGTGGCCACTCCACAAAGCAGCCCCCAACGTAAGTTCACCGTTTGCTTTCTGCTGTCGGGCGTGTGTGAGTGCTTTTTCCTTTGCTGATATCTTGCTTGTTGATTTGTGCAGGAGCAGAACAGCCTCACCAGGAGGGCCCGGAAGCCGCTCCCGATGCGCCATCTGCTTCAACTACGCCGCCAAGGGAGGATCCCCCGGCAAGGGAGCGCTCTCCGGCAAGGGAGAACTCTCCGGCAAGGGGCAGCTCTTCGGCAAGGGACAGCACCAACGACCCCGCGGCAGCTGAGACCGCAACTGCAGATCTTGGTACAGGTAATCCATTCGCCTAAGAACTTCCCTTGGGTTTTTCTTCTTGCACATTTGCTTGATCTTTCTCCCTTCTTCGTTCTTCTGATCCATCTACTGCGGAGCCAACGGAGACTGAGGGCGTCGGCGAGGAAGGCGCACGTGGCAGCAATGACGACGCCGCCGCCAATGAAGGAGGGGCCAGTGCCGATGAGCCCGCCGGCGAGGAGGCCGCCAAGGCTGGCGGCACAGAAGCTGGCAAGGGGTCGGGTGATCGCACTGACGGCCCTGAGGCCGCAGGAGCGCCAGGCGCTGCACCGACCGCCGATCCCTTCGCTGCTGCTGCGGAGCCAGGCTCTGAAGAGCCTCAGCCCGGGGCCTACTTGAAGGCCGGCGACGGCATCTTCATCAAGCTCCCCTGGGCGTCGAGCTCCAGGGCGCCGGTCGAAGGAGAGACCTTCGATGAGGAGCTGCTCGCCTCCGCTGGGCTGTCCTTGGTTGACGCGCCAAGCAGCAGCAGTGGCGAGCCCGAGGAGGAGCATCTGCTGCGGAAGCTGCTGTCACTCTACCGCGCTCGACAAGCCAAGCTGGCTTCCCGGGAAGCACTTGTCGCGAAGGCGGGAGTCGACATGGAGAAGCGCGCGGAGGAACTCCGGAGCATCAACCAGGAAGCTCTCTGGTCCCTGGCACAGGAGCGAGAGAGACCTGCGGAGGAGCATACGGCCTTCCTTCTCGAGAAGGCCGAAGCTGAAGAGGAACAAAGGCTCGCTGCCGAGAAGAAGTCTGCGCGAGAAGGCGAGTTGGTGCAGCGGAAGGCCTATCTTGACAGCTATGAGGAGGAGCTCGTCGCGCGCGAGGAAACACTTGGCGGGACTCTCAAAGAAGCAAGGGATGCTGCCGCGTCTGTTGAGGCTGCCAAGAAAGAGCTGGAGGCGAGGGTGGCGCGGCTAGAGGCGAACATCAAGAAGAGCGGTGAGGAGCTTGCCGCACTTAAGCACGAGCGCGAGAAGGATGCTGCTGCTCATGGTGAGCTGCAGGGTCTTCTCACTGAGAGGAGCAAGGAGCTCACCGCCGCCAAGGACTCCAACGCGGATCTCGAGATGAAGCTGGGCACGCTAACTCAGACGCTGGACGGCGCCAAGGAGCGGGAAAAGACTTTGTCGGAGAAGGTCAAAGCCGACGAGGCACTGCTGGTGAGCATCACCGTCACCCAGAACGCATTCAAGGAGACTGTGGAGCACTGGACCGAGGGTCTAGTGAACATCACCGCAGTCATCGACGGGGAACTGGCGCAGCTGGCGATGGAGGACTTCGGTTACTCTTCCGACGAGCGTCTCCAACCCAGCGCCAAGCTCAGCCTATTCTTCAAGGGCATGGCGACGGCACTCCAGCGGCTTCGGGAGAAGATCCCAAAGTAGCTGGCCAACGAGTCACGCAGGATTTGTGCCGGCGCTCTTCAGAAGGTGCTGATGAAGGTGGCCTTCCGCAACCCAGGCCTCAACTTCACCAACGTCCTCAAATCCTTGCCGCCGGATGCCGACATGGAAGCGCTCAAGGCCCTTGTCGCACCCATTGTGGACAAGGTGAGCGGGATCAAGAGGGTCGAGGGCGATCGTGTAGACTAGGCCGCCCGTTTTATCTTGTTTTCCCTTGTCGCTGCTAATCATGTTATGGAAACAGTCTGTTAGAGCTGCAACAAGTTATCTTGTAATATAACTTTATTTCTGGTATTGATCACTATGTTATTTCCTTTACTAGATTCCTTGCTTTGTAGGTTTTTACCCTACGCTTTTTAGGGAACTTGTCGGCGCAGGCACCCGAGCCGCGAGCGCTGAGTGCGGAACATCAGCAGCCTGCTGGCGGTGCTGCCTCCGACAAAAAACCTTGTCGCGACTAGTTGCAGCACACTTAAGTTGTTGAGTGGACTCGAAACAAAGTAAGGGCGCAACTAGCTACAAGTTGGTTCCTCCGCACACAGGTTTTCCATACAAAGCACGGTCGTTCGAGGAAGATAACTTAAAAAAAATTAAAACTAATTGCTCAAACTGTGGCAACTTAGCTTTTCTGTCGTTTGCTTCCCGACAAGGTTTCCGTTAAGGCGAAACTTTCTTGAACGACGCCTGTTCCACATCATTATCTTCTCCTTCCCCCCCCGGCAAACTTGTGCGCGGGGGAATCTTCCTTCCTTTGGGAAAAAGAAAGAAGAGAAAAATAACGATATGGAGCCTTACGGCTCGTAATTGCTTACCGGGGGCAGGTGCTGCACAAAGTGTCAGATAACGCATCCAAGAAAGAATACAATGCATGAAATTGACAAGATGTGCGGAGCACATGAGCTTTACTTATGCACGGGATCCGCGCCCGGCTTTGTACAAAGTATTACATGCAACAGCGGCAAGACTTGTACAAAAGGTGGTTGCCGGAACAGGTTCCGGCAACCGTGCCCTATGGGTAAAACTTACGAAGATGCTCGATATTCCAGGAATTGCTCACCGGAATGCCATCTTCGGTCTCAAGGCGGACAGCACCGGGCCTAGTGACTCGTTTCACCTGATAAGGGCCTTCCCACTTCGGCGTCAACTTGTTGGAATTCTTGGCGGACTGAACGCGCCGAAGAACAAGGTCGCCTTCCTCGAAGCTTCTGCTATTAACTTTGCGGCTATGGTAGCGGCGCAAAGCTTGCTGGTATCGAGCAGCTCGTACAGCAGCCTGAAGACGATCCTCCTCGAGGAGCAGCGCGTCATCTTGTCGCAGCTGCTCTTGCTCAAGCTCATCATAAGCGAGCACTCGAGGTGACCCGTATACGAGTTCCGTGGGGAGAACTGCCTCTGCTCCATAGACTAGAGCAAAAGGTGTCGTTCCAGTGGCTCGATTTGGCGTCGTTCTGATCGACCAAAGAACCACCGGCAGCTCCTCGATCCAGTTTCGTCCGCACTTGTGCAGCCTGTCGAAAGTCCTGGTCTTGAGCCCGCGCAGCACTTCAGCATTTGCCCTCTCCGCTTGACCGTTGCTTCTCGGATGAGCAACAGAAGCGAAGCAGACCTTGGCGCCAAGATCTTGGACGTACTGCATGAAGGTGCGGCTCGTGAATTGCGTGCCATTGTCGGTGATGATCCTGTTAGGGATCCCGAAACGGCAAACAATTGACCTGAAGATCTTGACTGCTGACTGTGCTGTCACCTTCCTCACTGATTCCACTTCCGGCCACTTTGTGAACTTGTCGATTGGAACGTACAAGTACTCAAAGCCCCCGACAGCTCGGGGGAAGGGGCCGAGGATATCGAGCCCCCAGACCGAAAATGGCCAGGATAAAGGGATTGTCTGGAGAGCTTGAGCTGGCTGGTGTATCTGCTTGGAATGGAACTGGCACGCTTCACACTTGGTTACTTGTGCAGTCGCATCCTGGAGGGCTGTCGGCCAGAAGAAACCTTGCCGGAAAGCTTTGCCGGCAAGGGCTCTTGCGCCAATGTGGTGGCCACATATGCCTCCATGTATCTCTCCCAACAGCTCCTATCCGTCTTCCCGGCAAATACACTTCAATTTCACACCGTTGAGTCTTCTTCTGTATAGTATGTTGTCGACAAACTGGTACATACTTGACCGCCGGGCTACTTTTTCCGCTTCTTCTTGCTCTTCGGGAAGTTCTCCTGTCTGAAGGAAATGGACAATCTGCTGTGCCCATGTTGGAGCTTGTGGCTTGACAACAAGGACTAAAGGCACTTCTGCTGCTGCGGGAACATCAGCTTCTACGGCAAGAACCTGTGGCTCAGCCGGAGCTTGATATTCCCCGGCAAGCTTGCCGGAGCGAAACTTGTCGGGAGCGTCTGCTTCAACGGAACAGACACTAAGGTTTGCCGGAGCAGACTGCTCCTCAGCACTCTTGGTGTTGACCTTTGGGACCTTCTTGACGGCGGCTTCGGGAAGCTCTGCCGGAAAGTAGTCACCAGAAATCAACTTTCTCTTCTTGTTCTGTCCAGTTGATGGCGTTACGGATGGCTGAGTCAGCTTGAGCACAAAGATCCCTGGTTCCACAGGTAACTTTAGTGCGGCGCACTTTGACAGGCCATCAGCAATGTCATTCTGAGCTCTTGGAACATGCTCCATCTGTAGGCCGTCAAAGTGCTCTTCCAGCTTTCTCACTTCATCAACATAGGCTTCCATCAACGGACTCTGATAGTTCTTGTTTACTTGGCAGACGACAAGCTGTGAGTCACCCCTGACAATGAGCTTCTTGATCCCAAGTTCTGCTGCGGTCCTGAGACCGGCAAGCAAGCCTTCATACTCTGCAGTATTGTTGATTGCTTGCTCCTTGGGAAAGTGCATCTGGACTACGTACTTGAGGTGCTCTCCGGTGGGTGCGACAAGGAGCACACCCGCACCGGCGCCTTGCAGCAAGAAGGCACCGTCAAAGTACATCAGCCACTCTTTGCTTGCCTCCTTGGCCGGGATGCTCGTCTCTGGAATTTCTTCATCCGGTGTCGGTGTCCACTCTGCTATGAATTCTACCAATGCTCTGCTTTGGATAGTTGAAGTGCTCTCAAACTTGAGGCCAAAGCTTGACAGTTCCAGGGCCCACTCGCCAATCCTTCCTGTCGCTTCTGGATTTTGCAGTATCCTCTTCAGCGGAAAGCGAGTGACGACCGTGATCTCATGTGCTTGGAAGTAATGGCACAGCTTTATCGAGGCCATGAGGAGGCCGAACAGCAACTTCTGCACACCAGAATACCTTGATCTAGCCCCCTGCAGAAGGGAACTAACAAAGTAAACTGGGTGCTGCACCATTCTCTTCGGCATCTTATCGTGCTCCTGCGCAGATCCATCCTTGTCAGGACTAGAGCTTGCCGGGCCAGAGCTTGCCGGACCAGAGCTTGTCGGAGCAGAGCTTGTCGGCGAAGCCCCCTGCTTGTCGCTGGATGTGCCTGCCATGGTTGCTGGCTCATCATCTGCCTCCCTCTCCGCCACTAACGCAGCACTAACCACTTGATTGGTTGCCGCTATATACAGCAGCAACTTCTCTTGTGGTTTAGGTGCGACAAGTATTGGAGTGGAGGACAGGTATCTCTTCAAGTCCTGCAGCGCAGCCTCCGCTTCTGGAGTCCATTTCATTGGACCTGCCCTTTTCAATATTTTGAAAAATGGCAGGGCGCGCTCAGCAGATCTGGAGATAAACCTGCTGAGAGCAGCCACGCAACCGGCAAGCCTTCGCACATCCTTGACGCGCTTTGGTGCTTCAATCTGCTCAATGGCCTTGATCTTGTCGGGATTGGCTTCAATTCCTCGTTGAGACACAAAGAACCCGAGAAGCTTGCCGGAGGGGACTCCAAACACACACTTCTCGAGGTTCAGCTTGAGGTTGATCTTGCGCAGATTTGCAAATGTCTCATCTAAATCTTGAATTAGGGTCGCCCTATCCTTGCTCTTGACCACTATGTCATCCATGTAAGCTTCCACATTTCTGTGCATCTGTGGCTCAAAAGCGTGGTGGACTACCCTTGCAAATGTTGAACCAGCATTCTTCCAACCGAAAGGCATCCGTATGAAATAGTACGTGCCACACGGGGTGATGAATGCGGTCTTCTCCTCATCCTGTTCTGCCATGAAGATCTGATGGTATCCTGAGTATGCATCAAGGAATGAAAGCAAATCACATCCAGCCGTGGAGTCAACAATCTGGTCAATGCGCGGCAAGGGAAATGAGTCTTTGGGACAAGCTTTATTAACATCGGTAAAGTCGATACAAAGCCTCCATTTCCCGTTAGCCTTGTGCACGACAACAGGATTGGCCAACCACGTGGGATGGAGCACTCCTCTAACAAGGCCTGCTGCTTCCAACTTCTTGATCTCTTCTGCAATGAACTCTTGGCGCTCCACTGCCTGCTTCCTGACTTTCTGCTTGACGGGACGTTTCTTGCCGGATCCTCCAGCACCTTCTTGGGCCTTCTCCTTGTCACGCCGCTCGTACTCAGCCTTTTGCTGCTCAACAAGCTGCTCGACTTTCTTGCAGCTCTGGAGGTCATGGCCCTTGGTGCGGTGGATCTTGGAGTACTGCTTGTTGGCGCCGTCCTGCTTGTCGGCGACCGCCACATCCTGGGCAACTTCCTTGCTGGATCCGCCAGCTTTGGCTGTCTTGGCGCCACCTCCGTTGCAGGACTGCTCGACAACTAGCACTTCTTTGCCTTTCCTTTTCCTGTTATCCCGCCGCCGGTTTTTCCTTGCCGGGGCGGCATCCTCACTGTCAGATCCTCCTGCGCCTACATTCTCTCCGGGGAGTCTCCTCCCTTCCTTAGCACGTGCACACTTGTCGGCCAGGGCATATAGCTCACTGACGTCTCTAATCTTGCACATCGCCATCTCCTCCCGCATCCTGCGGTTCCGCACATTCTGATGGAACGCGCTCATCACCGCGGTAGGGTGGACGTCTGGGATGTTGTGCTGTACACTGCTGAATCTCTGAATGTACTTGCGCAGGGGCTCTCCTTCCTTCTGGGCGAGCAGATGGAGGTCACTCTCTTGGCCATGAGGCTTGTGGCCGCCTGTGAAGGCGCCGACAAACTGATGGTATAGATCAGCCCAAGAGGATATGGAGTTGTCCGGCAAGTGCATGAGCCAGGATTTGACGTTGGGCTTGAGCACCAGCGGGAAGTAGTTGGCAAGGATCTTGTCGTCCCGTCCCCCTGCAGCCTGCACCGCAATGGTGTAGATGTTGAGGAACTCCGACGGATGCGTCTTGCCGTCGTACTTCTCCGGTACATCTGGCTTGAAGTTTTTCGTGCTGGGCCACTGGACTCGCCGCAGCTCACGAGTGAACGCAGGGCAACCTACCGCGTATGGCAAGTCGCCTGGTTCCCCTGGCGCATGCGTGTCAACAGAGGGCCTAGCGCGCTTGTCGGATTGACGTCGCGCTTCTCTTCGGCGCTCGATGCGAGTACGAGCGTCTTCTTGTTGTCGATCATGAAGAATTGGCGCTGATCGCGGCGAGCTCGTGGATCCGACGATGCAGTGGAGTCGCTGTCGAGGTGGATCCGACGAGTCGGCGATCTTGGCCTTCGGGGTGGTGATTGCATGGTGGTTGCACCCCCACCAGTCTCGTCGCCACCGGCTCGCGCCTGGCAACCCTGCCGCGGCGGCGACACGCTCGGCTGCCGTGGAGTGTCGCCGTTGGCGTAGCCGATGAGACTCTGAATGGTGGCCCTCCATTCGTCAATCTTGTCCGACGCCGGAGGGTAATCCAGGAGCAGTTGAGCTCACACCAAAGCTTCTGCCGGAGTGGTGGGTGGCAGTGGCGGACGGCGCGAGGAGCGGGATGTGCTCGGACTTCTAATTATGTTAGAAGGAGCATTATCCCGTCCAGGCGACCGTGTCTCGCTCGTGCCAGCACGTTGGCGTGTATGTTGGTCTTGAGCGCCCCGGGATCCACCAGCTTGATCTTGGCCCAACAAACGTATGGTACTGCGAGTACCATGACGCTGTCGGTCCTGCGCCTCCTGAGATGGGCGCGGAACAATTACGGACGTCGAGGTCTGCGCCGCCTTGCCCTTGGACCTGGCAGCATCGTGAACTTCCTCGTCGATGTCCGTTCTTCCGCCGGCGTCTCCCCCACCACCTGTTTGCTCCGGTAGTGGTGGGATCGACGCGGACGGGGCAACTGCCTCCGAAGCCTTCTTCTTCGGTGGCATGATGATGAAGGAAATGAGGATCTAGCTCGTGTGCACACTGGATCAGGTTCACACAACCTCGACGCCCCCTACCTAGCGCGCCAAAGATGTCGGGGGAAACTGATCCACGAACACCTATGGGACCGGAGCCCCTTTCGGTTTGGCGGGGGGCGGAGGTCGCACGAAGAGCAGATCGAGGCGGGACACACGAGCAGTTTACCCAGCTTTGGAGCTCTCCGAAGAGATAACACTCCTACTGCTGCTTATCTGATTCTATTATGTTCTTGCTCCAGAGAGAGAGCTAAGTGCTTCTCTGGCTTACGAATGATCCGAACCCTTTCTACGTTGCGCATGGGCCTCCTTTTATACGCTAAAGGGGTCACCGACATGTGGCAACGCAGAGAAGGGTACAAATGTAAAAAGCAAGGTGGTTGGTATAGTTGTATGCATAGTGCACCCTACCTAACCCTGACGGCAGGGGACAAAGGCAGTAAATGCCCGTCTGCATCGCCCAAACAGTGCAGAAAGGGACCGTTAAGGGCGCCTCCGCCCGCCACGATGGCGATCTTGTCAGCATTGCATGCCACCGCGCACCCCTGGCTGCGCAGCCTCCCTCCACGTGTGACTGGAAAGGTCCTCAGGGCGACACGTCGGCGGATGCGCTGGAGCGCGGGCACAGAGTGGCCGCCTGCCGCGGCAAGCGCCTTGCCGCGGCTGTTGTCTTGTCGGGCCCGGAAGCTTGTCGCTCGCCGAGCCTTGAGATGCCTTGGTTGGCCTTCCCGGCAAGCTCCTCTTGCCGGGGCCTTGTTGCCTTGCCGGGGCCTTGTTGCCTTGCCGGGGCCTTGTCTCTTGAGGTTAAATACCTTGTTCTCGAATGGCTCCAAAGGAGCCAAAGAGGATCTTGGCAGTCACCCGACAAGCCCTTGCCGCGGGGCGCTGCAACTGCCCGTGCACAAGTTCGGGGTACTAGGGTACCCCTATTCTAGTACACCGAGACTTTGATATTATCACCTCCATATCTCAAAACAATTATCAAGCATCAAACTTATCTTAGTATTCAATTCACTCAAAAGAAAGTTTCACATATCTTGAACACCAAGTATATTAACATTAAGCAAATTACCATGCTATTAACGACTCTCAAAATAATATAAGTGAAGCATGAGAGATCAAATAGTTTCTTTAAAACAAATCCACCACCGTGCTCTAAAAGATCTAAGTGAAGTACTAGAGCAAAAATTATCACACTCAAAAGATATAAGTGAAGCACTACGAGCAAAACTATCAAGCTCAAAAGATATAAGTGGAGCACATAGAGTATTCTAACAAATTCTAATTCATGTATGGCTCTCTCAAAAAGGTGTGTACAGCAAGGATAATTGTGGTAAACTAACAAGCAAAGACACAAATAATACAAGACGCTCCAAGCAAAACACTTATCATGTTGGTGAATAAAAATATAGCTCCAAGTAAATTACCGATGGAAGTGGACGAAAGAGGGGATGCCTTCCGGGGCATCCCCAAGCTTTGACTTTTTGGTGTCTTTGTACTATCTTGGGGGTGCCATGGGCATCCCCAAGCTTAGGATCTTGCCACTCCTTGTTCCATAATCCATCAAAAGAATTCACCCAAAACTTGAAAACTTCACAACACAAAACTCAACAGAAATCTCGTGAGCTCCTTAGAGAAAGAAAACAAAAGACTACTTCAAGGTACTGGAATGAACTCATTCTTTATTTATATTGGTGTTAAACCTACTGTATTCCAACTTCTCTATGGTTTATAAACTAATTACTAGCCATAGATTCATCAAAATAAGCAAACAACACACGAAAAACAGAATCTGTCAAAAACAGAACAGTCTGTAGCAATCTGTAACTAAAGCAAACTTCTGGAACTCTAAAAATTCTACCAAAATAGGAAGTACTGGAAAATTTGTTTATTGATCAGCAGCAAAAATAATCAATGCAAAAGATTGTTCCTGTGATTTATTTAATTGTTTCTCGTGAGTGCAAAGTTTCTGTTTTTCAGCAGAATCAAAACAACTATCATCGTAGCTTATCCTATAGGTTCTACTTGGCACAAACACTAATTAAAACATAAAACCACATCTAAACAGAAAGTAGAAACAAAATTTAACACTAAACAGGAACAAAAACAAAGAACACAAAATGAAATTGGGTTGCCTCCCAACAAGCGCTATCGTTTAACGCCCCTAGCTAGGCATAAAAGCGAAGATAGATCTAGGTATTGCCATCTTTGGTAGGCAATCCATAAGTGGCTGTCATGATAGATTCATATGGTAATTTTATTTTATTTCTAGGGAAGTGTTCCATACCCTTCTTTAAGGGAAATTGGAATCTAATGTTCCCTTCCTTCATATCAATAATTGCACCAATCGTTCTAAGGAAAGGTCTACCAAGAATAATAGGACATGAAGGTTTGCAATCTATATCAAGAACGATAAAATCTATGGGCACATAATTCCTATTGGCAACAATAAGAACATCATTAATTCTTCCCATAGGCTTTTTAATAGTGGAATCCGCAAGATGCAAGTTTAGAGAGCAATCTTCAAAGTCACGGAAATCTAGCAAATCACACAAAGTTTTGGGAATAGTGGAGACACTAGCACCCAAATCACACAAAGCATAAAATTCAAAATCTTTAATTTTAATTTTAATAGTAGGTTCCCACTCATCATAGAGTTTTCTAGGGACAGAAACTTCCAACTCAAGTTTTTCTTCATAAGATTGCATCAAAGCATCAACAAATATGTTCGGTAAAGGCCTTATTTTGACTATAAGCATGAGGAGAATCTAGCACGGAATGCAACAAGGAAATACAACCAATCAAAGAGCAATTTTCATAATTAAATTCCTTGAGATCCAAAATAGTGGGTTTAGCAACAACACAGTTTTTATTTATTTCAATCCCACTTTCATCAATTTCATCATCAAGATCTAGAAACTCCGAATTCTTAGAACGCCTTCTAGGTAAAGGAAGATAATCTTCAGATTCATCAAGATTCATATTGCAAAACAAAGATTTAATTGGGGACACATCAATAACTTTTAGATCTTCATCTTGATTTTCATAGGAATTGGAAGAACACGCTTTAATAAAGGCATCTTTGGAAGCACGCATCCTAGCGGTTCTTTCTCTGCACTAATCAATGGAAATTCTCATGGCTTTGAGAGACTCATTGATATCATGCTTAGGAGGAATAGATCTAAGCTTTAAAGAATCAATTTCAAGAGAAATTCTATCGACGTTCCTAGCCAAATCATCAACTTTAAGCAATTTCTCTTCAAGCAAAGCATTAAAATTCTTTTGTGAATTCATAAACTCTTTAACACTAATCTCAAATTCAGAGGGCATCTTAAAATTTCCATAAGAGTTATTGTAGGAATTTCCATAATTATTAGAAGGATTACTAGGATAAGGCCTAGGATTAAAATTCCCTCTATAAGCGTTGTTTCCAAAACTATTCCTACCAACGGAATTCACATCCATAGATTCATTATTATTCTCAAGCATGGTAGATAAAGGCATATCATTGGGATCAAGAGGAATATTTTTAGGCGCAAATATCTTCATAAGTTCATCCATCTTTTCACTCAAAACATTGATTTCTTCTATAGCATGCACCTTTTTACTAGAAGATCTTTCGGTGTGCCATTGAGAATAATTAGCCATAATATTATCAAGCAATTTGGTAGCATCCCCAAACGTAATTTCCATAAAAGTGCCTCCCGTGGCCGAATCTAAAAGATTTCTAGAAGCAAAATTCAATCCGGCATAAAATTTTTGTATGATCATCCATAAATTCAAACCATGAGTAGGGCAATTGTGAAGCATTAATTTCATTCTTTCCAAGATTGGGCAACATGCTCATGATCAAGTTGTTTAAAATTCATGATATCGTTCCTAAGAGTGATAATCTTAGCGGGAGGAAAATACTTAGAGATAAAAGCATCTTTGCACTTGTTCCAAGAATCAATACTATTTTTAGGCAAAGATGAAAACCAGACTTTAGCACGATCTCTAAGTGAAAACGGAAATAACTTCAATTTGACAATATTGTTATCCGTATCTTTCTTCTTTTGCATATCACACAAATGAACAAAATTGTTTAGATGAGTAGCGGCATCTTCACTAGGAAGGCCGGCGAATTGATCTTTCATAACTAGATTCAGCAAAGCAGTATTGATTTCACAAGACTCATCATTATTAAGAGGAGCAATCGGAGTACTAAGGAAATCATTATTATTGGTATTCGAGAAATCACACAATTTGGTATTATCTTGTGCCATGGCAACAAGTAAAACAACACACAAGCAAAGGCAAACGAGAAAAAGGCAAAAGAGAAAGAGAGGAGGAGATTGGGAAAGAGAGGGCGAATAAAACAGCAAGGGTGAAGTAGGGGAGAGGAAAATGAGAGGCAAATGGCAAATAATGTAATGCGAGAGATAGGGATTGCGATGGGTACTTGGTATGGTTGACTTGCTTGCGTGAGCCTCCCTGGCAACGGCGCCAGAATTCTTCTTGCTACCTCTTGAGCACTGCGTTGGATTTCCCCGAAGAGGAGAGGATGATGCAGTAAAGTAGCGTAAGTATTTCCCTCAGCTTTTGAGAACCAAGGTATCAATCCAGTAGGAGACCACGCACAAGTCACTCGTACCTACACAAAACGATAGCAACTCACAACCAACGCTTAGGGCTTGTCAATCCCTTCACGGTCACTTACGGGAGTGAGATCTGATAGAGATAATATTTTTGGTATTTTTGATAGATAGATGCAAAGTAAAAAGTAAAGGCAAAGTAAAACAAAACAAGTGAATAAAGTGATATAGATTGATATGATGAGAATAGACCCGGGGGACATAGGTTTCACTAGTGCCTTCTCTCAAGAGCATAAGTATTCTACGGTGGGTGAACAAATTACTGTTGAGCAATTGACATAATTGAGCATAGTTATGAGTATATGTAGGAGATGATCATGTATATTGGCATCACGTCCAAAACAAGTAGATCGAAACGATTCTGCATCTACTACTATTACTCCACTCATCGACCGCTATCCAGCATGCATTTAGAGTATTAAGTAAAACAGAGTAACGCTGTAAGCAAGATGACATGATGTAGAGGGATAAATTCATGCAATATGATAAAAAACCCATCTTGTTATCCTTGATGGCAACAATACAATACGTGCCTTGCAACTCTTTCTGTCACTGAGTAAGGACACCGCAAGATTGAACCCAAAGCTAAGCACTTCTCCCATTGCAAGAACTACCAATCTAGTCGGCCAAACCAAAAAGATAATTCGAAGAGACTTGCAAAGATAACTCAATCATACATAAAAGAATTCAAAGAAGAATCAAATATTTTCCATAGATAATACTGGATCATAAACCCACAATTCATCGGTCTCAACAAACACACTGCAAAAAGAAGATTACATCAAATAGATCTCCACAAGAGAGGGGGAGAACATTGTATTGAGATCAAAAAAGAGAGAAGAAGCCATCTAGCTACTAGCTATGGACCCGAAGGTCTGAAGTAAACTACTCACACTTCATTGGAGGGGCTATGGTGATGATGTAGAAGCCCTCCGTGGTGGATGCCCTCTCCGGCAGAGCTCCAGAACAGGCCCCAAGATGGGATCTCGCGGATACAGAAAGTTGCGGCGGTGGAATTAGGTTTTTGGCTCTTGTTCTGATCATTCGGGGATACGTAGGTATATATAGGAGGAAGGAGTACGTCGGTGGAGCTCTGAGGGGCCCACAAGGTAGGGGGCATGCCCCGGGGGGGGGGCGCTCTCCACCCTCGTGACCTCCTCGGAAACTTTTTGGAGTAGGGTCCAAGTCTCCTGGATCACGTTCGGTTGGAAAATCACGATCCCGAAGGTTTCATTCCATTTGGACTCCGTTTGATATTCTTCTTCGAAATACTTAAAAAGGCAAAAAACAGCAATTCTGGGCTGGGCCTCCGGTTAATAGGTTAGTCCCAAAAGTAATATAGAAGTGGAAAATAAAGCCCAATATAGTCCAAAACAGTAGACAAAGTAGCATGGAGTAATCAAAAATTATAGATACGTTGGAGACGTATCATTAGCCTCGTGGCCGCATGACCAGGCACGACCATGCGTTCGAAATCGGTCGCCTGGGCCAGGCTACTTGCAGTGTCTAGAGTCCAGCCAGGCTAATTAAAGTGCAAGAGAACCCAGGCCAGGCGGGCTTTCTTTTTCACAGGGTAGCAACCAAACACGCGTGCATGAAATCCAGCCACAACCCCAGGCCAGGCAAAAGATGCTCAGGACGCAAGTCAAACTGACCTTATATCTCCTTGGTTCACACATACACATGTCTCGCTCGCGCTATACATATAGACCCATCCAACACTCTCCACCCTTGTTCTCTCTACATGTGACACCCCCCCTAAGTTCCATAATCCCTCACTCCATCATAGGCGCAAGCACCCCCTCCTAAGTATGATTATCTCTTACTAGCCATCAGGAACACACGTATTGTCTCCTTCAATCCATACGTCTATCTCGATATCTCTCGGGGCATCTTATATCACGCACACACCTTGCCACTCGATCTCCCACCCATGTAGTCCCATCATGATCTCCAGGGGATCTCTCTCTGACAAACATACACTCTCTCCTCCCCATGTCTGCATTTTCTCCGTACGTCTCTCTCGACCTCTTTCCCTTGTTTGTCACACCCCTCTTGGCCATGTGCTAGGGGTCTTGCTCTCTCGGTTCCAAACAAGCACACACTATCTCCTCACCTTGCCTCTGTTGTCGAAGATGTATGTGTGATATGTTTGCA
Source organism: Triticum dicoccoides (assembly GCF_002162155.2). NCBI lineage: Eukaryota > Viridiplantae > Streptophyta > Magnoliopsida > Poales > Poaceae > Triticum > Triticum dicoccoides. The sequence goes on along the minus strand of NC_041381.1, from coordinate 402,405,371 downwards.
TAAGACACACACGCTTTTTTTCTACTTTTATCGTGTGTTGTCCATGTCTCTTTCACACACGCACACACACTTTTTTCACTCACTCTTTCTATCTCTCTCTCTCTCTCTCCCTAGTTAGGGACTCTGTCACATCCATAAGCATATGGATGTTTTGAAAAGTCAAACCTCAGAAAAGTTTGACCAGGTATATGTGGAGAAAAACATTTACATCTGGAACGATCATTAGATTCATCACAACATGTACTTACTTCATACTATCATTTATCTTTGGTATTGTAGATATAAGTAATTTCTTTATAAACTTGGTCAAAGTTTCAAAAGTTTGACTTTAAAAAAAATGTTGGAACTACATTATCGAACGGAGGGAGTAGCTCTTTCTCTCTCTCTCTCTCTCTCTCTCTCTGCTATCTCTCACGGGCCTCCCCTCTCACTCGAACTCTCTATACTGACGGATTATACGCTCACTATGTCAGCGTATAGCTTCGTATATTGTTTAGTTGGCCGGTCAACCAATCCACATGCTGCCTTTTCAGCTCGTGTTCTGTATCTTCGTGTGCTGGCCCATGTGGCAGTGGGTGAAAATAAGTAAACTAGAGGCCCATCTGACACGCGGTGAAGTAAACAAAGTTGAAACCACTCGGGGTAGCACCCTGCTCGCTAGTAAATTGAGGGTGCATTGAGGACACACTTCTTGCGCGTGAAGGATGCACTCGCGCACAATTCACCACTGCGCGGCTGCATGCACAGAAGGACACACTCGCGCACACCCAGCACACAACACACACCAGCACACGTGTACACCAGTGTCGCTGCCGGTTGAGATGGACGGCGAGGCAGCCAACAAGCGGAGGCGGCTCGAGCCAAAACCGCATCCGGCGAGCCTGAACTTCATCAGCAACCTCCCCGATGACATGCTGCTCGTCATCATCGGCCTCCTCCCCACCAAATCTGCCGTGCGGACCGCCCTACTCTCCCGACGGTGGCGTCCCCTCTAGTGCTGCGTCCCCCTCAACCTCATCGTCGACAGCTGCCCCTGCGACGGGGATTGCAAACGCATGGCCGCAGTCTCCAAGATCCTTTCATTGCACCTTGGGCCAGCCAGATGCCTTGACATCCACATGTTCAGTACCAACTGCAAGGTCCAACCCAAGTTCGACGAGTGGTTCTTATCCCCCGCCCTAGATCAGCTCGAGGAGCTCAGCTTTGAAGCTGGACGATGTCGCTCTCTGCCGCCGTCCGCGCTCCGCCTCACGCCAACGCTGCGCCGCGCCAGCTTCAGCTCCTGCTATCTTCCCTAGATTAATGTCGCGCTCGCCCTTCTTCTCCCTCAACTCAAGGAGCTCGACCTCTTCGACGTTGTCATCTCGAAGAAGGCTATGGAGCACCTTCTCTGTGATACGTCTCCAACGTATCTATAATTTTTGACTGTTAAATGCTATTATATTACCTGTTTTGAATGATTATGGGCTTTATTATACACTTTTATATTACTTTTGGGACTAACCTATTAACCGGAGGCCCAGCCCATATCGCTGTTTTATTGCCCGTTTCTCTATTTCGAAGAAAAGGAATATCAAATGGAGTCCAAACAGAATGAAACCTTCGACAGCGTGATTTTTTGGAAGAATATCACCCATGAGACTTGGAGTTCACATCAGAAGAGCCTCGAGGAGGCCAGGAGATAGGAGGGCGCCCCCCTGCTGGGCGCGCCCCTGTCTCATGGGCCCCTCGAGCACCTCCCGACCGACTTCTTTCGCCTATATAGTCCCACATACCCTAAGAACATCAACGGAGAAGATAGATCAGGAGTTCCGCCGCCGCAAGCCTCTGTAGCTACTAAAAACCTCTCGGGAGCCCGTTCCGGCACCCTGCCAGAGGGGGAACCCATCACCGGTGGCCATCTTCATCATCCTGGTGCTATCCATGACGAGGAGGGAGTAGTTAACCCTCGGGGCTGAGGGTATGTACCAGTAGCTATGTGTTTGATCTCTCTCTCTCTCTCTCTCTCTCGTGTTCTCACTCGTGTTCCATCTATGGCACGATCTTGATGTATCATGAGCTTTGCTTTATAGTTGGATCTTATGATGTTTCTCCCCCTCTACTCTCTTGTGATGAATTGAGTTTCCCTCTTGAAGTTATCTTATCGGACTGAGTCTTTGATTTGAGAACACTTGATGTATGTCTTGCCGTGTTTATCTGTGGTGACAATGGGGTATCACGTGCCACTTGATGTATGTTTTGGTGACCAACTTGCGGGTTCCGCCCATGAACCTATGCATAGGGGTTGGCACACGGCTTCTTGACTCTCCAGTAGAACCTTTGGGGCACTCTTTGAAGTACTTTGTGTTGGTTGAATAGATGAATCTGAGATTGTGTGATGCATATCGTATAATCATGCCCACGGATACTTGAGGTGACAATGGAGTATCTAGGTGACATTAGGGTTTTGGTTGGTTTGTGTGTTAAGGTGTTATTCTAGTATGAACTCTATGATGGATTGAGCGGAAAGAATAGCTTTATGTTATTTTACTACGAACTCTTGAATAGATAGAACAGAAAGGATAACTTTGAGGTGGTTTCGTACCCTACCATAATGTCTTTGTTTGTTCTCCTCTATTAGTGTCTTTGGAGTGACTCTTTGTTGCATGTTTAGGGATTTTTATATGATCTATCTATGTTATTATTGTTGAGAGAACTTGCACTAGTGAAAGTATGAACCTTAGGCCTTGTTTCCTATCATTGCAATACCGTTTACGCTCAATTTTATCATTAGTTACCTTGCTGTTTTTATAATTTCAGATTACAAATACATTTATCTACTATCCATATTGCACTTGTATCACTATCTCTTCGCCGAACTAGTGCACCTATACAATTTACCATTGTATTGGGTGTGTTGGGGACACAAGAGACTCTTTGTTATTTGGTTGCAGGGTTGTTTGAGAGAGACCATCTTCATCCTATGCCTCCCACGGATTGATAAACCTTAGGTCATCCACTTGAGGGAAATTTGCTACTGTCCTACAAACCTGTGCACTTGCAGGCCCAACAACGTCTACAAGAAGAAGGTTGTGTAGTAGACATCAAGCTCTTTTCTGGCACCGTTGCCGGGGAGGTGAGTGCTTGAAGTTATATCTTTAGATCTTGCAATCGAATCTTTTTGTTTCTTGTTTTATCACTAGTTTAGTCTATAAAAGAAAACTACAAAAAATGGAATTGAGTTTGTCTCATACGATTCTTCTTTTTAATATCTTTCGTGAGTATGATGAAAAGGAAAATTGTGCTCAAGTGCTAGAAGAAGAATGCATTAGAATGGTTGGCATAAAATATTTGAATGATGAGCATGATTGCAATGTTGTTAGTATGAATTTCTTGAATATCCATGATGCTAATGATATGCAAAGCCACAAGCTTGGGGAAGCTATGTTTGATGAAGATGATATTTTTTGTCCCCCAAGTTTTGATGAGCAAATTTATTATGATGAAAGCATGCCTCCTATTTATGATGATTATATTGATGAAAGTGGGTTTGGAAGAGTGTCAACTTTAGGAAGTAACGATCCCACTATTTTGGAGGATGTTGAATCTTATTGTGATGAATATGAAAGTGGATTTGGAAGAGTGTCAACTTTATTTAGTGATGATTCCACTATTTCGGAACAGGTTCCAATCGATTATGATGAGAACGAAGTTGCTACTTATGATGATTATTTTGATGAAACTCATGCTATAAAAAGTAGTGATGATTATATTTATAAAACTTGTCATGATTATGATTACCCTTTTTCTGAACATTACTATTTTAATGTAGAAACAATTTTTAGTGTTCAAGTCTCTTATGATACTCCCACTATTCCCAATGAGAAGAATTTTGCTTATGTGGAGAATAGTAAATTTTCTATGCAAGTAGATCATGAAAAGAATGCTTTAGTGCTGGTTATATTGTTGAATTCATTCATGATGCTACTGAAAATTATTATGAGGGAGGAACATATGCTTGTAGGAATTGCAATAATATCAAGTTTCCTCTCTATGTGCTTAAAGTTTTGAAGCTATGCTTGTTTTGCCTTCCTATGCTAGTTGATTATTGTTCCCATAAGTTGTTTGCTCACAAAATCCCTATGCAGAGGAAGTGGGTTAGACTTAAATGTGCTAGTCATATTCTTCATGATGCTCTCTTTATGTTTCAATTCTTATCTTTTATGTGAGCATCATTGCCATCATCATGCCTAGCTAAAAAGGATTAAAGAAAAGCGCTTGTTGGGAGACAACTCAATATTTACTCTTACTGTTTTTGTGTGTCCCCATGATTATGCTACTGTACTAATCATGTTTTATAGCTTTTAGTTCAATAAAGTGCCAAGTAGAACCTTTGGGAAGACTTGGGTGAAGTTTATGTGATCTTGCTGTAAAAAACAGAAACTTTAGCGCTCACTAGATTAGCTGCCACATTTTTTACTGAAGAGTGCTTTTAGGTTGATTCTTTTTGCAGTTGATCAATAGACAAATTCCTCATGTCCAGAAATTTATTTCAGAATTTTTTGTGTTCCAGAAGTATACGTTTGATACAGATTACTACAGACTATTCTGTTTTTGACAGATTCTGTTTTCATTGTGTTGTTTGCTTATTTTGATGAATCTATGAGTAGTATCGGAGGGTATGAACCATAGAAAAGTTAGAATACAGTAGATATTACAGCAATATTAGTTTAGAATGAGTTCATTACAGTACCTAAGTGGTGCTTTTATTTTCTTATACTAACGGAGCTTACGAGTTTTGTGTTGAGTTTTGTGTGGTTGAAGTTTTCCAGTTTTGGGTAAAGATTCGATGGACTATGGAATAAGGAGTGGAAAGAGCCTAAGCTTAGGGATGCCCAAGGCACTCCAAGGTAATATTCAATTACAACCAAGAGCCTAAGCTTGGGGATGCCCCGGAAGGCATCCCCTCTTTCGTCTTCGTTCATCGGTAACTTTACTTGGAGCTATATTTTTATTCACCACATGATATGTTTTTTGCTTGGAGCGTCATTTTACTTTATTAGTATTTGCCTGCTGTTATTTAGAATAATGTTTTGCATCTATATTTTCAATAAAAATGTCAAGGATAGCCTTTACCATGCTTATTTTGCTAGTATACATGTTGTTGTTTGAAAACAGAAAGTTCACCGCTGTTACAAAAATTCCCTAGAAAATCCAGAGAATGGTATAATGTTGAATCTTTTTTCATATTAAGCTCTGATATATTTATTACATTGGTAATTTTCTCTCATATTTTTTGGAGTTAGATAAGTATTGATACTCTTGCATTCTTTACAGGCTGTACTGTTTTGGCAGATTGCTGTTATGTTTGCATTGTTTGCATATGTTTGCTTGTTTGATGATTCTATTTGAGGATAGGAGTATTAAATATGCAGAGGCATTTAGTATGAAATGTTGAATAACAATTTTAGTGATTTGTTACAGTAGAAAATGATAAGGTTTTGCATTGGTTTATACTAACCTATCTCACGAGTTCTTGTTGAGTTTGGTGTGGATGAAGCTTTTGATAAAAAGAGAAACCATGATATGAGAGGAATTAAGGAGACATAAAATCTCAAGATTGGGGATGCCCAAGGCACCCCAAGATAATATTTCAAGAAGTCTCAAGCATCTAAGCTTGGGGATGCCCCGGTAGGCATCCCACCTTTCTTGTTCAACAACTATCGGTTAGTATCGGTTGAGCCTAAGTTTTTGCTTCTTCACATGAGTTGTGCTATCCTTGCAATGTCTTTTTATTTTGTTTTGATTTCTGTTTGAATAAAATACCAAGATCTAAAATTCTTAAATGAGAGAGAGTCTTCACATAGTTGCATAATTATTTAACTACTCATTGATCTTCACTTATATCTTGTTGGAGTAGTTTGTCGTTGCTCTAGTGCTTCACTTATATTATTTTGAGAGTCTTAAACAACATGGTTATTTGAATGAAAACTATCATAGGAAGTGAATTGGATGCTATGATCAATTTTATACTTGATAATTGTTTTGAGATATGGAGGTAGTGATATTAAAGTCATGCTAGTTGGGTGATTATGAATTTAAAGAATGCTTGTGTTGAAGTTAGCAAGTCCCGTAGCATGCACGTATGGTTAAAGTTGTGTAACAAATTTGAAACATGAAGTGTACCTGGCTTGTGCATCCTTATGAGTGGCGGTCGGGGACGAGCGATGGTCTTTTCGTACCAATCTATCCCCCTAGGAGCATGCACGTAGTGCTTGATTTTTGATGACTTCTAAATTTTTGCAATAAGTATATGAGTTCTTTTGACTAATGTTGAGTCCATGGATTATACACACTTTTCCCTTTACACCATTGCTAGCCTCTTCGGTACCGTTCATTGCCCTTTCTCACGTTGCGAGTTGGTGCAAACTTCGCCGGTGCATCCAAACCCCGTGATATGATACGCTCTATCACACATAAACCTCCTTATATCTTCCTCAAAACAGCCACCATACCTACCTATTATGGCATTTCCATAGCCATTCCAAGATATATTGCCATGCAACTTTCCACCGTTCCGTTCATCATCATCATGACATACTTTACTTTTGTCATATTGCCATTGCATGATCATGTAGTTGACATCGTATTTGTGGCAAAGCCACCATGCATTATTTTTCATACATGTCACTCTTGATTCATTGCACCATCCCGGTACACCGCCGGAGGCATTCATTTAGAGTCATATCTTGTTGTAGTTTCGAGTTGTAATTCTTATGTTGTAATCAATGAAAGTGTGATGATCATCATTATTTGAGCATTGTCCCCAAAAAAGGCCAAAAAAAGAAAGACCAAAGAAAAAAAAGAAAAAAAAGGGAAAAAAGAAGAAAAAAAGAAAATAAATAAAAAGGGCAATGCTACTATCTCTTTTTCCACACTTGTGCTTCAAAGTAGCACCTTGTTCTTCATGTAGTGAGTCTCATATATTGTGCTTCAAAGTAGCACCATGTTTTTCATATAGTGAGTCTCATAGGTTGTCTTTTTCATGCTAGTGGGAATTTTTCATTATAGAACTTGGCTTGTATATTCCTACAATGGGCTTCCTCAAATGCCCTAGGTCTTCATGAGCAAGCAAGTTGGATGCACACCCACAAGTTTTCTTTTGTTGAGCATTCATTTATAGCTCTAGTGCATCCGTTGCATGGCAATCCCTACTCCTCATGTTGACATCAATTGAGGGGCATGTCTGTGACGCCCGGATAATTAAGCTACAGTAATTCTCTGCTAATGGTGCCACGTCACTTCAATTACTGTTGCTACTCTCACGTTAGTTCGAAATCAATTCAAATTCAAATTCAAAATCAAGCAAACAATAAAAGTTTTCAAATATTAAAACTAAAATGTTCCGAGTGAACCAAATATTGCATAGGTAATTATGGTGGAGAAACCACACTTTTATAAAATAGCTAAATGCTCTAAAGTAAATAAACAGTAGCTAAAACCAGTAATTAAATTCGTTTTATAATATATAAAATGTTAAACTAAATTGTTTGGGCGCCCAAGTTATCGTGGCATTAGAATAAGTAGTAATACAATTTTAGGAACTAATTTTATAATTTATAAAACTAACATAAATAGTAACAAAAAGGAAAAAAGGAAAATAATAAAAAGTAAAAAAAAACAAAGCTAAAAAAAGGAGAAGAAACAACAGACCCCCCCCGCTGGGCCTCGTGGCCCAGCTGGCCACCAGGCCGCCCCACGGCCCAACCGGCCGGCCCACCCCATGGCCCCTTAACCCCCACTCCCCACCGAACCCTAGCCCCGACACCACCCACTCGCCCCCACTCACCCACGTCTCTCCC